>NW_014556310.1:160626-229089 GCF_001313825.1 Dinoponera quadriceps
CCCCCCCCTCCCGGTCACTCACTGTTCGATCTCGAGTTCACCGTTCGATCATCCACTGGATTCACCCGCCGCCGATCGGCCGGGCGCTCGCGACTTTCACTCACCGTTGAAAACGTTTTCGAGATCCGGTTTACCGGTTTGTTCAGAGCCACGGGCCGAGCTGCGCCTCCAGGATCGTGGCCGCATCAGTCCTGCCCATAACTCTGAGGTGGTTCAGCAGATCCGTCACCGCCGTCGGCTCCCGGTGTCTCGCTTCCCACAAGTCCAAGATGTGCTCGGTCGGGCTGGCCTTGGTCGCGAAGTAATTGATGTACCTGTCATTGAAACGAACACCCCGACTACGTGATTGCCGCTCGTGGTGGTGAAAATAGAGTGCCGGGTGAAATCCCGCGCGACCGATACTTGTTGTTACGTACATTGACGAAAAAAAGTCAGAGAGAACCAAGGGTTACGCGCGGAATCTCGTCGCGCGAACCGGATTGAATAGAAATCGAGAATCGTAGGAATTGAATACACTTTGTCTACCGAGAAATTTCAAATACATGCATTGTTGCATGTAAGATAAACACAGAAGAAATTAGTCAACTTACTGTGGGACACAGTTGTCCCCATCGGAAGCGAAAGGATGAAAGTAGGCTTTGGTGGGCAATCGAGTAAATCAGATGATAAATATGCCGAATCAGTTTCACGGTCGTCTTAATGAAATAAATGTTGAGCTTGTTCTATATGAACTAGAGATTAAAGAAGCATGCAAGTTTCGCTGAAAGAATTGGTTCAGCATAAACAGGCCTGAAATGAAACTGGATGTGAGTTGCGAACGACACGGGGAAGAGGAATGGGTTACCGACCTGTCGACCTGCAGCCTCTGCGCCAACATTCTCCAATCATTGCCGAGAGCGTTCGGCGGGTCCAGGCACTGGCAGAGCTGCTTCCTCAAGGATCTCGTGAACCGGAACGGTCGCAGAGTGGTGGCGTCGGTGGTGGCGTTGTTGGCATGGCCGCTGCTCACCACGGTGACTTCCCTGAGCGGCCTCGTGACGCTACCCGAGGAGATGAGCTGCTTCGCGCCGTCGTAAACGATTCTGAAGACCTGTCTCGTGTCGGAGCTGCCCTGCGAGACCTGCAGCTTGTAGCTCCTCGTGGTGGTCGGGCCAAAGGCCGTGTCCAGGCCGAAGGTCACGTGCTTGGCGTTCTCCTGGCAGTTCCAGGCGTCCCGGAACGAGACTTCCTGCCGTTCCGTGGGCGACTTGCTCTGCCACTCGTTGCCGACCTCCTCGAGGCTGACGCAGAGCGGCTCGCCGTTGTCTTGGAACAGCAGCGTGCGCGGCTTGTCCAGCAGATAGCCCCGTATCTGCGACTCGCGATCGACGATCGCCTTCATGGCCGCCTTCGTGTCCTCCACCGCGTACACCCGGACGCAGCACTGGCCGGCTTGGCTGGCGAAGAGCGCCAGTCGCAGCCGCTTCGTGGCGATCGCGTTCTCGCTACTCTCTCCAGCCAGCACGTAGCCGCGGAGCTGCTCGGTCACGATGAACGCCTCCGCGTGGTCCAGCTGTGTGAACAGCGGCGTGTTGATGGTCTCGTTGCCGAGGGTGAGCACTCGGGTCCACGTGATCGACTGGTGGTCCTTCGGCGCGAGCGACGGCGAACTGTCGTCGACGTTCACACCGTCGCACGCCCACACGCTCAGTTCCCAAGTCGCTGAGTGCAACATCGCGCAGTGCTCGAACTGCAGGATCACAGGCTTGTTGAAGGTCGCGGACGACGGACCGCAGGTCACCACGGCCGATAACTGGGTTATCCCGTCTGCGGGCGTGAAAAACAGTGCCGGGGAGGAGATCGACGTGTGAGCGATATCTCGTGGGCCGCTTAATGCCGTTATTGTGTTATCGTTCGCGCCGGCCGGGAGAGTTACCTCGTTTCGCGCCTATTGTTCGACCGAACACTTCGACGGCCGCTGTCAAGTACACGTGACTTTATTCCGCTTTATCGTCTCGGAAAAGAGTATTTGTCGACAGTCTATAATTGTGATATCGTACAGGGGGGTCGAATTTTTCTGATAAAAATTGTCACAGCGTCAACGATAATAACCTGACATGCATAGTATTATTTTTGCAGTTAAAACCACGAAGAAAAGATACAGTTGAGGCCGAAAATGACTATGATTTTTCCCTCGACGTAACCGAGCTTGAATTGACCGGAAGATTTTCGCTCGGAACATATTCTGAAAGTTCGTTCGGGCCGGGGAACACCCTGTGTAAAAATAATCTGCCGCACGGGGCGGCGCGCAGCTGCGCTCGTAAAACTCTCGTCGGCATCTGCTGAGCCGCGCGGCTCGCGCATGAATAATTCGCACTCACCAGGTAATCGGGGCCTGTAACGATCCTCGTTGAGCACCGCCAGATAGAGCTCCTCCCTGAGCGGCTTGGGCACCGCTCCCTCGGGCACCGACATCGAGATCCCGGAGTCCGGCAGGACGAGCAGGGCGCCGCGCGTGTTCACCGCCGCCCTCGCGACGTTCCCGGCCTCGAGCTTCGGCAGACGCACGCTCTCCGAGGCGACGTTGTACGTCGAGTCCGAGGACGGGTAGGAGCTAGTGACGCTGTTCTCGCTGTCGGAGTGGATCTGCTTGTCGCTGCAGGACTCCTGGGTCGAGGTGCTGGGCGTGGGCGACATCGGGGACGGCTGGGGCGCGATCGACAAGTGCGGCACGTCGTAATGGTGCTCCGAGAGGGATCTCGACATCGACAGCTTCGGGTCGAAAGGATACTCGTAGCAGGCCGGCACACTCGTCGCCGTTACGTCCGGCTGCAGGCTCAGCTTCTTGTCCTGGTCCGGGAAGAACTCCGGCTGGAATTCTGAAACGCACACGGCCGAGGCACGGCTCGTGGGTATCTCTGCGCGCTGCGGACAAACGCCGCCGAGATACTATTCCGACTTCTCTTTGCCACCTCCCCCCTCCCCGTCGCGGGTGAAATCGCGATATTCAGTCTTGCGATAAGTTTCGTCAGAATGAGTAATGTAAACGAGAACTTTTAAAGCCGGCCGTCCCGGCATAATTAAAGTTCCGTTTTAGTACGTCATCCAAGCCGATGGATGAAAGTGGCGTGCACTTTGATCAATCCCAAAGTATCTTGCTCATTTCCGTTCGAGAGACACGCGATGCCGTTTACCGGCGGATAAAAACACCGATCGCATTCTCTCGTGTTCCATCAGCGGCACGGTAAATCGTAGACGGGAATAATCCGTAGGAAGGAGAGCGAATTTTCTCAAAGAGGAACGACGGTTTCGCGAGACTGGCTTCATAGCGATTTTTTACCTCGGAAATGCTTACCGTTACGAGCCATGGAGTACAGGGAGTGATCGCGGCCTTTGCGTCGCAGCAGTTTGACCAGAAAGAACGCCAGGCTGACGATTACCACACAGGCGACCGTCAGACCGACGTACAGGGCTACGTCCATCTGGCGATTCTCTGCAAAAATCATCAGACACCGCGGATGCTTTTACGTCGCCCATTTCTCACGTTTATCCCGCAGCGAGACGGCCCGAGATCCGCCAGCTAAAGTTTCCGCGTTTCGTGCTCAAGTGCGCCGGACGATACGGCGCTTATTACTGTAAACGGCTGACAAAAACCGCGGGCTAATTTTCGTTACGCGCACCCGTAAAAGCCCCCGTTTCCTCATGAATACTTAACGTCCTAAGTTTTATTTACTTTTTTTTACGCGACGGACTTCTTTCACCGCGACAAAGAAGCCCGGGAAGTGCCGTGGGCAGAGTTAAACGCTCTCGCGTCGCTAAATATTACGAGCGCGTCGTCGTCGTCGAGGAGGGAAGTTTTAAGGTTCCTTTCTCTCTCTCTCTCTCTCTTTCCGTTTACGTGTCGGCGACACGCTCGTTTCGAGCGCGCGCGCCTCTCGTTTTCCTCGGCGCGTCATTTTATCGTTTTACAGCGTCGCGTTATTTCGTACGGCCGTAAAGATTCCCGATCGGCGTTATTATCGTCGCCATTAACGCGCGCGCAATAAAAGACGCCGCCGTAGACGGGGATACACGCCCCGCAGCGGAATAAGAAGGATGACCGCGAAAACCGCGGCGGTGTGTTGGAAACGATCGGGTGAAATCGTCCTCGCAGGCTGAGCTGCTATTAGCGGAGCGTGCGAAGAGAGTGCGCTGAAATTACGCGGCAAGAATATTACCCGCGATCCCCAGGACGTTCCGGGAGAATCGTTCGCCGGGGGGACGCGGTTACGCAAATATGAATTCACCGTGCGGTGCTTTACGGTCCTCTTACCTCCTCCTTCTCCCTCTCCTCGTACTGCGAATAACGTGCCAGCGGACTCGAGTCGAAATTATTGGCCTTATGTCGAACTTGGAATTTTACAAAGTGTAGGAGCTATGATAGCAAAAAAATCGTTTCGGTTTCAATATAATAATATTCTGATAATATAATTTACTTCTACTTCGACCTTAGCGGTGTCTTAAGTTTCCGCTGTTTTCTCGAAATGGATTTTTCAAGGCAGCATTGAAATTAAATCTAGAATGGATGGTTTAAGAGAGGAGTCAATAAGTGTCAGAATTTACAAAACAAATTTTCACTAGTCTATAGACCACTCAGGTAGGTGCGTCAAAGTAGCGCGAAAATTTCGACTCGGCGGGGGTAAAATAGCTGGTCGCGCGTATCCGAATTACGGGCGATCTTTCCTCTCGCTGAATTATCCTCGACTTTCGTATCAGGAGACCTACAGCGCACTGTAACGACGCGGTGCAGGAGGAGGACGACCCCGGGCTCGTAAAAATTTTCGAGAAATACCTCAAGCGGCAGCAAGCCGCGCGAGCCTGACACTCTTAAGCTTCTTCCAATTTTAGAATGTCACAGCCATACGCGAGGTCGTAACCTCGCTACGTGACTTCGTAGCCGAGGCTCCCTTACGCGGGGATCATCTGTGTCTCGTTGGCGCGCGCCGTGTTCCCCGACACGTGCTTCGCACGTCAATATACACGCGTGCGACGAAAATGCATACGAATTCGGCGGAGGGATTTCGTAAATGCGATGGTTCCGCGTCGTTACTCGCAGGACGCGCGTCGGCAAGACTTTCGCCCCGGGGAGGAGAGAGATCGGAAACGCGCACGCGGTATTCACCCCCTTGGAGACAGCTTGAAAAGTGGCTTTCCGCTGGGGGCGTCGGGATTTATTTTCTCCGAAGCCATTGATAACGCTTCATAACCCGGACTCGATGTATTTGAAGCTATTTATCATCTTTACTTCCGAGAGAAAAAGAGAAGGAGAAATGAGGGAAGTCGCGCGTTGGGAGAAACTTGCTGGTTCAATCGTTGAAAAATATATTCACTCATTTACTGGGATAATGACACGTATGTGCACGAGAAGAAATCTTGTCACAAGATACTGGCGTATATTTATTTCACTTTAAAATAGGTTATTCTTTCTGATTCCAATAAAACCGGCCCCGAAGAGGTTAATTTTCTTCACAATTTAGCGCAGCGACGAGGAATTGCTGCGCTACCTCATTCCCCGACTTTCCGATTTTCATCTCGAAGTATTCCGAGTGGTAATTCCTATTCGTCGCGTCATACGCGCTCGTGTATCGATCAGCGCGCGGCCTGTCCACTTTAAACGTTCCACCTCGATTGACGGCATCGTGTCTTAAATATTTACACCGCTACGTCCGAGATGACGGGGGTTTTCGCGCGAGGCGTAAGGCGGTAAATCGCATCACGTTCATCCGGCGCGCGCGCCAGAGAGAGAATTCGCGCACGCGAAAGTGTATCTTCCATCTATATTTTATCGTCGCTTTCAGGAAAATCGAACTCACTTCTGGATTCAAGGGGGCTGTTTCGGGGCATCCAATCCCCTCCGCCGGTTCTCTTCGTCTTACGAGGAGAGAAAGAGGGAGAGAGCGCTCGTGTACACGCTCGGGTCTGCGCCACGGGATAATGGCACTTTATTTGCATGCGCGATCAATTTCCCCCTTCCGCGAGGCGAGGGCGAACGGCTACCGATTACATAATTTTCTTCGATATTAAAGCCGCTCTCCGCCCCCAAAGGCGCAAAGGGGGTAGGAGAGGGTGCAGCCGTATCGCGTGCAACTTTGATGTGCCTCGGTCGATAGAATTGGCTCTACCTTAGGGTGCCGGCCGATCCAGGGCGAGAGGGGGGGGCGGGGGTGGACCAGTGGGCCACCCTACGAGCTACCGACTCATTGTTACGATTGTTTGGATCGAGCGCAACGAGGGGAGGTTGACGATCAGGCCGGACGTTTTCGCGGAGCGTCAATAATTAACCGGTCGAGTAATTAAAAGTAAATAGTGGAGCGCTGGGGGAGAAGCGCGCGAGCGAGCGAGAGAGGAGAGAGAGAGAGAGAAAAGCGCGTTCATTATCGACATGGAAAAACGCCGTTCGCAAATACGTCGCGAGCGATATCGCGGTCGCAGTCGTCGTTCTCTTTCTCTCTTTCGCTCCGCCGATGTATATCCGCGGAAATTTTATTTTTAGCGCTCACGCGCGATGAGATCGAAGCGCGTTGATGCACGACGCGACCGGGGCGCCTCGATCGCGTTATTATACCGGATTAATGAATAATGCTAATGTTCACCGCGCCTGGATTCACTCGGGCTTTCTCTCTCTCTTTCCTTCCCTCCCTCCCCCTCTCTCTCTCTTTCTCTCTCTCTGTATTTTGCGGCCTTCCTCGGGTCGCATAAAACATCTGATTTGAATGGTATCAGATCGCCGGCCGTAGCGCCGCGTCGCCGAGAATATAAATGGCGCGCACCGGGCGTGAAGAATCCATCCAAGAATGTCGCGCGACGAGTTAAGGACATTTGCTTCGCGGTCGAGCGCCTCGGTCGCGCCCTGCCGCGAGGGAACCACCTTCTATACTCCCTCCCTTTCTCTATCTTTCTCTCATCTCTCTCTCTCTCCTTCGTCCCGTTTTATTTTTCGCGAGCGTCTACAAATCCGGAACGAATCGGAGGAGGTCCGGTACATCGCGGAGAGATCGTAGCTTATCTAATCGAGAAACTTTTCTCTTTGCCGAGAGAGCGAGCGGCCGGTCGGACGCGCGGGAAACGACGCGAGGTAAAATCGTAAAAGGAAACGAATCGAGAGTGGGATTAAAAGAGCGGGGAAAATGCTTTATTGCTTGGCCAACTCACCTTCGTCGGTTAAATGAGCGCCGCCCACCTTCGCGTTGCCGACTGTAAAAGGAGAAGCGCCGGTAAGTTGGATAATTAAAGGATTTCGATAGCCGCGCCGCGTTTCGCTGATAAACTACTCTTCTCTCGCTGAAATCGCCGCGAATGGGTCCGTTAGTTAACGTTATTTGTTTCCTCGCGTTCACCGCGTCGCGGGTCGAGGTACGTCCAATCTATTTTCTTAGGAAACCTTCTTCAACTTGAACAGCATACTCATCGAAACACGATATATATACATCACTAAAGCGCATATCAGATTAACTAAAGATTACCTGCGACTACATTTTAGCTTCAACAGCTAATTCTTTCTCTGTATCATATTCCTAAGCGCGAAAAACGATTATTTCTTAATGAGTTTCTAAACATTACGTAGGTTCAATTGATATTCTCTCGCTGTAATGTCGGAGAGAGCTGTTTATCATGAATCATATTGCAAACGTTCAACACAAATTCGAGTTTCTTCGTCGTGTTGTATCAACCATTATTATCTCTCCGACGATATTGCCACGGACCAACTGCCTCAACGGAGCGCGCTTCGTTGATCTAACAAAAGTAGCTCCGCGGATTACACGCGGGGATCATTCCGCACGGAAGTCCCGAATAATATTCCAAGGCTCCGGGAGAGATATCTGCCGGTATTATTAAATTAGAAAACATCGTGTTTCGGCGGGATGGTCGTTATTAAATCTCCGCTGTCGAGCGAGTAATACTCGTTTTTGCGCTCCACGAGAGCGGAGTACATCGTTTCCGCGAGTTCGAAAGCCGAGAGAGGGCGGACCGCGCTTTACCGCGGAACTTTACGAGGCACGCAAGAAGATCCGGAGAAGTGCAATCAAGGGGCGGAAAAGTTGGCCGGTGACTTACCGGTGCACATGCCGCCGGTGCAATTCGCCACGTTGATGTCCCTGCCCTGGCAAGGTCGGCCGCCGTGGCTGGGCGGCGGCTCGTCGCACGATCTCCTCCTCGTGTGCGTGCAGTCGCTCCCACACACCGACCAGGTCGACCATCTGGACCATCCGCCGTCCACGACTGACGAGAGGCGCGAGAAGAAGAAGAAAAAGAACAAATGCTAGAATAAAGGATCGAGCTCCCGTGTCGTCGTCGACGTAGCGGAGTTAACGTTAACGACCGGGTCCTGCGATCGGACGACGACGAAGAAAGTTCGATGGGTTCGGAGAACGGGCTCGTAACTCGCGTGAATCCCCGCGGTCTCGTTGCGGGAGACCATACTTGTCAATTCGGGGCTACGTTTATCGCTGTGTCGGCGGCTCTTACCCTCGACGTTTATCTCCCGTGGTCGCATAATTGACTCGTATCGGCTTTTCTCGAGAAGGGAAGAAAGAATATGGGAAAAAGAGAACGATCCGAGTCGAAGTTTTGATTCCGCTTTGATGCTCTTAAGGGCGCGGTGAAAAGAATAAGGAGCAAGGAATTAAATATAAGAAATTAGGAACAAGACTTTAGGAATGAACTATAGTTGAAAACACAATAATGTCCTGCATCCAACCCCTCATTCCTTTTGTTATCTCTGATCGGAAATTTCGACTCGGGGAACGCGCGAGAACAACAGGAGGAGATGACTAACCGAAGACGTTCCGTTCGCATGCTGAGCCCTTCTCTCTTTCTTCCTCTTTCGTTCGCTCGCTTCAAGCCGGCATGCTTTATTGGCACTTAAGCGCCACCGGATAAACATAAGCGCGCGCTCCGACATCCACGGCTCGCGCTGACGTTTTATTAGAACGCTCCTCGCGTGTTACGCGTCGCGGATTAATTTCCGCGCGGACCCGTGATTCATGCACACACGTGAGAAGGACTTACCCAGGGTGTTAGTGAATTCCTCCAGAGCGCCGGCTGCTCCAGAGCGTGCGTTAAGGGGGGCAAGAAAAAAGAGCGCACAAGATGGTGAGAGAGAGTGTGTGCGTTGATGAAGAAGAAGGAAAAGAAGAAGAAGAGGAAGAAGCGGCTACTCGAAGAACGCGTTTTCACGAATTCGAGATCGATCAATGCCCCGCTGCTACTATACGCCCGATACATAAAGCGGTCGGCGACTCGCCCCCGGGCAGTCTCCCTCCGCGTCGTTTGCATGCGGCCCGCGTATCCTTTTGCGAGGATAGCCACAGGTGCCTTTAAGACGTCGTCGCGGACCTTGCGAAAGGTGAATGCGATTTAAAAGGCTCTCGAGAGGCCGTGACCACGCTCGACGAAAGGGACAGAAGGGAGGAGGAGAGGATCGGATCGTAAATCAAGCGAGAGTTTGCTCTCCCCGGTATATCGCATCGGTAATATCGCCTCTCTCGCAAAACCTACTCGTCTGTCGTTCGCGCGACGCAAGAAGAGGAAGAGACACCTTCTCTCCGCTCGCGCTTACACGTTAAATACTCCTCGGGCGACTCGTAACAGGTTGGGGCGCAACAAAGAGACGCGCGAGCCGGCGAAGAGAGGAGAGGTTTTCTTTTACTCTCGCGAGTATGTCGCGGATAATGAATTCAAGGGACTGACCGGGGCAGCCTATGTTGCAGTCCATCTTTTGCTGCGCCGGGCCGAGGCAGTTCTGGCCACCGTTCATGGGCGCCGGATTCGTGCACGTCCTCGTTCTCTTCTGGCCAGCTTTCGAGCATCGTGGATGGCACTCCGACCAGGAGGACCACGACGACCAGCCGCCGTTCACTGCCGAGCAAACAGCGAAAATGTTTTTTGAAACGTCGGGCAGACCCGTTCGACTGACTCGCGCGGAGGAAAGCGATTTAGATGGACGGCGAACACTCTCGTAACGAATAAGTAAATATACCGGATGTTTCTTACGCATTGTTTCAGGAGTTGAGATTTTGAGCTCATCTTGTATTGAGAGAAAAATGTTTGGTATTTGTTATTATAATTGTCACAGTGAAAGAATTATAGTCTAAGAGTGTAGGATGGAATCGAGAAGAATTCTTTGAGAAAAGGGTGAGGTGACTAAATAAGCTCTGTTTATCTGCTTTCCACTTAATATGTTGGAAACATTACACTTCTAATTAGGATCCGTTGAAATTTTCCAACTAGAATCCATAATTATTTTGGGAAAAATTGAACTGGAATTCCCATTAGATCGCGAGAAATTTTCCATGCGGGTGTCGTAGTTGCGACAAATCGCGGCCGTGAACTTACCGTAAACTGTTAAGCCGACCGGCTCGCTCAGTCGTTTCGCCGCGATATTTTCGGCGACGCACGTGTAGTTGGCCTGATGGCTAAGTTTGGCTTGACCAACTAGAAGGTGACCCTCGCTGGACACCAGAAGTGTGTCCGACTCGGTGTCCACCGGGATGTTATTTCTCAGCCAATAAACTCGCGGCGGTGGCACTCCCACCGGAGGTAGACATCTCAGCTCGGTACTTTGCCCGGCTTCGACAGACACGGAGTACGGTGGCGATTCGAATTGCTTCTTTAGATCTGAAAGACACGAATTTCACGTCCGGATAAAAGCCGGTGTCTGATAGTTATTCGTGTCGTCGGGTTTGAAACGTACATCAGCTTTCGATTTTATGGTATCGAAAGTTTCGCTTTTATGATATTTGAAACACTGTACCGAATTCTGTTTTACATTTTAATCTCCCCTTCACACAGCCTGCGAATGCGTCTTCCCATCTGTTCAAGCGCATTTTTGCGTCTGGCATTCGAGTTATGTAACTTCGAAATTGGCCAAGCGGTGGTCCCTTTAAATTGATTCTCTTGGAAACTCGACGCTCATCGCATTGTCGTCAATTAAGAGACGGAATTAAATAACGACGTGGCTGGTAGTAGAATCAAGATAATTACGAAGGGACGGAGACAAAGTGAGACGAAAAGTCGCCTGTCCCCGGAATTCAGCGCGACGTTTATTTCAAACCTCTCTGATTCACGTGCTGTCACTGTTTCCGAGAGAAAGAAAGAGCAAAAACCGTCCGGCTCGAAAATAAAAGGTTAACCCACTTTTTCGTGACGGCGTCGCCATTGTCGTCACAATTATTTTTAATTTTTTTATTGTTCAGACGTCAAGTTCCAGTTCCAGAGTGAATTTCAAAGCTAAAATCTCTTTAAAAAAGGAAAAGAACAAAGAAACTGTGGCGTTACGGTTATTTTGATGTGCATACTAGCGAATAACAATGAAAGATTAATTCGCTTTTGCGATAATATCACCGTCGTCGTAATTATTTTTAATTTTTAAGAATAATTACGAAATAGAATAAGTTTTAACTTGGATTTTTCTGTCTAATAAATATTTCCTAGGAATAAATTCTCATATTTTAAATACTATGAATTGAATATTTGTCGCGATTGTTTTGACACATGCAAACAAATATCTACCTATACGAAGGAAATATCATATTGTATATAGTCGATTATACTTCTAGTAAATATTTGACTTTTTTTCAGTAAACGTAATTTTGTTCGATAAGTACTAAATTGATGGGTATATCCTCCTTAATGCACCAGTGAAAATATGATACTGAGCCTTACAATCTCCTCAAAGAAGAAAAGAAAGGAAGAAATTGTCGTGTTGCGGTGATTTAAATACTCACAAGCAACGTCGATGGTCGCCGGCTGGCTCTTGATCTGCCCCGATCCGGACCAGGCGACGCACTCGCACTTGAACTTATCCTTGCCGAAGTACTCCTCGATGTGATCCCTCGTGACGTTGAGCTCGCAGTCAACGATCCGCGTGCCCGTGTGCGGATCCACGAAGTCCTGCTGTTGCGAGTCCTCCGCCCTCACGTTGTTGCAGCGGAAGAAGATCTGCAGCGCGTGGGCGGCCTTGCAGCGCAGAGTGGCTGGCTTGTTCTTCACGACGTATGAGTTGACGGGTTCCGTGAGGAAGACCGGCAGGTGACCGCCGCCCTCGGAAATCAGCTCAGTGTCGCTGGCTATCGTAGCCGAAGGCACGTCGTCCTCCTCCAGGTACGAGTCCTCTTCCTCCGCTGCGTCTTCGCCTTCTGACACAAAGAGATCGTGCGATTCTCATCAAACTGATATACATGTATTCTACATTTTACGTGTAAAATAACGATAACGGTTATATTCGCTTACCGTAATCGCCGGGATACTAACTAATACTAATGGAAAAAAAAAGAAAATAACGTCGTCACCAAGTCAGTCACTGGAAAAAAGTATCTCCTAATGGTGTGTTACATGTTAACGCGTCACTTGCCAAACCCGGAGCCGGATATGTCCGCGCGCAGTCGAGATTAGCTCGACACAGGAATTTATGCCAATTTGCAATGCGATGCCGGCTATCCCGGGATTATTTCTCGCAGTGGAAAAACTTGGCTGAAGTACGGCTGTATTTTTCAAATTCTCCGTTGACGCAAATGGATTAATTCCTACCGGTCTATCAGGCCGAGCGCCGAGCTTAATCGCCGATGTTTTACGTGCGCGAGTTTTCCGTTCCATATAAAACATCAACGATTAAGCGCAACGGATAATGTCGGGCATAAAGTCGCGCGATAAATCGCATCGATCGCGCACCGTCGTCATTACGCCGCTCGGCCACGCGATCAGTGGAAAACTGCAGTTGCGGGAGAAAGAGAGAGAGAGTCGCCGCGTGACTCGTAATTCACGATCCGGTTATTAATTCAACGACGATCGTTATGCGCCCGCGCGCTATCGGACTCGCGAAAATTTTATATTCGCCCGTCAACAATGGGCCGTGTCCCTCCTCCGCCTGTATAAATTCTGACGCCCGGCCATTAATGCTGACGCTTCGCGCGCGACGGCGGCCGCGACTCTGCGCGCGCTCCGCCGCGACTACGAACAATCGCGCACTGCAGTAATGAATTTTCGGATTTACGCGGCGCACCGGTGCACAAGTCCGTTGTATTTTCCGCCAACGAGTGGTTAGACCTTTATCCCCGTGCGACATTTGGCCGGGGGCCACAATTTCCATCGCGATAAACGCGCGCCACCCCGTGGCCGCTCTCTTCCTCTCTTCTCCTCTCTCTCTCTCTCTCTCCCTCGTCCTCTATCGAGAAGCTTAAAAACAAACTGCAACGTGTCAGTAATAAACTGTCTGCGTTCCATTTTTTATACAGTGCTCAATTTGTCAACATAAAATCCGATATCGAGCGTACGTTTGCGCCGTCGCGATATAAATACCGGGATGGAAAAAGCATACGGCCGCGTTAACGCCAGCAGCGCGAGAAACGAGGTATCGTCGAGTATCGAAGTCATTGAATTGCAGCGGCGTCGGTGCGCGTGATAAGCGGCCATGCGATGTACATCACGGGATCAGTGCGACGAACGAACGCGGGCTGTCTTACGACCGATCGTTTTTCTCCCCCTTTTTTTTTGTTCTACGACGAGGCATGTAAAATAGACGGCTTCGGATCGCGAACAATTCGTTCGCTGGCAAAACAAACGCTATTTCGTCCGGGCTCCCCATGCGCCGGCTTGTGCCCGTTAATTTCGTCGAACGTATTCGCAGCGCATTCCCGAGTTAACGAAATCAGATGTTTAGCGCGTTAAAAAGTGTTTAGCATCGTTCTTAAATTGGTAAAAATATTACTTAATTCAAGAAGCTGAAAAACAGGTAATTACTTGATTCTAACACTTTTTTCCTGCGCAGCCGGCCTGTGTGGTTTGAAGCTAGTAATTAGCTGGAACAGGTTAGGTTTAATTTTCTAGCTCGTTACCAGTTCGTTACTATTATGATTATTCACTAAAATGTATAGTCAGTTATGTGATCTAGCCGTTGTTGCTTTCTAAGACCGTATAAAAAAATGTACATGTAGAAATCATGAACATTTAGGAGGAAGCAAAGAAATACAAACAGAAGTATTGAGTGAAAAGAGAAGTAAAGAAAAATTATATAAAAAAAGGAAATAACAAAAAAAAATGGTAAGAAAATACACATATAAATTCTTATTTATATGTGAAGAATTGGCGACGATTAAAGAGAGAGACATACGGGCAGTGAGGAGGGGAGGAAGGGGGTTTTTACGATGGCGGTGATGTTACAATGGGGTTGAGAATTGCCAAGGGTTGAATGGGACGCAACGGTGACGGCAACGGCGGCGGCGTCGGAGCCAGCATTCGGTAACGCAACGCACTCGTACGCGAGACGCAAGTAAAATAGGATTTTCATCGGTTTCCGATAATTCGAACAGATCGGATGGCCGATAGGAACCATCGGAATCATTCTACCCGCTTTCGCCTGATGGCGAATTCATCCATACAAATTCTCGTTAGCCGTTTTGGATGCATGCGGCTAGTTCGTTAACCGTCCCGAGCGTGTGTGTATGTGTGTGTGTATTGTCCGTTGCATTCGTCGCCCGCAGTTTGGTCGTAGGATGCGATATCTCGTCATCGGCCTGAGAATACTCAGACAGTGCATATTTTTTACGAGACGGAGGTCTGATTAACGGTCAAGTTACGAAACTTCAGGTAGTTCCGTCACGTTTAGGTGTGTTCGGCTGTTACATACAGTGCCGTTAACGCTACTTATCAGCTCGCTGTACGTTTATTTTGCAACCGATTGGATTATTCTTTTGAATCTATAATCCGATTTCAGTACAGAAAGCTGCCAACAGTTGCAAAATAAACGTTCTGCTGAACGCAACGGGTATTCAACAAAGGTGACCGCCAATTTTGTCGATCCAACATCGCTTTTTTCTCAGTGCGACACGCCAGATATGTCGATGGGCGTCGCGCACGAGTCGTCATCGTCACTTTCGTCATTACGTCGTGATCATGCGTCTCGTTCGTTACGTAACATACGTACGTCGCGTGCGAAGGGATCGCGTTTAACACACCGATGCCGAGCGGAGTAACTCTCCGATTCGAACGGCAGTTCGACGTTCCGTGGCCGTCCCGTGCGCATTTTATAGCCGCTCGTCCGACGACTCGCGGACGATGTATAATTTCTAACCGTGATCTATTTGCGCGAGGTAACAACGCATTCCGATAGCGCGAAGGAAAAGAGAGCGCATGCGATAACAAGATGTGGAATTTAATCGGGCGACGTCACGCGACGCGCGGTAGTGGAATGGGATTTTCATTGGTTCCCGATAATAATTCAGCAGGATCAAATCATCGATAGGAGCGCGCCGGGCGATTCGATTTTTCTGTCTCTCCCGATTGCCCCGCTTCGTCGTCGACGATTCGCGCGAAAATCGCGCGTAGTTTTATTAATTTCCATAGTGACACGGTTAATTCCTTCCTCTTGGTTTCTCGGTCGGATCGAGACTCGACCGTAACTCTCGAGCGTGGCCGGGGTCTTTAAACGCCGAAAACAAGAGCACGGAGAGAACGAAGCGAGCACGAAGCGGACGGCTTAATTGAGGCAGGTCACGCGACAGCGTACATGCCGAGTCAGCGGCGGAAAAAGTTCTTCCATCGGTTCCAGATAATTATTCCGCGCGACCGCGTGGAATCTTGGCCACAATGAATATTCGATGATCGCGGAGCGTCACGATCATTACTCATTTCATACGCGCGACGTGGGTCGCCAGGTGAAACCGTCCGCCCGCCCGCGACTACTGCTACGTGACGCAACGCAGGTCCTTGACTTCCTTTTTCCCTCCCAGAGACCCGTTCTTATCATTTTACTAAGAACCATCGATCGTCAGATAATCCCAGAAATTCTTCGCTTCCCAATTCTCCTCGTTGATGATTATCGTTCCCGATAGTTCAATCTCGGGGCCCGTATCCGGATATATATTATAGGGGAAAGTAGGATAAGTAGTAGGAAAGTAGTAAGATAGAGGATAATGACGCTCGCTTCAGGGAAAACTGAAATAACACGTTCAAATTGGCACAAACGTCAATACTTGTTTAAACGACATTTTAACCCCCCGAGTATTCTCAACGAATTGTAGCAATATAATTTATTATTACGAAAGATTCGCAGCAAAGAATGTTATTATGGGACCACTTTTGGACTTTAGCTATAAAGATAGAGCTATTTTTTCTAGTAACTGTTACTATAGTGTCAATGACAATAATCTTATGCACATATTGCTTCTACTATAAAATATAGGTGACACCGAAAGTAACTATAATTTTCTATCAATGCGGAGACTTATAATGGGGTTCGCGAGGAATAGCACCGATCACGCGTTTGCAATACCGTTCCATTTGAAGATTCCATTTGAATGAGCGAGATTACCCGCTGAGCATCATTATCCTACTTTCCCTTAAGTAGCCGATAAACATCGTCAATTCTAAGAATTGACTGAGATACTGCAAATATATTTATCGTAAGAACTTTAACTCATAAATATCGAATTTCGGATAAAATTGGAAAAACTCATAAATATCGAACTTCGGATAAAATTCGAATAAAGCATTCGTCGCAGAATCCTGTGAATTGAACCGTCTTTTCATTCCCTGCATTCAACACGATTGCCGACCGATCGCATAAATCTACCTTTTCTTCGATGATCGTTGATCGAACGATCGATGCACTTTCGGTGATTCCGGAGAGAAGAATCATTGTTTTTACTTTTAGATTTTATTACGTCGACTTCTGTGTTGCAAGAATTGCAAAAATTCAGGTCAAGATACCTGCGCCGCGTACTGTTAGCGAATTTACGTAAGACGTAAGCAGCAAGCAAATTGACCAATCGCAGTCAATTATTTCCTTTATAAGGGAAATAATCGACTGTGATTGGTCAATTTGCTTGCTGCTTACGTCTTACTATTTACATTTTTGTACGTGCCGTGGGTGTCTAAGGCGCAACTCACGTGCGGTTGGCAGTACGTTAACGTTGCGTTTCGATATCTCGCTCGCGTAACACGTATCTCGGAATTAGTTTTCCCATGTGGAAAGCCGCGTTTACGTTAATCCGACGGCGTCGGCGAATAATACAATGTGTGATATCGGGAAAAAATCGTGCAACAACGGCGGCTCGCCGGCCTAATCGGGCGGCGTCACGCGACACGCGGCGGCCGTGTCGGCGGCTAACTTGCTCTCTCTCTCCCTCCCCGCTCACCGGAGGATTGTCATCGGTTTCCGATAATTCGGCGCGATCGGATAGACGATAGGACCCGGATGGAAACGTTGTATCCGGTCTCATATCGTCGCCGAATCACCTGGTCGCGCCGGCATGAGCCCCCTCGTTAGCTACGGCGGGCGAGCTAGTTAGTCGTGTCTCCGTTAGATACGTGTCGCAGGCAGCTACCTACATATGCGTGTGCACGTATAGGGTGTCCTAGGTTTCACCGGCCGAAGTTATGTTAAGATTGCGGCCACTGCAAATATAACTCGAGGGAGGAAATGAATTGGATGAATGCGATTTCATTTCACGATTTTTCCATGAATTTATTTGATATAAAACAATCTCGTGCACCGTTTATGTTTACGAATTCCGTAAATTTCTCGGAATGAAATCTCGCTAAATACGAGCGAGAATTCAATCGGAACGGTATCGGAAAATACCGCGACTCGGAACCATAATAGTGAACGTTGAACTCGCTATGCTAACTCACATGCGCTCATATTTTGAGGAGGAATCATTAATCTCAAACTTCTTGCAGCGAAATCCACATTAAAGACGAATGAAGATACAATCGAAACAATAATGTTATTTACTGCCATTCGAGGCCAAAAATGGCTAGAATTTTTTCTGAGTTTTTCGCGAGCGAAGAATTCCCCTCAGCGAAGAAATTTAGAGAGTAAAATCACCGCCTCTGTTTTGCGTAATTTGAGCTCCGATAAGAGCCGGGACACCCTGTACACGCGCGTTTCTCGAACCCCACGTGGCTACTATGCGGGTTGACCACGTATCGCGCGGGGGAGACAGAGACACGAACCCCGTGTGCTGCACCCGTGTACGGTTTCACGGTGCGTTCGCGCGCCGGGGTGAGAGACCACACATGACGCCTCTTAATTAACAAAGGTACCTGCAACCGGGAGAGAGCACCGTCGAGAGGTTCTCGCTCGGCCGACGCCATGCAGGCGGAACGCGACAGGTATAACACGCTGCGCGCTCGTCCACGACGACGACGAGCTGGCGCAACGAGACGCCGTCGAGGGAGGCGGAACGAAGGACGGGTTAAGGAAGAGACGAGGGATTCCTTGTTTCTCGCGTCACGTGCCTTGTTATTTTACCGGCGAGCTGAACAACGTCCAAACTACCACCCTCCGCCGCCGCCGCCGTCGTTCCGTGGCAACATTGACCCAACGGTTTGTACATTTCCTGATTTTCGTGCGCGCGCGAAGCTAAATTATAGACAGCGGAAAGAGATATCCGGATCGACGCTAGCGTCGATTTATCTTTACGCTGTTCTTTTGTTTCCTTAATATAAATACGCTCTTAGGGAGTTTTCCTCGTAATGGTTAAGCAATGTTGTTATCTGTTTATCTGCTCTCTAAATTATTTCAAATGGAATCTCATTCCAACATCGAGAAGAAAGATTGATTGAGTCAACGTGGCAGTGAACGAATCGAACACGTTTTGATCGAAGGAAATAGAATTTCTGATTCTTATAAGCCGATGGCTGTAAAACCTAGAAATTCTATTTCCTTCAGCCAAAAGGCGTCCAATTCACGTTAATTCAACCAATCTTTCTCTTTTTCAACGAAATAAGTGCGGTATTCCCACTCGAAGTGATAGTAAAAATATTGCCACTCGAAATCGCAAAAGTATATATGTATCACTCGAGCTTAGAGTGGATTCTGACTCCATACGAGTGAATGTTTCAATCGATTAGATCAGTGTATTTGTTCCCGCGGCGATAAAATGTATCGGATTGGCTCTTCGGATTCGAGTGAAAATATTCACTCGATGATTTAAAGCGGAGAATTCACTCCGTAGAGGAAAAGCAGCGAAAATGATACAGGTGTAATAAAGTCGGCATATTGTTGAAAATTTAGTTTGACAGTAACGTGGGAGCTCTTAAAGCCAGTCAGCATCGTCTTTTTTCGGCCTACTCGAATAACAAGGGGATCGAAGTTGACGAAATCCCCCCTCCGGCGACACTACCGAAATCCGGATTACTGAAAAGTCACGTCGCAAACTAGACGGCGCCAGGTGCCGGGGGAAATATTTCGAATGGCTCTCCCAGCGGTCGACTCGACAATAAGTGCCGAAAGTCGCGTTGAATTAACGTTTCCACGATGTCCCCGGTGTCCACGAGCGCTCGAGAGGCCCGTTTCCGGTTGGAGGGTGTCGCGGACGCAGCACTAGGTCGTCGTGTCACAATACCGACGATGCCAGGTTGGGTCGCCATTGTATTCTTCTCCGGGCCGTTCACGGATCACGACCTCCGGGAGGCCCAAATAATGCGAGTCAAGTTCCGCGCTCTCTCGGCCAGACTCCGTTGAATCGTCATTCCGGTTAACGAGAGACACGACGACGTGGACGACGAGCGCTCGGTGATTTCTTTATCGATCGATATCGCACGAACCCGCGTGGGAGATGGAGATACCCGATGCAGATGGAGATCGCTGCCGCGACCTAAAAAAAGCACCTCCTCCGCATGGAGATCGTGATTGCCCCGTTGCGAGATCGCATCGACGAGATGACATCGTGGGGACGGATTAAAGTATTCCGACTGATCCGGATCGACCTGTACAACTTAATCCGAGGCGGAGCACGCGAAGGGGGAACATGGGCTCGTCCGTCGCACGTGTTACTTCGCGAGCGTGTGAAAGCGGCGCACACGCGCGTCGCCGATGGGATTTCGCAATCTGCAAGCCCCCTCAGAAACTTCGTTTAACGGCTCTTGTTGCTCTTGTTTTCTTTTTCTGTTCTGATTCGCAATGTAATCTACGTAGGTGGTGTTGCTCTCTCTCTCTCTCTCTCTCAAATCGCACAAAACATTACCATTGAGAGAAGAATATTTGATATTTGTAATTATAATCATTATAGTGAATTGTAATGAGGAGAATCATTTTTCTACTTCATCTCGAAACTTTCGTTCTACATTAAGTTTATTTAATTCTACATTAAGTTTTTCGAAGATTTTTCTATTATGTTCTTTTTGTTGCTACAAATAAGAAATTATCGCGGTTTCCTCTATTTGAAAATTTAACGTAAAACTAAAATTTACTCGAGAGGTCTCAACTCCCATTTGTTTTAGCATTAAATGAGCTCTTATTCTGCTCCCTTGATGCTACAAATGAGAACTTATTGCCGTTTTCCCCACTTGAAGACTTAATGAACTAAGTAGACTTAATGTAGACTTAATGTAGACTTAATGTAGAATTAAAACTTCTACTCGGAAGTCATACTAACTTTACATGTATGTTGCCACTATTATTTTTGAGATTAAAATCATAAAAAGAGCGTAGTTGAGTGTATGTAACTCGGAGTATTTTCCACTCGTTTTCAAGCCATCGACATCATGACTGTGGATTCTCAACAACGTCGATCTTCTACGAAGACGAGTATCATCGAAAAATTCATACGTACGATCGTATCGTTTGCCCGATCGCGACTCTGTTTTTTCCCGATCCCCTCGTCGAATGCCGCGATTTTTCGCGGAGACGTCTCGAAATAAAGCCGGCTACGCGATTTTCGCGACAGAATAATCGAATATTCCTCCCAAAGCGGGACGCACGCACGATGTACACGCGCGTGCGTGTGTGTGCGCCGACGGTGGCTAAATGAATTAAAGAGGTCGAAAATGCACGTGCGCGTGGGGGCGAGAGTGGCGCAAAGAGTGGAAAATGGAGGGTGATGATGCGTATTACACGACTCGATTGCGGCGTCGCCGCTACGTTAAGGCGTGTAATTAAGCGGATAACAGAATCAGATACGAGTCGCTCGCGTGTTACCACCCGTGGCGGCTTCTTGGAGGGTGTATCGATAACAGAACGAATCGTGTGCGTCACGCCGATACGTGTCCTCCCCCTGCCCACCTGCTCTTCTCGATATTCCGCGCGCACGTATCCTTTGTAGCGGCCGAGCCGTTAAAAACCGAATGCAAGATTCCCTCCCGACGCGCGATATTAACGGACCCATTGGGCTATAATGCGATGCTCACTGCAACGCGATCTGCAATTCCGTCGTCGAAATTACGTGCGAAGCGATCCGCCGTCCGCGATTCCCGCTCGCCGCGAAATAACGGATGAAGTAAGACGAGTTTCGCCAGGTCGGATCTCCGAACGATATTCGCCCGGATAGATTTTCGCGAAACGTCAGGTAATATTAACTATCGCGAATTCTACAAAATTCCACGATTGACTTTTCCGCTCAGTCTCCCACCCGTTCTACATACGTATCACGAATACCTTCGGAAAATTATCGGACATCTTGCACGATAAAACATATTTTTAGCATAGCTACTGGCGCTTAATAATTTCAGCTAATGAACTTGTATCTCGCGGCAAATTTTCTCTCTAACAGCCAACTTTTACAGCAATAACAGCAAAAGTCTGAACCGGCTAATGAAATTTCGCCGCTGTTACTGAGTCATTTCTCCGAGTGGTTTTCTACGAAGGCAGCTTTCCAAATCCCCGACACTCGTCGAGAGATCGCCTCTCTCGGGTCTCTCTCTCGCCGCTGCGAGAGAGCATCGTTTGTAACTCCGTAATTAATCGGGGATAATCGTGGAAACGATTACGCGTTGCTGTAATCCCCCGCGCAAAAATAGCGGGTGCCGACGCGCGCTCGTGCGGCAACAGCACGACTCCGCGGAGCGGTAATCCGATCGGCCGATATTTCACGATCGCCGATCCCTCGCATATTCGCGGCCCTCCCCGTCCCTCCGTGGCTCTCCTCCTCGCCGACATTCTCTCCGATTTCAACAATAATCGCGCTTGCGCAACTCTCCGGGCTTCCTCCGCGGCCGCTCGTTTGATTTACGATAATTAAAGCTGACCTGACCTTTCGTCGCAGCGAAAGAGGAGTGCGCGCGCGACTCCTTGGTCGGCCGAGTGCCGATGAGAGACCCGAGAGATATTAAAGAGACTGCTGCTCTCTTCTCTCTCTCTCTCTCTCTTCCCCTCCGATCCCACTTCGTGCTCTCTCATCCTCCTCATTCCCGATTGCCGCTCGTTTTTTTTTTCTTTTCCTGTTTCTTTTTAACCTTCTCCCCTCTCCCCCCCCCCCCCCNCCCCCCCCCCCCCCCCTCTTGCTTACCTTCTCCTCGTAACCGCTCTTTCCGAGTCCGGCGAGACCGGGACCGTCTGGCGGAACCAACCGGGTAATTGCACGAGCGAGCGAGCGAGCGAGCGCGCACCAACCGGCGTTCGCGGGTTTTGCATTTTTGCCCGTGGCGGTTTCGCGAGACCAGATCTCGGCTCCCACCGCGTCACCCCCTCTCCCCTCCACCGACCGTCGCCACGTATGCGCCGCGTTCCCGATCGACGGTTATATCGCGAACGGTAATCGCGATTTACTTATGATACTTATCGAAGCCAAGAGGGTGATGCTTGCGCGCCGGGGCGTGAGTAGCGAAGCCCCCGATGCTCTTTCTCGCTCACTCTCTCCCTCTCTCTCTCTCTCTTTCCCTCGCTCGTCCGCGCTTCTATTATCCTTTCCCGGGCGTAAGCGCTCGCGCGCTGGCTGTGTGATCGAGGATAACGAATCTGATCGTGAAAGCGATGATATAACGCTCGGGGATTTATAGCGCGATCGTCTCGCGAGGTATGATTAGAAATCCGCCGTCTTGCCGGCGCACGAATTCGTCGCGGCTCGTATTGTAATTTATACCGCGGCGAGCGCGCGATTAAGGGAGCTCGTTTCGAAAGGCGACGCAGTTTTCGGATGTGTTGTCGCGGACGGTGCGTGCAAACGAACTCTACCGACTACGAACGCACGCGAATAAGATCGCGACGCGACGTTCGGAGCCGCGGGAGACTCCCGAAGCGTTACGAGACTATCGAGATGTGAATGTTTTTATCTTTCGAAGAAAATATCAAGGTGATAAAATTGGTTACCTCAACCCGGTATATATCCGCGGTGATATTCGACAACGCGGTGCCCCGAGGTCTCCACCGAAGCCGCCGTACTCGCGGTGCTGTATTCGTCGAGATTATTCTTATCGGAATTACATAAGAACGTCGATCAACGTCACGGCGCATGCTGGTATGTCGTGCGCATCGTACTTATTAAGCTACGGCATAAATCACGTAGCAACTCGAAACGAGCGAGCGAGCGAATTAACGATCAATTTCCCCGGTATAATCCCGCGTCGCGGGGCATAAATTTCGCGAGCGGGGGGGGGGGCGTGCGCGACGCTATCGGTTTCATAATTTTAATACCCATAAGGTGCCCTCCTGCGCGATACAGAACGAAATCGCGAGTGAATGACAGCTTCGCGCGCACGAGAAAGTTCGAGTCGTAAAAGTCGACATTTTCATGCTACTTGGATTCTCCGAACACGTTGAATCACCGGTGACCGCTACTATGATAATATCGTGTCTTATTTTACACTGTGTCGTAGATTAAAGATTCACCGTATTCGGCAAAATTTCGACCCGAGCGCATCTCTCCGTAAAACGCGTGCCGTAAACCATTTCTACACCCACGCGAATAACTTCGGCATGGCCGTCGCGAAATTCGCGCGGCGTCGTGAGATAAGGAGCGCGGCTGAAAAATTGAAACACCGTTCCGTTGCGAGGACGGTGGCGGTGCAACCACTGTGCCACGCTAAATGCTTCATCGCCACGTGTGTGTGTGTGTACGTGTGTGCGCAATGGCGCTACCGGTGCGGTGAAAACGTGAGAACGCGGGGAGAGTTACCGGAGCGCAGGACCTCTCTCTTTCTCTCGCGGGCGCCCGTTAATTATTAACGCGGCTAATATTTTTCTCGCCGCCCGGTCAAGACAGCGAAATTATGACGCGATATCACGTCGCGATAAATCGTCGGGGTAATTATTCACGGCCGCGCGCGAGTGTGCGCGCGTGCATGCGTGCGTGCGTATAATACGCGTCTCGCGGCCGGCGAGTTGCTGCACGTAGGAGAGAATGGCCGGCCGGCCAGGCGCCGTTTGTTCGCCGCTTCCTGTCCGACGACGACGTCGGTGATGACGCAGACGACGATTATTCCTTAGATAGGGTAGAGAGTCGCAGCGAAGCGCGCTCGGAGCGGGTAAATCCCGCTGGCATTATTACGAGGTCAGAGGCCGTAATTGTTATTTATCGGCAGACCGAGGCGGCTAACACACGTATGTGCGCGTATGTGTATCGCCTGTGTAACGACGATAATAACGAGAGCGGCAATTATCTCCGTGTTACACGCGATGATGACTACTCGCATGGAGGCAGATCGCAATCTTTTTCATAGGCCTGAAAGGTCGCGCCCGTGTCATTACGCGGGACGTCCGCGGAGACCGTCTCGGGGTGCTTAGAAAAGCGCGGCCTGCGTCTGTTGCGCGAGACGAGTTAATGAGCGCGCGCGATTGCACGTTGCAGCGCCGGCGTGTGTATTGTCTCGCGCGAAAACGCGACGTGAGGATAATTGTTACTTATCCGTGGGACGTGCGTGAGAAATGGAAAGCACACTCTTGGCCGGAAGGGCAGAGAAAGAGAGAGAGAGGGAAGTGAAATTTATTGAACGCTCTGGGACGCACGTCCTCTCAATCGCTGTTAAAAAATACAGAATACGTGGAGGAGGAGGTGGCTCACTGTACGACGAGCTAAAAATTAACCAAGAACTAAATTAACGATAAAGAGCATTTACACAGCGAGAAAGTACGTGCGAGAAAGAACACGACCAGGTTGAAACCGGGCGAGCTGAGAAACGCGCGAAAACTAAAGGTTGGACTGCGACTGAAACTGCGGTGGAACCGATTTATCGAGAATTAAGGGAGGAAGGGGGAGGGAAGGAGCACACGTGTACCAATGTGTTGCATGAGATATGATTCTCGCGCCTGTACGGGTGACCGTGCGAGGAATATTCCGCCGCCGGATAGCTTGCATAGCAGGGATGCTAGGAATTATTTATACGGCCCGACGCCGCATCGCGGGAGAAAAATGGAAAAGTACTCGTGAATACCCGTGCGCGTTATGTTGCGATTTCTATTGTACAGCACGTACCTACGGGAGAATGAATGTTTTTTCAAGCCGGCGCGCCGTTTGTTCCCGTCGATGTGTTGCGCGCGCGCCGACTTATACGCCGACGTGGACGACGTAGACGCGCCGGATAATAAGGATGGGGTGGAGGAGATCGTGCGCACAGCCGCGCGAGATTATATAGTTAGATCCCGCGGATGGTTAGCAGGTTATAATTGTATCCTCGTATCGTCCTGGCGTTAAATCATACACATCCGTTTGCTCCTTTTTCCCCTACCACTTGATTTTCCTTCGCGACTGTTCGTTTACCGGAGAAACAATTACGCGAGCGTTAACGAACACGTCTTTACCGGGGAGAAGAAGATGAGCGGTTGCACGCTCGGAACGGAATGCGAGCAATGCGCGCGAGCAGGAAAACGAGGTGGACGAATAGAAGAAGACGTCCGGAGAAAGAGCGCGAAGAGGATGGATCGGCCGGCCGTGTTTGTTCTTCGGGACGGTAATCGGCCGCGCGATACTTTCGCGTCCGGAGTCAACGGAGATTGATCGTCGCGCCGTTCTTTTTACGAGCCGGATGCATCGTCGTTGCGGCCGTCACGACGGGATCCGTCGTTAACGCGAGGCGACGTGTCGGGAACGCTAATTAGTTAGCCGCGAGATGTGTCCCTCCGGAAGATAGAAAAGAAACAGCGGGGTTGGCGGTCGTCGTAGTCCAGGAGGTCTCTCGAAAGTAGCTCCGGGGGAGTGTAATCCATCATCGAAAACGGGCCGGTGTAATGTAACCGCTCGCTTACGCCGACGACTAATCAGTCAGGCTGCCTCGCCGTATAATTAGCAGCCTCTCTTTCTTTCCCTCTCTCGCCCTCTTTCTCACGACGGATATTATTCCTACGCCCGCGTCTATATGTATTTCCAACTCGACCTTCCCTCTCACTCCGAGTTCGCGCGGTCATTAGCGAAACCCCCGAGTCACATGGACACTCGTTCTGCGAGTAACGCGACCCTGAGAAGCGCCGGCGGATATTTTTCAGTGGCTTATCGCCCCTCGTAAATAAACACGCTATTTAACCGCGGTAGCGTGAGAAAAAAATATTCGATATTTCTAACTAACGATCCGCACATGTGAAGGCAACAAGAACTTTCCCGGTAAGAATTATCGCCAGGAGTATTTTTCCAGTAAGTGTCATTATAGTTTCAATGATATTAATCTTATCTTTACATTGCCGCTACTATTTTCGGATGAAAACACGTTGAAATGAAAAGTCCGTAAAATGATACTTGTGATAGGCCGAGCACATTTTGTCAGGTATTCCGAAAACTTTCCCAGCCGCTCCAGTAGCCAAACGGTAAAATAAATAACCGCCAAATCGTACATCATAAATCACGTTTATAAACATTTAGCACAGATTTGTCGCACTACTTCACGTTGTACTAATAACCGTTTAGCTTTCTAGCAATCAACCGCCTTAAGAAAACTCGTCGCTCGCGGTTTTGCGAAACGCGTAATACGCGCGGCGAGGAAGAGACTCGTCGAGAGCGCACCCCGGGCAAACTAATAACGCGCTCGTTCCATCAACGACGTAACGACACGAGGTAACTTAACTAACAGTAATCTCTCTCGCGCGCGCAAACGGACCGGCGTTCCTCCGACGGAACTCGCGTAAAGTGGCACTCGAACGGCGCGCGCGAGTCCTCCAAGGCAGCTCCTCGAATCCGCGGAGATGAGCGCCAGTTGAGAGGTCATTATAGGCTCGGCACGAGTTCAATGGCGGCCTTAACGATCTCCCGCGAGATCCTTCTCTCCTTCGACGGCGGCCGCGTGCGAGCTTTATGGCGCGCGAACGTGTCCGGAGATCGCGTTCTACTCACCCTCGCCGGACGTGAAGGGACGGACCAGTCCGGGCAGGAGGACGCAGAACAGCAGAAACAGCGAGCACGATTTCGGCCTCATCGCGTATGGATCACCGTGCCGGTCATTCGTTCATCTCTCGTACGCGCCGCGAAGCGGCGATCGGGGTCGCGTTTTAAATATCGGAGCGCAGCGTCGCTCGGCGCAGCACTGCAGGCTGCTCGTCGACTCGATACCAGCTCGCACCTGCGACACAAGAGAAAAGAAAAGACGTTTCGATTGATGGAACATCATCGCGTGTAATTTCGCCCCGCTCGATTAATACGTCCGCGGGGCTGAGACGTGAATCGACATCTCTGATGTAATCTTTGCCTCTCCTCCGTCAAAACGCGCTTCACATATCGTCAAGTTAATTCGAGCAAACTTTTTCTCCGCGCAGGGGATACTGTTTCGATGAATATTGTCTTACAAAATGATCCGTTATTCACATTGATTGTTGAAATGTCAAATTAAATATTGCAACTATATGTGAGGCAACGTTTGGCGATCGACGGGTAGGAAACGGGAAGATTCGGAGAACTGTCGGGTGAATAGTCGGTGAAGCTCCTCATGAACATTCACGATGGGGAGGCGTTTTAATTCACTTCCCACGTTTCATCACGGTTATCCCGAGACAACAATTTTCCGCGAAGCGTAATCGCGCGCATATAATCGTAAATCTTGGCCAATTTGTGTGTGTATAAAGAACGAAAGGAGTGGAATATACGCCACTTTTGCCGATTTCAAGAAACACGATAAGCAACCTACTTCGGCGGCCGCCACTCGTGGCGTATGGAGGAGGCCGCTGTTTACACAAAATGGAAATTCCCTCTCGCACGCAACCGGGCGAAGGAAGTATCGAGGTGAAACGGGTTTAACGTCGGGTCGCCGCGCGGCGTTGTTTCTACCGGAAAGCGTAAAAGACGGTTAGGAAAGTCGAGAGTGCCACTTATGGGAGACGTGGCTGGCAGCCCTTGCCATTTAAATATCCCAACGTGCACGGCAGACACTTTCCCGCACGCGAAATTTCCTCGCGGCGCCTTCATTCCCAGTTGCGCTACCGTGAAAGGAACCGGAGGAAAGCCGAAGGGAGAGGGCGTAATTTTCCCCGGTGGCTCGATAGCTCCCTCGAACGCGAAACTGCTGTTCTTCGCCTCGGGGGGAGGAGGGGGGGAGATGGATTCCGGTCGATAACCGTCAGAATTAATTATTAAGCGCGATTCGTCTACTGGAAATACGCGGGATCATCGAACAGTTAGGGAACTCGAGGCGCTTAAAGCCGAGTCGAAACCGACCTCGTCACGCGGCTCGCGATTCATCTTCCAAGTGCGTTGAGATGCACTCCGAGGTGAGAGACGAAAAATGGTGCTTTCCTTTAAACAAACATACTTCTTGTTCAATTCGGACACAAGTTTATATTGACTGATGCATGGGCAGAAACGTTGGTGGTCGTACGGGCCGGTTTCCTGAACACGCCAAGAGGAACTCATTTATCTCCGGAAGAAAAGAGAATATCGTAAAAGGGTGATCACGAGAGAGTGGTCGACGGTCTTTGTGCGTTGGGCGCGCCTTTCCGCACCGTTCGTGTCGATTTCATTGGCAAATTGGTCAAGTATTATCTGGCTACTGATGAATTGCATTGGCAGCTCTCCGCCTTCGTTTCGCACGATTAACTGAGAATCGATCGAGAAAAATGGAGTTTTGCTCGCTTGCCGGAGTTACGGGCACCGTTTTGCCGATTCGCCCAACGTATTCACGCTTGGCTCGTTTGAAAAAATACACGGTTGAATAAAGGCAGTGATATAATAAAAAGATAGAAAAATATGACGGGTTTAAAAAAATAATCAACAATTGGGCAGGAAATATTTCGACAGATTCTTCCATGCTGTTCAAGAGAACCTCGTTTGTGCTCGCTTGTGCACACTGAGAGAGGAAATATAAAAAAAATAACAATTATTTTTCCAATGAGTGATAATAACATATTTATTAAAAATCTAAATTCTCTTTTATTTAAATATACCGAATAAACAACACGGTTTTCACGCAAACTACAGATTTAATAAAACGTAGATTCTCTAATATGAACAATTTTCTCCTCGGTGTAAAAGTATATGTATTGCTGTAAGTAAACGTGTTATTAGTTCCCACCGAATAAATATTTCTCGTTCTCTTTCTCACTTTTCTCCCACCGAGAGTTGATTCTCTCCGTCGTTCCGAAATACTTCAGAAAATGACAGTTACCGCTTTGACGGAAACGAAAGGTGGTACAAACAGGTACATAAAATACGAGCGTTACGAACGAAACGGATGTTCGGAAGTTTCCTTTTGTTCATGCCAGTCGCCGAGTTCACATCGGTGTCACGTTTCTCTGTCCGCCGATCACGCCACGACGAAGTTCCCTTTTTCGACGTTACATTTTATCGCACGCGCGCAAGTCTACGTTTCCAATTAAATAACGTCACCGTGTCCGCAGGGCATTACACCCGCGCGAGTGTGTACGGGAGAGTTGCTCTCGCTCCGTCGATCGATACCTCGAACTCCCAGCGAGATGCTTAAAATTCACGCGATGTATTGCATATCATGCAACAAAATTCGCGGAGGTGTATGATCGCGCTCCTAGCGTGCATATATGCGAGGCTTGTTAGTACGAACTTGTTATACGATCCCGCCGAGTCGGTTAGTTGAAACGCGACTAAGGGATCGTTTATCAATGTCGTTCGTCAAGGTCTTTCGCTAGATGCTCGATTACATCCGTAAGCGTTGTTGCGCGCGGCGGCTTTCTCGTGTGCAAACGCAGTGGAATAGGCCGGAATGCTGAAATTTAGCGTGTTGTGCAAAAAGAAACGGCGAGCTGCCTGTAAGTTCCGTGTTCACGATAATGATCGCACCGCCGGAAATTTATACACACAATACTCGCGATAGCGGCCGGCGCTCTACGGCCGCTCTAGGCGTCACTTTCTGAAACAATTAAATCGATCAAACTGCGATATATCACGCGCGCGTTATTATTCTGAATTCTCGCCGGTATTTCGGCTATCTCGGCATTTTTTACAGTCTATCCTTATTCTCCGATCGACGCGTTATTATTTTTCTCGCATATAACGACCAATTTTCTAACCAGAAAACTGAAGGAAAGCGGGACCACGGCGATTCTTCCCTCGAGACATGTCACGCTTCAATAAGGCCTCAATTAATATTTACTAAGCCAAAACTCATTAGCGATTTCTAGTCGCTCGCTTCCTGTCTGGGATATGCGTATATATCATGGCTGTTAATTATCCGTCTAATCTGTCATTTTGACAGCTTGACGTATCGTACCGCGTCATACAGACATGATGGCAATGACTGGAAATCACTAGAAGCTTGGCTCCATAAATGTTGGCGCCAATTTCAATTCTATCTCTACATTGACCCTGCACTACCCTCGAACTTGAAATATAATCAATGAAGAGTGTTGAAGGTATTATACAGGCCGTGATAATTATGTAACTTACTCGACTGCAGATGGAATACAAGCGATAAGCGAATATTTAGTAATCTAATAAAGATTAATAGGACGGGTTTCGACGCGTAGTCGTTCAGCGTTCCGCTTTCGAGAAATCGATGAGACCGGCCGGGTCGCAAGTGCTCTCGGAAGCTCCATGACGCGGAATAATCCGAGGAAGACTGGTGCGTGCGTCACGAGCGTGTATCGCGGGTCCTACACAGATTTCCCATCTCGGGCCTAATCCTCTGCGGGACGGGAGCGCGATTTATATAAGCGCCAGCTCGTTGTATTATCCATTCAGGAGCTTTAAAACACTCGACCGCGAGCGCTCGACGTCATCTCTCGACGGCCACATGGCATTTCACACTGCAGTTGGCACGAATCCGTCCGGCCAAGCAAAGCCGCCTTCCTCTTCGCTCGGGCGAGCCGCGTCTCCGCGTTCGACGAGTCGGCTTTCTTCGCGGTTAAAGCGAGCGAAGCCTGATACTCTTTCTAAAGGAGGAGCGCGAGACGAGAGGGAGAGAAAGAGCGAGAGAGCGGCTCGAGAGTCCTCGCGATGCATCTCGAGTATCGCATGACAACAGGTAGAGCGGCTAGCGAGACTGGACCCTCCGAAGAATTCAGCTACCGGTTCTCGGCCGAGCCGTCTTCCTCAATTCGAAGAGGGTCAAGAATGGTACGCGCACAGTCGCGCCTTTGAGGTGCGCTCGACCGGCTGACTGACGCGCGCGCAACGTTCAGGAAGAGAATAAGAAGTCTCCCCGCGTGGATACGGTTGTAAATTTCAATCAGAAGACCGCGCGCTCATTTGGTAGTCCGCTTACTCGCCAGGCGATGAACGGGGATAATCCCGTCGGATTAAGGAGCCGCACATAAATTCGAACGTCTCAATTCCTCGATGATCGGGTAGGGGAAAAGGGGGAGGGAGAAGGAAAAGGAGGAGGCGACCTGAAACTTTATCGATTTTTCCTCATTTTCATACATACACTTATTCATCGAATTGGAGAAAAAATTACAATGTGAGAAATCAAAGATAATAATACGTTATTATAGACGTGTATATATGAAACGATAGTTTCATGAAGAAAGTACAAATATTTACTTTAACTATGCCATTCTTTCTAAGGAAATATCACAAAACTACATATCGAAAATACGTTTCTTATCATGTTATCCGCTGTCGTTGACAGATTGAAGTCAAACTACAACAAATTACATATTATTGGTAAGATAAAACCACCAATGGGTTGTGACTCATTATTTGTTATCAACTTAGGAAAATGAGCGCGATTTATCATATTTCGCCCGCTTCGTCGTCTTTCTCCTGCCTTTCGGAGCGCATATTTCTCGCGGAGGATCTCGATCCCGCTTTTCTTCGCGCTCTCTCGGTCCCGGGGATACTTCTTTTCCGCCGCCGTCTCTCCATTTATTCTGCCTGCATTCCGCGGGATACGCATCGATGCGCGTCGTACTTCAGCCGGCGCTTGGTGCGAAGCATGCGTATGTACCGCGACGTACGTACGTCGCGACCGGGCGAAACTAATCCGCGCGGAAACCGCGCAAACATTCCTCAAGGATGTTACCGACGACCGCAAGGGATCCCCTCGGAAAACGCGTCTCGCCTCAGGTATTCTCGCGGGCGGGACTCCCGACTATTCCTCCTTCGGTTCGTTTCTCTCCATTTTTCGTCCCTCCCGCTCGCTCGTACGCTCCGCCGTAACGTAATCCGAGAAGATTACGGAGCGAAATAAACATGTCAACCTCCCCCGCGGCGCTGCGACGGGGGTTCGCGCAGCGTCTTTATAGACCGCACGTAGAGGATATCGCCTTTCTTTTCCTTCGTCTCACTTCGTCTCGTCGTCTTGTTCCCCCCTCTCTACCTCGTACTTACGTACGTCGTCCTCGCGCACGACGTTCGAGATTCCACGGATACCGGTCCTCCGCCGCCCGTACCGCCCCTCGCCGGCCGTTATTTAGCCGACGGCAGATGCGTCTAGTCCGGTTCACACGAACTCGATCGGTCACGCGTGTCCTATCCCGCGCACAATCTGAGCCCAGATAGGTCATCGCGGTTTGTTCTTCGACTCCTCTTTTTCTCTTTCCACTTTCGTTCCTTTTTTCTTTTTTCATTTCCATCTGATCGATCCTATCGACTCGTTCCTCCCGCGGAGATACACGCGTCGTTCCCTCGTCCGGGAAAAAGGAAAGGTGAGACGTCGAGGAAGCGAGAGAAAAAGAATGCACATGCCCGAATCTGACTCACTCGCTCGCTCCACGGGAAAGCCGTGAGAGGAGTCTCCGAGGAGCGCGTACAAATTCGTGACTACCTGCGGCCGAGGGATTCGATTTATGCGCCTCAAAGAGGCGCAACGTGTTTCAGGGCTGCTTCAAAAGCGGGCATTGTTGCGGGGAGAGACCGGTGTGTGTGCGTTCGAAGACGCGCGCTCCCGTTGATGTAGTTATCGATTTCTCGAGTGGTTATTAATGGAGACTCTAACGGGACGGGCGGCTTTTCGCGATTTTAGTATTCCGCGGAGTCGCGCTCACTGACCTCCCCTCTCTCTCGTTTTCTTTTCGAGCGCGCTCACGATACGCTATCGGATCACGTAAGGAACCTATTTCACTCTTTTTGTTTCTTCGTTGGTTGTCCGGCCGGCCGGCTGGTGCTGTATTTCAATCGTAATGCGCGCTGAGACCTTTTACTCAGGATCACGGGTACACAACATAAATTATCCGTTCGTGAGCATCAAGGATACACCTACTTCTCTATGCCGCGCCGGCTCGCGTTTCACCCCCGAGCGGGAGGAGCGAAACTCGCGGCGGCGCGCGTGCTTCGGCTTCCAACATAAAGTAAGCGTAATAACTCGGGAGATCAAAGGGCCTCTCGCGGGAGAGAGTGAGGTTTAAAAGAGTACAACCCGTAAAATCGAGCGTCGCCGGTATCCACAGACTCTCTCTCTCTCTCTCTCTTTACGACTACTTCACGCGCGCGCGCGTGTGGGAGAAAGGGTGGAAGGAAGAGAAGCGCGGAGAGAATCGCGAGGACGAGCAACGATGTCGCGACTCCGGGCATCCGGCCGGCACAAAGGATCTTTACAACTTCCAGCGCGGATCAAAGGATCAGCAGGCACGGCTGAGGGTAGTTTTTCCTCGGTCCGTCCTCGGCGCTCTTTTCAGGAGCATTTCGAAAAATCGCCACGATGCGAACGTTGACGGCCGAAATGCTTGCGGAAGAGAGAAAGTTCTCAACATGGTTTATTTACCGTTCGTTTGTGCACTAACCCGCGGAATTATCTTAACCCGCGATATATAAACAAGATAGTAGTATTAAATATTATATATTTTAATAGCTTATAGTGTAAATACTTGAACGCAGTAATATACCTTAAGGGGGTATTTTAGTAACACCCGTTTTTTCAAGCTGATTTTTGGAAATTAATATAAGAAATATTTTATTAAATCTACAGAGCTGGAGTTTATCCAGAGAAATTATTTCTCTTCAAAAATCGTTTGTACCTCCTCTTTGGAGTTATTATTTTGCAATATTTAAAAAAAAAACAACAAACTCTGACGGATTACGACAGTGCAGCATTACTTTCGAGATACAAAAATGAGTACAGCCGATTTTGGACGTTGGTCATTTTCGCGATATCTGGAAAAAAATGATCAAATTTCCTCTTTGACGGATTTTGGAAACCCTTTGAAACGATTCGAAAAGTGACACGGCTGAGCACAAATGATGTTCCTCTCCGAATGCCGAGAAATAAGCTTGAAATACCGTCTGTTCGGTCGTTGATTATTTTTTTAGCCTCTTGTATTCTCTTATCCTTCGTCTGGATCGTTTGCTTTTATTAAGTCGTTCCGTTCGCTCGATCGGGCAATCTCCTTAATGACGTCGTCTTACCCGCCGCTGCGTTACACGTATTAATCCGCGCTCTTCCCCGCGCAAACCACCTAAACTCTTAATAGTTCCCTTGAAGAGCGAGGATGTGTACGAGCCAACCGTAACACGGCCAGTTTGACAGACGGCTTTCATAGGCTCGCTAAGCGAGTTAACTCCGTCGCTCTTAACCGATTCTCGGCTAATCGGCCGCGACGGGCGAGGGCAAAGTTACCAATTCGTCAGTGACGTGCGAGATAAGACCAGACACCGTTTTTGCCTTTGAAACCGATACGAATCGCACGGAAATACGTGGCGCGGAGATGCGAATAGACCGGGATGCGAATGCGCGATTGGCCGCGGCCCACAAGCATAAAACATTCACCGAACCGCCGACCATGCCCGTGTTCACTTCGTCTCGGTGCTCTATCTTCTTCTACAGGTAGATAAGTTTGCTTGTTCAGCAGATCGACCCGTGTGCGGCCGAGAACGAACATTTCTATCTACGTACCGAGCATTGTGAAAGGAGTTACGAACGAGTGTACAAACGATGTATCTCCTTCGACAATTTTGAGGCATCTCCAAAAATGACAGTCGCCCTTTTGACAGGTCCGGAAAATGCCTGCGGTTTGGGACTCTCCGAGGTGCGAGCGATTCGAAGGAGATACGGATGCAATCGAATTTTCAACAGCACGCGTAATTGGAGTAAATCTTCTTCATTCAATAGCGATATTATTGAAACCAATATTGAAAGAATACGTAACATGGTATATATTTATATATTTAATGATATATTCGCTACTAACGTCAATAATAATTTCTATTTGATATCTTTTGTTCTTTGGAAGACAAACGAAACGAGAGGTGGCGCAAACGCGAGTACAGACGCTGACAAACCATGCTCAAAGCTATTTTTCGTTTATTATGTCGGACACCAGGTTCACATTGGTGCGCGTCCGCAACTCCGCGTCGCCGGCTAGTCGCTCGACTAGCGCTCGAACTGAAATACGCCTTCCCTTTGCTCTTTGATCGTTTCATCGCCCGCGCGCGGGCCGTAACGGCTTTTGCTGCGTCTCGCAAACGCCAAAGAACGCCAAGGGTGGAACGCTGAAAATATATATACCACCGCGATGACGACGACGACGATCACGCTGCTGCTACACCCGGCGCGACTTTTCCCCGGACCTGGAGGATCAAACGTTCCAGCGTTGGTCGCTTTTGGTCGGCGAGCCGAACGAACGCCCGCCGCTGTGGAAGTTATTTGACGTTTTTGCATGAATATAAAGTACAATGCGAGTACGAGACCGCCCCGGGCGGCGTCTCCGCGGGGATACGACGACGGAAGATGCAACACGCATGAAAGCCGGGCCGCGCGTCGCCGGACGCAAATGAGAAACTCTCTCGGCGGCGAGATTTTCAGCCGCCTTCGGGTATTACGTCGTCCTCGCTGGCGTCGTCTTCGAGACAGGGGACGATTGCGACCCGCGGCCAGTCAAGTTTCTCGACTTTATCCGCGCCGATAAGGAGTACCGTACGCGGCGGAGGTTTCAAGAGAAGGAAACGCCGCGCGAAGAAGCCGTTACGATCTCTCTTGCGTCGTGATGCTTCCACCTCGTGTAACGCGAATCAGAATTTTGGCCCTATGTTAAATCCTCTGTTAAATAATGAGAGCTGAGATGGCAAAATAATATCGATTCTAATGGTACTACGATCCTGTTTCGACCATGATGATGTCTTCGATTAATATGCCGTGAAAATGTGAAAAGGTTCCTAAGAAAAGAAATTCATAGATCGGCTTACTTAAAGAGAGCGCAAAAGTAAAAATCTCGACTCGGAGGAAACCTCCTCCTGCTCGGCGCTAAGGTAACCGTTGGAAATTTCACGCTCGCGTCCAGAGATCGTTCGGGGAGGGTGTCGAGATTTTACGCGCGTGGTATAGCCGCGACGTTCGCAGGTATTCTTATTTCGACGGTTTACCGTAACCGTTATTATCGCCCGGCGGACGCACGATATCAACAGCTATCGCTCTCCACTTCATTATCTCCATCTCGGCTCACGTTCGCGTATTAGCTCTCTTTAAGGACCACCTCTCCCCTTGGCGCGTTATCGGCCAATCAAACAATCCCGAAGCGCTTAACATCTGCCCGTCCGCTGTTCAATCGGCCTCGCTTCGATTTCTATCGACGCTGTTCCCCGGCCCGCTCGTCTCTCTTCTAAAGATCGATCGATCGGGAGCGATCGGTGAGCGCGCGATCGAAGACACGGCCGTTTCGCCACCGCAGAAATTCGTCGACGCGTGTTTTTCGCGCGCCGGCGCCTTTGTGCCGCGCATCGGGGAGCAGGTAGGCGCTCCGTGTTTCTCACGAGGGCCCCGAACGGCCGCAGATGGATAGAGGGGCCTGCGCGTGCCAGGTGGGCCTCTCTTCTCAGGACGGTCCTCGAGCGCAACGTGATGTGTTTCCTGCGAGTCGATCGAAACCGCGATACATGGCGCTCCGCGTGGCGGCGATCCTCGCGGCGAGATAAGCCGATACCATACCGAGTTTTTAATGCCACGGAAAGAGCCGGGTGTCCGTCTCACGCACTCGCTGCACGTACCCGTCGGACTTCCTCGGCGACGTTCCCTTCAGCACCGATCGTACTTGACGAACGGAAGGCGGCGCAGCCGGGGATGGAAACACACTCGGGGAAGATGTCGGCCGGCGACGGTGGAAGTGGCGGCGGCGACGTGAAATGATAGACGTCCGTAAAATCGTCGGCCCGAGCACGAAACGTGAGCAATGTGCGCGCACACGAATGTGTACCCTTCCGCGAATAATATCGCGTGTGAATGGCGTATTAACTCGGCGCGATCGGGCCTACACGGATCCCGTGGAGAGATTCGAGAGTGTAGGTTTCGCGTAATAGTTTCACCCCCTCCCCCCGGTATCCCGGCGTGATATTTTTATTCATGGGAAGAGAGCGGGGGGGGAGGAGGGATTTTCAACGAACGCATTACGAAGCGCGCGCGCGCGCGCTCACGGCAATGAAGCAGAAATTGCACGCTCGGGGAAGGAGGAGGAACGAAGCGAGGACGAAAGGGTGATATAGACTTTATAAATTGGCATAAATTGCCGTCTAAAACGCAAACGGTCGATACGTTCGGACTACGTTGCCGGAGATATCGGCGTCATTCAATTAATCTCCGAGTTAGCGAATCGAAATGCCTCGATGCTGCTTTGATGCTCTTAGGGATGGTTTTGCATCCATTCAGATGGCCCATAAACTAGTGAAAACCTACTTTGACGATTCTGACACTTCCTAACGTCTTTTTCTCGAATCTTTAATTGCGACCTCGGCTGTCAGCATTCTTATTAACGTTTCGAATGAATTCTTGTATACGCTTATACGTTGTACGAATACGTTTCAAGTGAGATTCCCTTCAAGTATTCAGGCCTATATTAATGATCATTACCTGAAATTTGACTGAAATGAAATAGCGAAATTTGACTTTAGAAACAGATATTTTCGCGATTATATCAACGCAAGATCACATGTGTCATGTGTAATTCTACCGAAGGAGTTGGGTCTAACTTTAAACTCACACCTTCGTATCTCACCCGATACAGATTTCAAATAACGACGATTGATATACGACTCGGAACGCCCCGTCTATAAAACATTTTCGCGCTATTTGGCGCTATTTATTCGCGAATCTAGAGGAAATTTTTCTCTCGCGAGCGAGGAAGAAACATTTCTTGTCTCAGAGAAGAAGTATTTTCTTTCCTTCGTCTCGCGACGAGTTCGACGCCTTCTTCGGTCGATGCGCGAAGAAGCGTTCGCACCGTCTGGAAGGAAACACAGATCGTCCCGGTGTACATAATTATTTTCGCGTTGTCTCAAGCAGAAGAAGCGGAAGTCGAAGGCGCGGGAAGAGCAAGCGCCGGCACAGAACCGACGAGACGGAGGAGGACGACGCTAGAGTAGTCGGGCGCGAGCTGTCGGTGACGGGAATATTCAAAGAAACGCGCGGCGTGTCACGCTCGATGTATTTACAGAAACGGAGCGAACGGCGCGCAGTGAAAGCAGAAATAAAGGGATCCATTGGCATAACGCGCTCCGCCTTGCTTCGCTTCATTATTTTCGAGAGCCCTTTTCCTCGGACTTGCGTCGCTCCGCTGCAACGATCATTAAGCGACTTATAGAAAGAGAGACACACAGAGGGAGAGAGAGAGAGAGTACGCGCGCGCGCGTAACTGTTGGTTAGTCGTTAATAACGTCTACGACCAAGTCAAATAAGGTCCCTCCTTTTCAATCGCCGTAGTACCACTGACGCCCGGCCGTCGAAATGTTTAGTCAGCGGCTGGATCTGTTCACCGTAATCGTTTTCAAACATTTCTCCCTCCTTTTCTCTCCCGCTCGTTCGCTCGTATCGCCTCTTTCGGTTATTTATAACGATGGGATCACACGATGTCGATTGCTCCAGATCGCGCTCGCTTATCGGCCGGTCCTCGAGTTTCGCGCGCGAATTTTTACGACAGTGTGGAAACCGCGCGGAATTTTCCACGTGTGTGCGCGCGCGCGCCTATGCGCATTATCGCGGAATTCGCGAGCGCACACAGACTACTCGCGCGCGCGTTTATATAATTAATTAACGTTTTATCTGGCGAAAATATTTCAGCGGATGTGACGTGTTCGCGAAACGAAGTAACAATTATTAATCCGGTGCCGCTGTCATGATTAATACATTCTACCGTCGTCGTTTAAAGAGATAGCGCGGTATTATTAATTAACGACGATTACAATGGGGGACGACGAGCGGGGCGCGGGGTGTGCGTCGGAGCGGACGTTTCCCGGCAGCGCGAAGACGCGATTTCTTTCACGGGGACTATCGTGGGGTCGCGAGTGTCACGACTAACGATTCGTAGCCAGTAAACGCCGCAAATAGTCGGAAGCGTAACCCGTTACCGATTTCTCGGGGGATAAAGTCTTTCAGCGACGATGACGCGATCGAATCCCGCCGGGGTATCGACGGAGGTCGCGATTAAATTGACGGCGAAAATCATCCATCAGAACGGTCGATCGTGTGTAACAGCGCGTTTTATCGCGAATCCACGCGAGTGTGTGTGTGCGCACGCAGAAAAAAGATCAATGGGAAGGAATTGAGATGTGGCGGCTGAGATGTTTCTTTGAAACGGGGACACTTCAATGCCCCGCTGTTATCGAAACTAGAGTCATTCGCTAGATAGTTTGAACATCGGTGCCGCGGCGAGATATATATTCGCTGCCAACAGAATAAATGACGTTTTAGTACACGTATACGATAATGTGATAATTAGGATCGTGAGTCAATCACCCTTAGGTACTACAACACTTCGTTGATATAAAAGTGTTTCGTTTTGTCTATATTCGATATAATTAGAGAGAGAGAACTAACCAATCGTAGCTAATCATGTTAATAATTTCAATTGTAATGAAGCTGTATCTCACAGCAAGAGTGCATTTTATTTCAGTCAAACTTTCAGCATCTTTCAGCAAGTTCAAACTAGCTAATGAGATTTAACTACTATTTTAAGCTAAGTTATTTTTCCGAGTGTAAATCTAAGTTGTTGGATTGTGAATGAATCCCGCTCCAGAAGCGTGAACATTTATTCGAAGCGGTATTAAAAACGTAAGGATCGCAAGGGTGAAATTAAGAAGAGTTTATAAAGAATATAAAGAATTATAAAGAATATTTCATTTAGATTTACCGTGAATTTTTCAGCCACAGCAAGTGGATTTCCGTCGAGTGAACGTTCCAATTAGAACGAAATTGTTCCAGTGACGGCGGAATACATCGGATTCACTTTTCAATTTAGCGTGGAAATATATTCAGAATGGAAAATTCATTCTATACCGATGAAAAAGGACTCGAGTGAATCGACCGTCACTCCGTTTTTTGAGAGAAACTTTACGTGAAGAAATTTATACGAAAGAACGGCCGCCACCCGTTCATCTTGCTAAAATACGCTTCGAGTTTCAGCCGATACATTTCTACCTCTCGCAATGAGCCGCATTTTATTCGTAATAGCCGATTGCTCTCAGCGCAATGATAGCGAAACGTTTAGCCTGTCAGCCAAGCTGGAATCAGCCAGTGAGATTCGCTTGATAGCGCCAAATTGCCTTTTTGCATGTAGTTACGCTCGTCGCGTAATTTTGTCGGGTCTTCGAGAAACCACCCCCGATGTGCATCTCTCGCGCGTTCGCATTCGGCGGGACGGTTCGCGACTGCAATTTTAAAGAACGGCTAAAAGATGTAGGCTGTACACATATACATGTTTTACACATACACACATACATATATATATATATAGCGTAAATCGCCGGCAACTTACAGCTGCTGTTAAGTCGCGTTCCCGCTATGTATACGTAATCCTAGCGAGTGCTCTCTCCACCCCCGGAGCACTTGTAAATCTTTATTCGACGCCGCATATACGGTGGGATATACTTTACGATTACGCGTGAGCGCGATCTTCGACCTCAGCAGTCGCCCGGGAGCCGTTTATCGACACGCCCGGTCGTATTTCCGTACTTTATTTCCGTACGACCCGTACATTTCGTGTAACGCACATTACTTTATCCGCATGCCGAGAGAGGGGAGGGGGCTGAAATCGATCCTCCAAGAGGCTTCTGTCGAAGAGCCTTTCTGGTATCCTCGCACGTCTCGTTTTTGCTTCGCGTACGATGCATCACGCCGTCGGTACAAAGAAGAAATATAAACATAGCCCCCGACGGGAAGCAACAAGTAATAGCTTCTGTCTCGAGGGTTAACATCGTTCTTTCTCTCTCTCTCTCTCTCTCATGTGATTTTTCCAACGACTTCATTCATTTCACACGTAAACTCGTAAAGCGTGCGCTCTCTCTATCTTCCTCCCTCTCAGGTCTGCCAGAACGGGCGAGACGTGACGGCGGTTTGAAGGTGCACGTGGTTTGAAGATTATAGTCGTTCCGCGCAAATCCGGTAGTTGATATCGGAAAGCGATCGGCGATCATCAGGGCCGATCGCGCGCATCGTAAACGACCGGTATTTCAGAGCCGACGGGCGGGGGGAGGAGAGGACTTTACGACGACCGCGCGAGTTTTTAATAAGCTCCCGGGGACTTTCGGAGACCGTGCGGAGAAAGAGAGAGAGAGAAAAAGAGATGCCAACCCAGCGGGAGCGCAGGGGTTAAACGTTAACGTCCCGACGCCCTATGAGCGAGAACGGCTTTTGAAAATGTGCAACCACCGGAATGAATACGCGCGCGTAGCCGCTCGAGAAAGTGCGTAATAAATCGCGCCGATTAATCGTAGTAAGCGTGTCACGAGAACGACTTCCGAGCCATCTTGATCGCCCGAGAGAGAGAGAGAAATGTTCACGCGACGGGGATTATCACGATAACGTCGTGCGCTTTAGATTTTCGTTGTCGTCGTCGACTCTCTCCGTCGACTGTCGGCGAGTCGACGTGGAGGCCCGCGACGATCGCGCGCGCGCTACTACTGGATCAGCGTGTCGCGGTCGTTTTGAAAACGCGACATTACTTATCGGCGTGCGACGCAAGTAACGTTTCACGATCTATTACATTCAGGCGGATATACTCGTACCTGCGCGCGCGCGCGTCTCTCAGGTAAGAGGTGCTGCTACTTTGCACACGGGACATTTCCTGAGTTCGACGAACGCGGCGTGCGCGACAAAAATTGGCGCCGCGTTACGCAAAAGCTGGTACCGGATATATCACTTACTCGTGGGGCCGATCAGCGACGGTGCGTGGTTATCCATAAACCGGCTGGCACTTTAACCCCACTGCACTGACACTGGGCGCTATCATCGTCGCAAGTTCGTTACACCGCGCGTCGTAACGTCATTCTCAGCTCCCGAGCGGCTCGACCATCGGTGGTCGCGTGTCGACGCGAGGGAGAGAGAGACGTCCACCTGAGATTACTTCTTCCCACCCGGAATAAAAGGGAGAAAAGTATATCCCATAGGAATCACAAAGGCGAGAGATCCCCTCGGCCGCCAATCGGCACACCGGAATTCCCTTCCGTCGCCCGACGGGGAGGTGGTGTGCAAACTGTTGGCGGGTGCAAATCGAGGCTCCGGAAGAAGTCGCAACGGAGGAGCAGCCCCGGCCGGCTATCTGTGCGTACGTTTCACGTGATGCGCGCGTTTTCGTCCTCCGGAGAGTGAGAGAGCGAGCGCGCGAACGAACACCAGGAGCCCCAGCGCGCGCGGCTCGTGTCGGCCAACTGACTCGCGCGCAGAAACCTGGGGGCCCTTCGCCTCTTGGGCGCCGGTGCTGGGCGACTATGGCTGGTGGTGGTGGATGTTGCCGGCGAGGTGGTGGAGGACGACGGCGGGTCGCTACTATGGTGGTGTACGCCGGTGGGGGCGGAGAGAGAGGGAGAGAAAGAGAGGAAGGCAGCTAAGAGCGGAGCGCACGCTGGTGGGAGCACGATTGCCGTTCCGCAGTCGTTGCTGCACACGCGGATGCTGCGGAGTGCTGTTCGAGCTGCCGCGCCAAACGGAGGAGAGTTGTTGCCGACGCCGCAGCGGCGTCCGTGTACAGAGAGATGGCCGCAGACTTTGTTAAATATTCATCCGCAGCCCGGCTGTCGTGTACATTGTACCGCCCCTCGCGGCGGAATATTTGTCCAAGCCGCTTGTTTCCCCGATTACTCGAGGGAGCCGCGGCGAGAGTGAATTCGCGGAGCGTTCGATGGTCGCGCGGCCGTTAGGAATGTAAGATGAGCTGGCGAATGATTAATATCGGTGGACGATGGAATTTCGCGCCGAAAGAGCCGAGGCGGATTATTCGCGTTCGACGAGCGCGCCGGGATGGAGTCGAACGCGCGTCGTTCGCTGCCCTTTCGCCGAGGGTTGAAGAAACGCCGAGCGAGCGAGCCGACCCGGTAAAAGGGCGGAATCCGAACGACCGGAGAGAGAGAGACGAGCCGTTGTACTTCTCCCTTTGACAGGGCGCGCTAGCTCGGCCTCAGGCCGAGCGTGGAATCCGCGTTTCGACCGGTGCATAAATTTGTTTTTTCACCAAATAAATACTGCCGCTCATTTATTTACGGTGACCCGCGTCGTCCTTCTTTCCCCGTTCTCTCTTTCTCTCCGTGATTCTCCCTCTTCCTCCTTCTCCTGCTCCTCCTACATCGCCGATCCGCTCGGCAACGCCGACGTACCTGTCGCGCACACGGTCTCCGGTTCCGATAAATAAATATTGACCGTCGAGATGGGCACCGCAAACAAATCCATTAATAACACAAGTTTAACTCCCCGTCGCGGAATTGCGCGCGGAATCGGCTATGGGAGAGGGAGTTTCACCTGGACCAATCTCTGACGGTCCTCCCCACCTGCCCCCTCCCTGCCCGACGCGCCTAACTTGACATTGTCGGTGTCAATTTATGCCTGCGGGTGAATTCGGCGTCACGGTAGAACAATTTAATAACGTTCATTTCCATACGTTTGCTTGCTCCTCCCCGCGGCCACACCGCGCCGATCGCCGGGAAGACAGAGAAGCGGACGGCATTTGCAGATGGATAGAGCGAGAGAGAGAGGGACTAGCGACGGTGAGAGAGAGCCGCGGCAAGCGAATTCGCGAAACTCTAATCAAATAATCCTCGATGTTTAATATCCAAGTTTCGCGGCGTGTCTCGTTAACACACGCGTTACGAAAGCAAACACACCGGTTTCATCGATAACCCCGTCCGCTCGCCCAGCTCCGATTCCTCGTTACCCCCCGTCGCCTGCTCTCGCGGACGTCGAGGGATGATGATGCGCATGCAAGGGAGTTGGATTCCAAAAGCCGGTCGGCTTCTTCGGAAATTGATTTCCGCGAGGAACCAACCCCGCCCGTTAATTTTAAATATCTCCATTATCGAGCGATGTATCGGGGATATCCTGGCGCGCGCTCGTCTAATTGGACAATCGATATTCCACGGTACTGCTCCTCGTTGAATCTTAAATACCTCTTATGCAAGCTTCTCTTTTTCCAGGGTACATTGCTCTCTCAGACCCTATTTCGCGATCTATATCGGATGTTCATTAGACAGAGGAAATCGGACTGGATCGCCGTCTTCATTGCGATTCACTTAATGTTTTCGAGAACACTTAGCGATATTTCGAGAGATGCTGTTGCAAGAAGTGAATATTAAAAATAGATTATGAGAAGACACTTGAGGTTCATACGCGCGCGCGCGTTGTGGAAACTATAGCGGGGTGAACAGCCCTGCAGCGATATCGCGATATAAGAAATTTATTTCTCTCTCCGTCTCCGTCGACTCGTCGTAGTTCTCTCGCTGGCGGCACACGTGCTGAAATATTAATTAAACGGATTTAAACGCGCGCGCGCGCGAAACTGACGGAAAAGCAACTGACAATGTTTTTGATAGATCACCTAATAGATCTTAATAGCTTAATATTTACCGAAAATATGACGTTTCAAACATGCTGAAACGTATAAGTCCCACCCAAAATATGAAAAAGGTACAAATTATAAATAATAGAGAAAAATATAGAACGAAAGTTTAGTGGTAATTTAAGGGCTACAAAGTAACATAATCAAAAATTGGTATTAAATTTTTTCTTCTTCAAAAAAATTTTTTTGGTATTTATTTATATCATTTTGTAACCCCCAACTAACCCTTATGTTAAACTTTTATTTTTAGTATATCAAACATTTTTCTCTATCTTTTGTAGTTTAAGAGTTATACGCGCAAAAATGGAAACGGCCTCTTAAATTTGAGATCGGAAACCATACTCTGAAAAGGCGATAAGGCACGAAAAAGGGGCATACACGTTAGTCGTGCCTTGAGAGTCACTTTACATACTCGCAAAAGTTCATTCAAACTGAAGAGTTAGGGTTCGCGGTGTATACTTGTGAGAACGCCTCCTCGCGCATATATTTCTATTCGCGCTACAACGTCGAGACGGAGAGAGAGAGAGAGAGAGAGAGCGAGATATCGACGCCTATTTATGTCTCTGGCTGCTCGTTATGTATATAATTACTGACAGTCTCGTATCTGATTCCGACAATACGGTAACACGATGTTGTCGTGCGCGTGTCTCGACGTGTCCGCCCGTATTCTCCTGTCATACGACTCCTGATCGATAAATAAGAGTCTCCGTAGACAATAGTGCGACGAGACAAAGGATAGAAATAGGGAGAGGGAAAGGGAGAGAAAAAGAGATAGAATTGAAAAATCGACCCTCTTCTCGCGGCTTTACCCGTATACTCGATGTAAAACGGAGAAAATGATAGCTTCGTAATCCTATATAAACACGGTTATTTTTATCCCATTACGGGGCGGTTCCGTAACGGTCCCGTGTAGTCTCTCTCTCTCTCTCTCTGCATAATGCTCACGTTCGTTGTGCACGGAGCTTAAAGGCCGGCCGGGGATGACCGCAGGATCCCGAGGGTTGCACCGCTGCCACACCCCCTCACGTCTGCCACCTCGGCACTGGTTAACAGCGGGGGGGCGAATATGCCCGGTCTATGATACAGACTTTCCCAATGGTGCCCCGGGTTCTCGCGGGGTCCTACGTGTGCACCTTCCATTCCTCGATTCCTCGCGCCTTCGTCATCAGAACGGGGATCGTTGGGAACATCTCTCGTCGGTGGAGAACGCGCCGCGGCGACAATGTAAGCGGCGCGAGGTGATTCTGAAAAGATATTCGTCATAAAGAGCGCCTCGAAGCAGAACGAATGCGGATACGCGTGGTAATCGTGAAAGGTCGAAAGCTGTGTTCTCCTAATGAACGAGTGGCTCTTCGTCGAGGCGTTGATTGTCAGCGTAGATTTGTCGCTGTCTGAATTTCTTGCAGCGGAATTTCATTCGTGGAAGGTGGAGCGCGCGGCTGCCGAGTCACTCGAATTCAAGGGACTTTCCTCTCGTGTGGAATCGAATTCTCCGTTTTGGACAGTTGGCTGAATATTTTCATTGAAAAATGAATCTAACACGTTCTACCGTTACGGGAACAAATTCACTTTATCGGCTGAAATATTCATTCACATGGATTAAAAACTCTCCCTTCAGGCTCGAATTAAACATCCTCCCTTATAATTGGCAGTATTATCTCCTTATCTCTTCGAGCAAATTTCCACTCGTTTTGAGTGATATTTCGCTTTAAAAAATTCAAAGAGCAGTTTATAATTATTTCAAGCTCTGATTGGGCAGACACGCACTACAGTTTTGTTTCCTGCTCCGACAGGGTGTTATCTCAGAGCACGATATGTTCTACAGATCACGATCAGCAGATTCTATTTCATTCTATTCTAATTCTAATCTCGCGTGTACTCGGTTCATCCTGAAGCCGCGATGGTGTTCCGGTAGAGAGAAACACTCGGAGTTGTACGGTTTTCGAAACGTCGGTTCCGACTAAGAACCGAGAGAAACACGTGTCGCGCACTCCTCGAAAGTCTCGGTTGCCTGCGACGCCCACGAATCGGTCGTATCGTTTCTCATTTTGGAAACCTTCTTCCCTCCTCTTTCTCTCTGGATGTCCCGCTAATGACATGCAGCCATATTAACGCGGGACAGTTACGGCGTATCGCGGAAACACGAACGTCTGCCGGTGCGCGCCGGAAATCGCTCCTTATCGACAGGAAACTTTCAAGTATGCGAGGAGTATACGCCGGCGAGAGCGGCTGCGATACGTAACGGGTCGGCGCGGAATTCAGTCGGCGGGCGGAGAACCTCCGCCTCGGAGGTTCGCGGGAGAACCGGCGGAATATTTTTTTCGTAGACCCTCGTGCGCTCGCTCCCGTGGGTTGCCTTCCTTAAGAGGAAACTCTTGTAAGGTCGTTTCGTTTCGCCAGGAGGTCAACGGAGCCTGAAGCCGCCGTCCCTCGCCGCCCCTCACCTTCAATGCGCTGCGGTGGTATCGTTCTCCCCTTCGGTAGGAGCGGACTGGAATTCTATGGTCGAATCGGGGATGAGAGACGGGCGGGCGCGATCCGGTTTACGTAAACTCCGCGTCCCGTATAAATATGTATAGAATATCGTGAGGATCCGCGCTCTCGCGGGTGGATGATTAGGATATATAAAGAACGCCCCGATCCACTCGGAGTTTCCTCGTTCGTTATGTAATATATAACGCAGGAATAATTCACGAGGGTCGCGTGCACGTTCATCGCACGGGTATGTCCGCGAATAAATATATTCGTTATTTCTGGAGAAAGGAAAAAATAATATATTAGAGGGGGAGAGCGAAGCTCGTGCGGGACGGTCAGGTGTACACGACGGCTGTTCCACTGGATCAGAAGATCGCGAGACGCACAATCAAGTTATCGAGAACACAATACGGAGGTCTTTGTTTTCTTCTTCTTTCTTTCTTTTTTTCTTCTGCGCGCACGTCCGCGTGTCCATTAATTTTCCAGAGGAAAATCGACGTCGACCGTCTAGAATTACGAGGCGCAGCCTCCTCGAAGACCCCACGAGTGAAATTCGAGCCTGTCCCATTTCTCGTGGAAAAAAAGGGGACAGGGACCAGGATCGGCGGGTGACCGAGGGGGCAGGGACGAGAGAGAGAAGGCGGGCGCAAGGTGGAAAGAAGAGAGAAATGCGCGTTTGACGAACCTCATGAGGCGTCCCGAGGGTTTTACGGAGATAACGGAGGGGCTGAAGACGAATACACCACGTCCGAACGAATGCATTCGAAATATTCGAGAATGGGTCTCGCGAAGAAAGAGAGAGAGAGAGGGCCCCCCAATAGTTAGCGAGAGCTAGAGCGAAAAAAGAGAAAGGGATCCGGGATTGAATCCTTTATCTAGAACACGGGGTCGTTCTTTAGAATCCTCTTAAAACAAATACGTTCAGGCAGCTCTTCAGGCAGGTGAGCGTGGTCCGGATGAGGTATCGCTGCCGATTCCTCGAGGTGTATGTCTCGATCAGGAACGCTAATGATGGAATCGATAAGTTGTACGACAAATCTCCGGTATCCTGCGTGTATAAAACTCACGCGCTAGTCATAAATTCGATCGGCTCTCTCTCTCTCTCTCTTTCGGATTGCATCACCGTTTTCCCCTGCGGATCTCCGGATATTCCCACATTATAGGGCAATATGCGCATCACTGAGACACTTGGGGCGAGTCGGACCGCCCTTTTTATGGCTATCGTGACCTTTACGAGCGTCCTACCTGCGCAGCCTTTACTGCCGATACAATTACTTTTATTCGCTCCGTTCCGTCCCGTGTTGTTTACGAAGTCTCGCTCGTTCTCCGCGTCCGAGTACTCGAAACTGCCAGTACTAAAGTCGGACCCGTCCACGTGTGCGCGTTTTCCTACGGCATTAATTCCGCTAACCCGTTATCGCGAGATTTCCCGCGGGAGATATCGAAACTATCGATAGGAGCGTTCGCTTCGCGTTCACCTCCGTTCTTAACGGAAGCTCGCCCGCGACGTGGAACAATCGACCGCCAGTGATCCTCCTCAGGATCACCCGTCGACATGTGAATATCTGGATGGAGCGTGTACTGTCCAATTGAAAGCGGAGAATTACAGGTATGATTAACACGTCGTGCAGCTACATGTTACTAAAGTAAAGCCGAATGTATCCGAAGAAGTCGCGACCGAGTTACCTGAAACTCGCCGTAACACTCCTCTGATGTATAGGAGCTTCCCCTTTTTTCGAATATTCCGTCCAGATATTCGAGAGTAGAAACCATGCTCGGCGGAAAGAGGAGGCACGGAAGTCCACGGATTTCAAAGAAACCGAAGGGGGGCTTCCCTTTGTCTTTCTCTCGCGGCGCGTTATTTGCCGGCGTGCCCGGCCCGCCCGCTGTCCATCGCCGGGCGGACGAAGGGAGTCGGGCTACGCTAATGGCACGTTAGTTTTCTCAAAGCCGGCGGAGTCTCTCTCCGGTCCGCTCCTCGGCGAAGACTCTTCCCGTATAACCCGGCAATTTCGGTGCCCCACAATCTGGCAGATTGCATCCCGGCGCGCTGCCTAGGAGGCGAATTATCTCGACTATACGCGAAAGGGACCGCGCGGTAGGGCCTATGTAGTAGAGTCTGCTCCACCTTTCCTTAGCTTAGGACTTTTGTGCGGCCGGTTATAATACAGAAACGAGATAGATGCTTCCTTCCCTTAATTTCCACTTGTATCAGCACCTGCAACTCTCTCTCTCTCTCTCTCTCTAAGGTTTAAATTCAGATCTGCCGCTAATCTTCGTTCACATTCTTCAAGCCGTAATCTAGAGCTTCCAAACTGTCGCACTTCAACTTTCCAACGCTCCTTCATCTGCTGCAGCTTCATGGAATATCTCAGCGAAAAGTTGCTTGTAACTCAAAATATATCGATGTATTTTGCGGTAAACTATTCGAACAGCCGGTTCGAGGAGTGGAAAGTGGCTTGGCGCGCCGTCCTCTTGTCCGCGGCTCCTTTAAACGCTGACGCTCCGCGATTAAGCAACACTAGAATGTGACTCGCGAAATGACTCGCGGAGGATCCCGGCGGTGACTTCGTCCGTGATTTATCGTCCTATCGGCGATCTCAAACCCACGGTGTTCTTGGCATTTAACGGAAACACATAATTTTCGCGTATCATAAATCATCGCGCGCGATACCAGCATCGGCGGAATTGCAAGAATCTGGACGTGAGTCCTCGCGTGATCAACGCTCGCTTCATGAAACGCCCGCCTCGCGGCGATATCGCGTAATAACAGTGATTCGCGGTCTCGCAGAATCGCTCGTTAAGTTCGGACTCCTGAAAAGCCGACGAAAGAGCCCGCGACAGGGAGATAAAGTAGGACGATATCTATTCCGATTGCCTTCTTTGATTTAGTTTCGCGCGATGGAACGTCCGCCAATCAGACGCCTATTCAGGGTGTATCATTGCGCCGCGTCCGTCCACTCAATAAACTCAATCAATCCGACCGTGCTGTTTACTGTTACCCGCCGTTATCGCGTTTTTCAATTAGCGAGGGAATTGCGACGGAGAGCATCCGCCCCGCGGATTTGAGAGGATAGACTGCGCATTCTTATTGAACGGCCAACTGCACGAAGAAAGCACCTTACTTTTTATCGTCTCCTCTTACTTCAGCCTTCCAACGCGCAGTCTATCCCTTCAAGACCCAAGAAAACTTTAAATTGCAATCTCTTTGTAAAGTATTATTTTCCTTTCGAAACTACCCGACGATCTTAGGGGGAAATGATAAAAAAATATTTCTCTTACGCAAGTCCTAGAGACTCGTTGCGATTGTTGGCGCAGTGAGTCACACATGGGTACAATGCCTGGCCATCACGATTGTTACGGCTGGAGCTTAAAGGGCTATCTCTTTAAGCCCGTAATCCGTCTGTGGAGAACGGAACGCGCGTCGCGACGGTAGAAAGGACTCGTCCGAGCGGTGCGACGCACATTCTTCGGGCGCGTGCTCGGCAATTTGCGGTACGAGGGCGCTTTACAATCAGCGGTATCTTCCGAGACGGCATTCTTACACCGGCGGCACTCCTCTCGCCGCCGCCGACCGGTCGCTTCTCTTCCGAGGGCTCGTCGGGTTTTGTCGTTAAGCATTAATTGAGCCGGCCAAGAGAGAGAGAAGGAGAGGTATCCGAGAAACCGAGTGAATTTCCAGCCTCTCCTCTATCTTCGTTCTCCTTCAAATACCAACGCCTCTCGATCATCTCTCTCTTTCTTCCGCTTCGGGCGCGGTTGCAGCGCGCCTCCGAGGCCAACCTGTTATTAAGGGACCCCCGACGATTAGATTGTGCTAATGGCGAACCGCTGTCTCCTCCCGAGAGAAGAAAGATCGGCCTCTCGCTTCTTTTCCTTCTTCCCCGGCCCGGTTCTCAGGAGCCGCCGAGTCCTCCGCGTCAAGGTCGACGGCGGGAAAGTATCTCGCCATCGACGAAAATTCGAGCTATCATGCTCCTCCCCTCTCGCGTATCCCAGCTCGAAATTGTGTCCTGGACCTTCGACGGCCGCGCTGATTCCATTAGCCGTGGGTATCCGGTTGATCCTGGGCTCCGCGTCCACTCTCGGCCCTCCGTTCCTTCCCGGGCGACGATTCCCTTCGTCCTCGCGACGGGACTCGTCGCCGCCGACACCATCACGGGCCGCTCATTTAAGCGCCTCGTATTTCCCGTGGGAACCCGCCAGCCCCAACAAAGACACGAAAAACGTTTAATAAATAAATTGATCGGGTTTCTCCCCCCCAGCCCTCGTCCGATCTCTCTTTCTTTTTTTTTCTGCCCTCGCGAGTCCCGCTTCTTCTTTCCGTCGCTGGCGGGACGAACCCTCTCCCGGCTTCCGGAAATGCGACACCACGGAATCCAACTCACGTTTCATTAGCTCGCTAATGCCCCGGGAGAGACGGGTACGTTCCGCATGGTGGAACGCTCGCTCCTATTATCGCGATTGTTGCGATTGTAGCCGCGGTATAATGGAATTGTTACGACGAGATTTTCGACGTCGAGCAATACACCGCTAGTTTTCGAATCGATCCTCTCGGCGAGCACTCGAGTTTTTCGACCGCTCGCTGAGGAGCACCATTCGCGACGTATTATTGCTTCCTGAATGCGTCCGCCGAGATTTATTCCGACATTTTTTAATTCGTTCCTCGCGTCAGCTGAAAAACGATGCTTCACATAACGGTTATACCTGTATATTTTTATAAAATATATTTTGTTTATATTACAGTGTCATTGTTTATAAAGTTTTGTTTCGAGAGGGGAGGAAGCATGTGTCTGGTGTCTTTTTCAATTTTTTTTTTAGAAAGGGTAATTTTTCTTGAGAAAGATCATTTTCATTGTTGCTCCTTGAATGCGTTTGCTGAGGTTGTAATGCATTGAGGAGAGAGAAAGAGTAAGAGAGAGAGCATTAGAATCGCTAACTTCCGTTTAGAAATCCCGTGCATGTTGCTGCTCGAGCACTTAGCACTACATTGTTCGCTTCTGATTTCGTGCTGACATTAATCTCGCTATACGGCGCGCGCGAATAGAATGGAAGATCAAAGAGAACCGTGCAATCGGCGCCCAACGTGGCGCTAAGGAGAGAGAGAGAGCGAAAGAGAGCACAAGAGATGAGAGAATCCGGTATCGCGTATTTTCTTGCACTCCACGGAGAAACACCGAGCTGGTACGCGTAATCCGCGTTGATTGTTGGCGGAAGAATACCCCGCGGCGCGTTGTTCCTCGGGCGTGCGCGGCAAATAAAGATCCGTATTGTAACGCGAGCGTGAGTTTACGATTCACGCCGCTACACACGCGTCTACGGGCGAACAATGGTCTATCCGATAGTGTACAAAAGTTGCCGTCATTAAACTACCATATGCGAGCGAGCACTCATATGAGTCGCTCTCACTCCATCGCGCTCGCGCGTCCAAACTACGAGTGTTCGCCGCGAAGTTCTATTGTGTATCGAGGACGGCTTACGACCGCGGATAATAATAATAATCAGGAAAACTGACGAGGAAAGGGGAAAGAAAGAGAGAGAAAGAGAGACTCTCTCCGTGTACAGCACAACGTACTGCGGAGTTCCGTCCCGAAAATGTCGAGCCACCCTGTAACGGCACCGCGGGCTACGTTATTACACGGTATTTTGCGAATCGCCCGCTCGCTTGTGTTCGCAAGAGGGCCGATGGGGAGAGCCGAGGGGATAAAGGAAGACGTAGGTATGGTAGGCAGCATCTAGACTTGCATGCGCGCATAGGGCGACACAATTGTGAGCGCCGCTCGGCCGAGTAACTCGAGTAGGCTCTCGGCGATCTCTCTCTGGTCTCTCTTTCTCTTTCTCTCTCGCTGTGCATTCGTGCAACAGGCTTTATATACAGCCGTTGCGCTACTTATGCAATCGTGAATGCGTCGGCATTCCCTCTCCTTTTCCCTCCTCCACCATGCCCCCCGTTTGCGTTTCAATACGTGGCTGCTTCAGGGGCTTTGCTCGCACGAAATATCCGACGGCCTCCGCGGCAGAACGATTCGGAGCGGCGATTTTCCCGCAAGTTACGAGGCTTCGGGTTACGTATCGTTTGTTCGACATCCGACGAAGTCAATTCCTTCTCTCCTGTCTCCCCCTCCCTCCCATTCAACTTTCAATACGAGTAGAGTCCTTGATATAATTGAAGAAGGTGTAACAGAGAAACTTCCTCAATTTTTATCGGCTGTCTAAAATCAAATGACCTAGGCGTCTCAGTTTTCTTGTTTTAGACGCTTACCACGACCAAGAGCGTATGATTTACCGGCAAAGTTATAATATTTTGGTTGTACACTTTTAATATATCCTTGAGGCAGCATTCCGTGTGTCGTGAGAGATTCTCCCGTTAGCGCGATCGCGCGGTCGTATCCGAAGGAAGATCAATTTGAGGCCCGTTTTCTCGCTCGCAGCCTCGTTATACAGGCCCGCGATCGTTGTCCGTGGCGTAATTAACATAATTAATACACGGTCGACGAGTGCTTCCCGCGCGCACCCGAATCCTCCCGCTGGGGTTCCTTTCTCTCTCTTACAGATTACGCAGCGTGTGGCTTTACCTGGAAATTACCTGGCCGGGGATGGCACGGGGGAGGAAGAAGACCAAGGGCTCGTGTAAGTATGTAGTACCCCCCAGTGTGCGAGTGGTGATCGATAGCCGGTACAAAAGGTCGGATTAATAGACGGATGGGGTTGTCCGAAGTCGGTCTGTCCTCTCGGCGATAGTTCTTCGTTCGGCCGCTCGAGGAGAAGGATGAGGAGGAGGAGGGGGAAAACGAAAGAAGGAAAGAACGAAAGGACGACGGTTAGAGACGGCGGCGGCTAAGGGGAGTCGAAATTGGACGGCGCGCGTATATCAACGACTCTCCTGTCTCACCATCGAAAAAGTCCTACGTCCGCACCCACGACGACGACTACGACCTGTATTCACTCGCAGGTGCGGATTCGTTCATTTCGCGCATCGGCGAGGACCGCTCTATCTGACAGCTGCAGACTGCCAGTGGAAGCCTAACCCCCCCCGCGATCCTCCCTTCTTCTCTCGGCGGCGCGATTCACCGTGGTTTGCATTGTCCGGCGCTCAGTCTACCTTGACGTCGCTCGTGAGTCGTCGTGTGGTCGACGAGGAACAGTTTCGTGCCACTGTTTTTTTTTTCTCCTCCTCCTCCTCCCCCTTCTCCTCCTTTCTTGGAGTCGAGAGGGCCAGGAACTGCTCTCTTGACAGTCCCGCGGCTCGCAATGGATTGCAGGACCGTTGCACAATGCATCGGAGTAACACCGGGCCCTTTGTGCAGTGCCGGCGCGTACGCGTGCTCTCTTTCTCTCTCTTTATCTGCCTACCGTGGCCGTCCGTTTCTCTCTCTCTCTCTCTCTCTCTGTCTCTCCTCTTCTCGCTCTTGCTCTCTTGCTTCTAACGAAAGAGAAAGGAAGAGAGATTGTGAGAGGGGAAGGGGGAGGAATACACGGGCGGAAAAATCTATTCGCCCTTAATTCGCTCCTCAGCACACAATATGGTGTACGTTTTCCAAATCGCCGGCGACGATTCCACGACAGAATTTTCACGGTGGTGTACGGGATTTCGCCTCCATTCATGCCCCGGTTCTCCTATTTCCATTGTGCTTTCGCTTCTTTCCTCTATATGCCTACCACCGAAACGGCTAGACACTCGCATCTGTTTTCTGGTTTGTCCCGCGGGCATCGATCAGGGAGATCGATGTCTTCCTTGCGATAATTTGTCTCTTGGTTTCGATGTCGGCCCGGGGATGAGTCGCCCATCGTTTACGACGGCTAGACGTTCTGACGCGGACCTATCAAGGGATTTATCATGAAACACGTCTTTCTTCCTTTCTTCCTTCCTCCTTTCCTTCGTTATTATTCAGTAACTCCGTATATTAATGCGGTGTTTAGACAAGTCCTTCTGAAAATTAATCATAATTAATCATAACTTTTGTGCGATAAAACGTCTGTTTTCTAGGAAAATTCCCTTTATGGATCAAAAGAACGAATTGTGTTGACTTAAAGTTTCTTGAAAATGAAATGCAGTTAATTATTTCTCGCGGTGTCTGGAAATTTAATTGCAGACAGAATTTTCAGATTCGCGATAATGCGATGTTCAAGCCAATCCTCCCACCGATCAATCGTCGTCTTTGCGCGATAAAACGCTTCTGTTTTCGAAAAATTCCTCTCACGGATTAAACGTGCAAGTTATGTACATTTAAGGTCCCCTGAAAATTAAGTGCAATTAATTTTGCACCGGCTGGAAATTCAATTATAGACACGACAGAATTTCCGGATTCGCGATCGCGATCCGATCTTCCGATAAATGATATATAGCTCAATAAACATGTTGATTCAAAGTCTCCCGGTGATTAAATAAAATTAATTTTTCAGCGTCTGAAAATTCAATTACAGACACGTCTGAAATTCCCGGATTCGTGATCACCGATCCGATCTCCCGATAAATGATATCCTCGTGTAATACGTCTTCCTACAAGCGCTCATCTTTCATCACGGACGAGTTGCCGGAGACGGTGATCGGTCCGCCGATGGATTTTCATTCATCAATTTTAATTGATACCGCTCGATTTACCGTCTCACGCGGAGGTACCTCGCGGCCGGCCGCCCTCAATCTCGTTTTCCCGCGCGGCGATGCAACGTCGTAATTCGCCGAACGACCGCAGGCGGCCCGATACTCGGTGGCAAACATGTAATTCTGATAATGGACGTAAAAAGGTTAGCTGCGTTCGCTCGCTCGCTAGCAGCACCGTCCGCCGGTCTCTCTCTCTATAGCTCGAAAGATTTACGCCGGTCACGAGGTCCCTCGTGAAATTCATGGTTCTAGATCGGCGATTCCTGGCGGCCATATGAAAATTGAATGGGATCTATCTAAACGTCTCACCCACCACCAGCCGTTCGTTCTCTCCTCTCACGGAGAGTTCGCGGAGAGTTGCTCGCTTTCCGGAGGTAACGCTCCAACTCGGACGATATTGGTGAGATTGCGGCGGGCAAGTTGCTCAACGTATTGCGCAACAATGGCGGACCTTGAGCGAGCGGAGGACTATTTCCGGCAAGTCCCGCGGAGTCTATCGGTCCTTTCGCGTTCCTCGTCACCGAGGAACCGAGAGAACGACGGAAACGAACATTGTTCCACGCCGTCGTCGTTAACCGGCCTATCCTCCCGGCAATTAATATTCGTTATTTGCCGAGCTCGACGAACGATCGACGGCCTTAATGAGACGGTTAATTGGTCCGAGTGATTTCCACGTAGGCAGACGCCTCGCGACGACAGCGTCTCTCGCGTGTCGATAAAGGCATGGCTATTAATGCGGGATGATACGAAAATTAATGGTCCGCGAGCGAATGCGCGCGTGTCGATTATCCGATTTCGCGGTGGAAATCGATTAATCTGGAAACGCAGCGTACACCACAAGCCATAATTACTTATCTTAATCCACGTAAGTGGAGGTTTTACTCCGGAGCGGACGATGTTTCTCCTTAATGACCAGGGACGAACGATAATCGAGTCAGCCGGCCGACTTAACGTCAATCAATCCGGCCGCGTCGCTTCCTCACCGCGCTTTTATTTTGTCTCTCTTTCTCTCCCCCTCCTCCTTCATCTCTCTCTCTCTTTCTCTTTCACTCATCGCCTGACTATAAATCAGTGCGTTTTTACGGATACGCTTTTTCCGCCGGAGATCCAGCGCGCATGGGCCTGATTAAACGGGTTATTAATTACGCCCTGCCGACGACGTGGATGAATGCGGTACGCCCGATAAATTGGGGAACGCCTTTTTTCCCGGCTATTTTCTTATCCTAGACAGAACGGATCGCGAAATACACCGTACGGTGAAGCGCGTGACGCGCTGTCACTGTTGACAGAATATTCGCATTGCGTGAAATCGATCGCGATTGACGTGCGGGAATTTCCGTTCTTCCGCTTTAGGATTTTGTTTGTCCACTTACAACCAAATATTTAAAACTAACAATTACTAACAAAAGTCTTCTATAAGGTCCTTTGAGAAGCTTGATCGGCTGTTGTATCATATTTTTAATCTTGTAGTTGGATATAAATGCTTAACGTATAATGACTTACGTACCAGATTTTCCTTCTGACTGAGGCAATATTTTTCGCAACCCTGCAAATGGAATCACTATATGATATATCGATTAATTCGGTATTTGGAAAGGATTAAGGGGGGTGATATATATATATATATATAAAAAGTGATTGGAACTTAAAGTTCGCCTTTAATGTGGAATGGTTGAGGTATAAACCGGCGTGTGCCGGTTTCATTACATCGCTCTAACAGCCGCGATTAGGCTATTAAAGCGGCTATCTTTCTTCAGTTTATAACCTACAGAGAGTCAATATAAATATATTTTATAGTTTGTCCGTGCGAAGTAAGTCCGACACTGTCGAGCAATTTTATCTCCCTGTTGAGGCTTAAATCATCCAACATCCAGCGACGACTCTCACTGGCCTATATTTCTTACTGGTTGTTCACCTTCCGAGCCTTCCTTATCCTTCTTTATTTATTAGACCTATTTCCGTGGAAAACGCAGAGTATTCCTATAATACCGAAGCGCTCACACGCTTCCCTGCTCATTTATTCATCGACGATATACGGTGCCCGGCTCACCCGTTCGTCGAAACGCAAGTCGGCCGGCTATGGGAAAAAGGGAAGCGCTCGTAAATAGAGTCGTCTCATCGGCCGTGTTGGGCAACGACGCGATCGTCGCCGGGGTCACGGTGCACGAATACATTCATTAATCCAAATCAAATGTCGTGTCTCGAGCTGCTCGAGAGAGAGAGAGAGAAAGAGAGAGCGAGAAAGCGCCGCCGGCCCGCTCTTTGTACTAATTCCAAAGCCATAACTTATCCCGGTCGCGCTCATTATCCATCCAATCGAGAATAAACACTGTGAACGTTTAATTGACTTCTTGACGCCCTCTTTTCTCCTGCTTCCACCCTCTTCCTCACCTCCTCCCCCCCTTTCGATCGCGAAACTTCTCGCGGACCACACAGCGTTCCTCGCTGCAAGTTACCGCGATAATGGATTCTTTTATATAGAGTAAATCCCCGGGCTTCACACACACACACACACACGCACACTTTACAGCCGGACTCAGTGGAAACTCTTTTACCGAGCATTTAGACGGATCTACGAACGCTGCTCGAGAGCAACGGCATCCGCCACGATGATATCCTCCCGCTCTTCCTCCACGAAGCGGTTGCGCATTATCTCGAGAGCAATTAGCCGAGAATACCGCTCTTGAAGATGCAGGCCGCGCTTTATCGGCCTTTGAAATAAACATCGTTGCGCGCGCGAGCACCGAGCTATCCATTCTCAAGGCAAGAAGGAAACGTTTGTCGCTTTTATCGGTAATGCCACGGAGTTAAATGACGCGGCATAGTCTTGCTCTCGCAGCAAATTGCCTGGCGAACGTCCGTCGTTCTAAAGTACCCTCGCGCTTCTGCGCAAACGATTGTCTCGCGAACTTCGCTTACAAGCCGCGCTTTGATTACGTTATACCGGTGACGTCGACGAAACCCCGAGTCGAAATTGTGTTTGTGTCGAAATCCTGTGTTAAACTTTTCATTCTAAGACACAGTAAGAGAGCTAAGATTGCGAAGTAGGTTGAATTTCAATTCTAATGAAATAATTTACTCCTACTTCTCGATATATCATGACAATGTCTTAAATTCCAGTCTCCTCCGTTTTCACCGTCAAAATAGGTTGTTTTATGAGCTAAGGTTGAAGGTTACATGTCTTGTTAATTTTACGGCTATTTATTACCCGTTGCAAAAGGAAAGTTTGTAGAATATTTTACAAACATGTTCAACCGATCGCAAGGGATAATTTTATGAACATATCCTTTTACTTCAACGTACTAGAAGAATTGTGGGTATTTTCTTGTTTCTGACGTCTTAAATAAAATGACCACAGTGAGAGATCTTGAGAGTGTCAAAGCAGCATTTAAATTTCGACACGGGATCGTCGAACGGTATGCACGTCTATTAGCCGCGGAGGACACGGTTGATTCGTAAAATATGCGCAGGTGTGCGATACAGCGCGGCCTCGCTAAATATCTCGCGTCATGGGAAACGATTTATCTTGCGCGACGCGCTTCGCGACGGTGCACGACGGTATTCCTACGCGGAGTATCTGGTAAATAATCACCGGGGTTAGCCTCGCTGCGCGATATCGAGCGTGTTTCGATAACGTTGCGACCCGGTATACTCCGTTTTCCTTCTGCACGCGCTAAGAACGACAGTGCACCGGCGAGGCGACTGTGTACGGCACGCAGGAGAAGCGAGGTCGCCGCTAGAGAACGACGACGTGCACCGATCGCGATGTTTCCCATACACTGAGAGAAAGAATTATTCATTTCGCATTCGAAACTTCTTACAGTGACATCTGATTCAGAACGAATAAAAACTCAATCGAAACAATGATGGGAATACTATGCCTGGGAATTAAAAGAACAAAATTTAACTCATTTGCATCATTAAGAGATTTGAAAAATATACCAAATATCATTGATATTCTTTTCCTTTAGATCGACTTCAAATGAAATAAAACGAAATCGAAACACACGATTTTTGTGATTTATTTTTATTAAAGGAAAAACCGCGATTTAAAAAAAAAAAGAGCGCTACAAATTATAATAATTTTCGACGCTAATCATATTTTCGTTGACGGAAAACTGGTAACAGCAATATGCGCGTAAACTTATTATTACTAACATCATGGTCGAGCGTTTATTATAAAAATATGTTTCCTGACTATAATTATTTCCTAGAGCAATTATAGTCAGAGACACCAAGTACTTTTCTTTTTCTCAATGATGAGTGACTCGATTTATCCGCCGGCGGTGACGGCCGGACGCGACGACGAGCGCGAGAGAAGCGATTTCCGACGGAGAAATTCGCGATCTGATCCGCCGATCTCGATCTCGCGCGCGGATTATTGCCATACCTGCTACTTGCGTATAGGGTGGATAGAACTGGTAACGCTTCATATAAAACATTTTGCCGCACGGCCCCATGGAAATCAGAGCGTTTATCGGGCTTATTCGGTATGCGAGCGCGATCCGTGAACCGGTTGGCCGATAATAAGATGAAACGTCGTTACGTCGCTTGTTAACTTGCTCGCTCGCTGGCTAGTAGTCGCTGATGCGCGAATGTCGTTCTAGAGTCCCTTGAATACAGAATCTTTGATTTTGAAGCAAAATGGCATCGATAGTTTTCGTTTGTTTTACGGATTTTAATTATTTTATAAGGTAAATTGTAATAAGGCATAATGTATGTAATTGTAGTAGTGAATATGTGTATTGTAGAGCACGAAAGCCGGACACACCGCTTGATTTTTGGGCTCTAAATCCCTGTTGAAAGTGTAAAATTAAAATTTATGCGCACAGATGCAAACCAAGCAGCCAGCAACATTTTGCTAACAGAATAATCTCATGGAAATGATTATATGTCCTCGATGGAAAATTTGTCATAACTGTCCGGGCTCTGTATTCAAGGGACTCTAGTCCGTGCGAGAGCGATCTCTCTCGCTAGCGCGGCGTAATGTATCGAGCGCGTAGTCACTTTAATGGCGAGCAACGCTGTAATATGCGAGATAACAATGCGAGCGCGTCGTCGCGAATTAGACACGCGATTACGCGCCGGCGAGAGGACAGTGCGCGAGAGAGAGCTCATTTCGACGCGTTTTAGCAATATCACGCTCTCGGACGGAATTCCAAGCCGACCAGGATTTCTCAAGATGCAGCAGTATCCACCTTCGTCGTCACGTTGCCACGCGCGCGCGACCTTTTTTCCCCGCGGCGTTTCTTCCTGGCGACGCGGCACGCGCGCACTAGAATGTCGAAAAGTGGACGCGTCCTGTTCAGCCGCTTTTATTTATTATTGAGAGCGGGGCACGTCGAGTCAATTAACTCGTCCGAGGAAAAACGAGCTCGCTCGGCCGAGTCTCGGCGGCACTACTAGTCGGCGCAAATTGCGCGCAAAAGTCGATATGTATCCGCGACCCGGGCGGGTTCGCCGTGCGCGAATAAATAATGGAGTTAACGAGCGACCGAGAGTCGCACTCGGCCGACTTTCTTTCCGCGCGGTCACTACGGAGCCGTCGCCGCCTGGAATCCACGACGCCGGGAACGTGAGCGAACTCGGAGAAAGGAGGGAACAAACGTGCGAATAGAAGAACGAACGGACGATCGATCGGCGATTTCAGTGTGCCCGACGCCGATGGCGTATCGATTACGCGCCAAGATTAATGGGAAAGCGTGGATTTAATTTGCGCAAATCCTTCATAAATTTAACGCGTTGCGCGAGAGAGAGGGTAAGGTTAAGATTGCGGCAACAGTCTTTCCACTTTCAAGCGGCGGCGGACGCGGTGATATATCTTGCGGTGAAAAATTTGAGTTCTGTATTATTAACCCCGGCGAACCTCGTGGAATACGAACTACCGCGTGGGGAATCTCGAGGTGCAACGTGTCTTTTGAAGCTATCCATAGTTTGTCAATCTGTTGCAGCATAAAGGAATATTTAATTATAAAAATTATACTTGATATCTGATTATTTAATCCTCCTCCATTTTGAATTTCAATCAGCAATGCATCAATTATGTAACTTACTCAATTGCACAGATAATACTTTATCTGCAATAATTATATAATAATATATAATATTACAATTCTTTGCATTCATACATTTGAAATATCTTGAAACAGTTAGGTTCGATTTAATTTGTCTGTTGGCCGTATCAAAATAGATTGTACAAGATGGTATCAAAATTAAATCTGTAGAATGAAAAGATTCGCGAGAGAAGTTATGAAATGTGGTGTCGTCAAAGTTGGCTTTTATTAGTCTATGTGCCATCAAAGTAGGCGCAAACTATACTTAAAAGCGTCAAAGTAGCGTCAAAATTTCAACTGGAATCACCACGCCTGATGACGAATTCGCGTAATCGAATAATCATCGCACGCAAGAGAGACGACGTGGGATTTATCATCATACTCTCGGTTATTGCGCTTCACGAAACGCGCGTCGCTCGGCGGGTGCACAAAAAAGGCTGGCAGAGGAGGAGTGCACAAGTTCGGTCTGCGCGCCATCCCGACGAAGATACACCGGAATTTTAATATTCCTCGGCGGCGAGAAAGGACCGAGTGTAATCCCCTTGACAAACGGGTGCCTCCTCCGTGATGCCTCTTGACAAACTGGGGCCATCGGTTTCTCGCGCGGCTACGACCGCCACAGCGAAGAGCTCGAACGGAGTGGTGGGCGCGCGCGAGGGTAACGCGCAAGGGTATGAGGTAGCCGCGCTGGATCCGCTCCAAGAAGTTCCGCCGCGCTTTGTCGCCGAAACAAATTGCTCGGGCTCGTCGCGCAGAACGGACGTCGCTTTCGTTCCCTCGTTTTCGCCATAATTGCGGTGGTCGCGCGACGCGTTGTCACAGTCGCGCGTTGTCGCACCAGTTGCGGAAAAATATGGTGACGTCCGGTGGTGAGGCTCTCTCTCTCCGTTTGGCTGCCGAGAGAACTCCGTGAACTCGCGACGAGAGAGCCGCTCATATCGCGCGGGCATTACGACTTTGAACCCCTTGCGAGGCGCGCCATTAATATGGGGTCGCCGGATAGCCGACGACGACGACGACGGCAGAGCTACGGCTACGTTCCAAGATTCCGATGTCGCGCAGCTATTTTCAACTTGCACGTCGACGCGACGTCGCGGCTGTATCCGCGCGGCAGAAAAATCGCGTCTAGCGACGCGCGCGCTCGTCCGCCGCCACGTAAAACGCGTATTTGCTGGGAAATGCGGCTTTTATTTTCGCGCCCGAGAATTCCCGGTGATCCCGGCGAGAGACGAAAGCACATGCTTGCGGCCGTGCTTTTGCACGGCGAGAAAAATCTTTGCCACTTTTATTATACTTATAGTAGTTGTGCGTACGTAAAAAAAAACTTTCTTCGAGAGAACCATTTTTCCAATAAGTGTTATTATAATGTCAATGGTAACAAGCTTATACGTACATTATTAGAGGAAAAACACGAAAATTGACATAGATATGGTAAGCCGACATATGTTTCTGGTCGTTGATGGGCGCATTGTGTGCGACAAGATTGACGAAACCTCGAGACCCTTCTTTCTAGTACAGCCAAGTTAACTTTACGGTTCGTAGGATTCGGTATGAACCTGCGCCTTGTCTCGCGAATAAATCAATAAATCGTTCTCGACGAGCGTGCGTTATTTGTATCGCGGTAAATGCTGGACGAAAGCGCGCGGGAGAGTCGGCCGAGATACACAGACTCCGCTCTCGCGGAAGGAGTGGATTAATCTTCGGGGTACCGTAGAAAGGTGCGCGTGGGATTATTAATCGACACCGCGACCGATTACGCGCGGATTTTTTTTCCCCCGTCGGAGGTAGCAGCTTTAGCCGGGGAGATTGCTATCTACTTATTGTAACTACGGCGCGCCGTAATAAATACGTTACCGCCTCGGCGCGGAGGTCAGCGCCGAGAGGCCGCGTGGTATGTGCATCCTCTCTTCTGGGGGAAGGCCACGAGGGAGAGATGATAAGGGATCCGGGAAAAACACATAAAAAAGGGCCGGTAAGATAGCTGGCGGGAGGACGAGAGAGGGACGCGGCGGACAATTAATTTCGAAGCGTCGCGACGAGAAAACGAGCCGGGGCCGCGCCTCGGCGAGAGGATCTGCATGCAAGAACAATTAGCTACACCTCCTCGTGGCTCACCTCCGCGATAAATCAGCGAACCGCATTACCGCAACGGCCAGCGCGCACACAATGCCTGTAATTCTCGCCCACTCCGGGAGTAAGGAGACGTCGGCGGGGGGGAGGTGAGACGAAGGAGGATTCCGTCCGCTCGGCGGTCCCTGATCATCCACGAAGACGCGCTCGAGAACGAGGTAACGAGAATGGCCGGCGCGCACATACACTTCGCGCCCGCTCGAGATTCGTCAACGCCTTCTACTTGGCCGGACGACGAGAGATTAATGAGGACCTCGCGTCTCGCCCCGAGACGAGGACGCTCCGTGTGAGCGCGCGTCTACCATCAAATAACAGGATCAAAGATTTCATTGAGATCTAAAGTTCGATTTTCCGAAATGATTGGGAAATCCACACGAAGGAAAGGGCCAATTTCGAATCCGAGGCAGTCGTTTTAGGTAACACACCGATTGATAGAAACGTGTTATACATGATATAATCAACACAGCCAGTCATTTAGGATTTCGTCAACAGCAACAACAGCCTTGGGTATTCCAATCGGGGAAAGTCGTTTCCACGCGGGAAAGAAGCGCGGAGGAGCGCCGTTTGCGGCGCGGGGGCCGAAATGATGGTGCGGTTTCACAGGTTTCTCGTTCTTTAGAACGCGGCGGCGATACAACCAGCGTTAATCATTCCGCGCGCTCTCTTCCCGAAGCACGACGTTGCTATAATTTCCCGCTGGACGTTTATGGTCCCGAGCAATAGCGCGGATGAAGTGTCTAAAATACGTTTACGAGTACGCCGCGCGATTTTGTTTACGAGTATTATTCGCCGTTCGGAAGAATACAGCGCGCTGCGTTGATCTTTCAGCGGCCGTCTTCCGACGGAGGAAGAGCAGTGACTAAATCACTTTGCCCGCGTGAGCGGGCCTACCCACGTTTGTCGTTCGTTTGCACTTCATTTTCTCCTTTTTTCTTCCTTCCACTCCCATCCGGAATCTCCTCGTCGTTATAAATCAAAGAGGAGCGCGCATTAGCGCGCGCGTTCGGTTCCTCATTATGCGATCGTTATCCCGGCCCGCGAAACGCGCGGCTTAATCGCTAGACGTGTCTCCTGATCGCGCTCAACAATGGAGCGGGTGGGATGGGACGATAAAGCCTTCGAAACGATGGAGACTCGTTGGGAAACGAAGGGGGGGGGNGGTTATCGTGTATCGGTACATCGGGCACCCGCGCTTACGGCCGATCGAAACCTTTACTGCCTTTACTCCGCCTTCGTAAATCGTCGCGGCGCTTACCGATTTTATTTACCGCGCCGCGAGCACGCCGAAGAATCCTTCGGGGGTGGCCGGATAACGCGGAATGCGACGTGGCGCGCCGCAGGATTTATCGTCGCGCGGATGTGTAATACTCGCGCGGGGAATCAGGGCGGAACAATGGCCGGGATAATGGGCGCAGAGCAGTTTTCGTGGGAATGAAATCGCGTTTCTCTTTCTCCCCCCTCCCCCCCCCNTCTTTCCCCCCCCCCCCCCCCCCCCTCTCTCGTTCTGAGCGCCGCTCTCTCCTCTTCGCACGGGAAGCGCAGGATTTTCGATGACGGTCGGACCGGTTGCCGGCACTGCCGTTGTCCTCGAGCGCTTTATCCGCCGCACGGCAAAAAGTTTAATGATGACCGCGGCGATTGTACTTGGAGCGCTCGCGCAATTTCACGCTCAAGCGATTTGGCCAAGTGAGAAAAGAGCGGAGCGCGCGCAGTAGCGCCGATAATGTGTCGTTAAGTGGCCGATGACGTCGGTACCGAACACGCCATTGAAATATGTGTTAACGCAGCGCGTCCGGTATATCGAGTTCCGCGACTTTTATCGTTTCGTTTATTGCGCCGATCATCGTGTACTCACCTCATCGAGAAGCAGCGAAATTACGTTATCGCACGATTATCTTTTAATTACGACGCTGACGATGCGTGTACGCTGATATCGACTCGTCCCCCCCGAATGGGGAGTTCCACTCTGACTTGGCTCGCAAATACGTAGACACTCGTATTAATAGTCGTTAACGTCAAACTTGTCTCAAGTAAGATATTATCAGATATAAGTTTCGAGCAAGATATGCATTTTTCAGTTTAATCACGATTACAAATGCAATGTCGCATATATTATGCAATTAAAATGGAAAACTCAGATTTAATTCGAAATTAAGTTCAACCATTCAAACTTCTATCACGCGCTAACAACAGCGGTTGGTTCGTCTTTGTTTCTCCTTTGCGTTTCTCCTTGCCTGCTTGCAGCGAATCGAAATCGACACGTGATCGAAAATGATTTAAAAAGTTCGAAACCAATAATATACAGCAGCACAGTTGGGTAAATTAGTGTTTTGTTATCTTAATGTTTACAACAAGATAGCCCAAAGAACTTCAGCGCAACGAAATATCAAACGCTAATAACACAATCGAACGCGCCCGCAAACAGAAACTGCCGCTCCAACTAACCGTGCGGTAGATAAAGTTTATGTCCGACAAAGTTGAGTACTTTAGGCGAGACTGGAGTTTACCATACCTATGTCAGTTTCGATGCTTTCCCTCTATAACTTAGTGTGCTCATAGTCTCCGACAAGATAGCGTCCGTGTTGTGTGATTCGGATGAGCAATGAAATCGATCAGTGATGCTTCTCTCTACTTATATCTAGGATTCTAGCAATACAAATGTGGAAGCTTGTCGAACGAGCGTCGGTCCGCTGCCGCTGATACCGGAAGCGGGCGAACACGGAGGGACGTCGATGTTCCACGAGCGTCCCGTATTATCGCGATCGATCAATGTTTCATAAATGTATCACGGCCCTCGCGCAGACAATGAGCGGTTTTCGACGATACCGAGATTCCATCAGCGATCCATCAAGGAGATAAAGGGTCTATCGATTCGCTCGGAAGAACGGGTTAAGTCTTATCCTGCGCGCCCGGTAAGAAGCGCCGGACTAGATTCACTTGATCAATCATCCCGACAGTTGAAGGATGGATCGACTGGTCGTGTTTACGAGGAATATCTGCTTGAAATTCTTCTCGTTACCGCGTCCGGACGCGCGAGAGGACAGAGAGGGACAAACAGAGACGCGTCTCCTCGACAGGAAGTAATTCCTTCGAATCGCCGCTTTTCAAGAATGCCATTCGGGATTGCGGCATTTTTTGGTACACACCGCGTCGAAAAGCGGAGGAAAAGCTCGCAGCGGGAGAACGGCCGAGGTTTACGGTCTACCTGGCGATCGGCGTTCACGCGGCAGTCTATGCCCACAATCACGTTCTCTAGACTTCGCATCAAAGCGGAATCTCTGGGGGCACTCGATAAAATACAAAAGTATTATCCTTTGCTTGCATAGAACGCTGTGATCATCGGTAGAAATTTTTACTTTTCAGCGTTTACATCCATGCATATAAATTTTAATTTCAGACCATTAGCTGAGCTTTAGAGACTATAAACAAAAATGCAGTGTCGGTTTTCAGGCTTTCCCTCTAATATATTCCTTAGGTCGAGAGTTACGCAATGTCAGTTTTATACATGCACATAAGGTCGAAAATCACACAAGTAATTCTAGTTGCGATAACAAGGCATACATGACGCGGTGCGTACGGTATGTAAAACGAGAGCGATAGGCCGCGGGGGCGGTGGGTCAGTCACGTTGGAGCCTCGTCTCGGCGATGACGACGGCGAGGAGTCTCCCTCTTCTCTTCACGCGGTCGCGAAGCAACAATTGGAGCGTAATTATGAGCCGAGGCCACGACGGCTGATTCATATCCAGCGACCGCAAGTCGTCCGCCGTGGTCTCGCCTCCTTCTTTTGCGCTTTTCACTCTCACTCTCCCTCCCTCTCTTTCTCTCTCTTCGTTTCTCCATCTCTCCCGCCGACTCTCTTGCTCTCTCGTAACACGATTCCACGAACGTTAGAAAAAGTATCTCGCTTCAGGCGCTTATCCATGCGAGTTTGTGGTTTCCGACCACATGTTGAGATAGCGAGGTACTTAGGCGCTCGCAGGCCTGAGGCGTCGTCGGCCTAATACACGCTCCGGACTCGCCTCAGAAATTTCGATAATGGCTCCGCGGATCGGATCAGCGTTGTTTTGCCGTGTTGCCGCGCGTGTCGGCTAATAAAACGTGAACGGGTCGAGACCTATCATTAGATCATTTAAAGACTCTGTCGAGCCCTAGGAAATCGCGCAGATGTTATCTGGAATTCCCGACGTGATTGATATCACGGTCGCATACGCGATGTGAGAATCAAACGAGTCTGGAGAGACTCGAAGAGAATCGCACGGCGAATCTCCGTCACTTTAGTCGCGGATGATCGAGCGGTGTTTTCCCCAATGACCGTCAGCTGTCCGGCTATCTGCACATCCCGCGTTCCTTATCGGTCAAGCGATACGCTATCGAAAACTCAGAGAGAGAGAGAGGGGGGGGGGGGG
>NW_014556310.1:229111-243593 GCF_001313825.1 Dinoponera quadriceps
GGGGGGGGGGGGGGAAAGACATAAAAGAGGAGCGCATACAAGACGGGGAAACTTATGGGGGTCCGAATAATTTTTCGTTGAAGAGGCCGGATAACACCCGGCTATCCTTCCAGAACGATCGTAAAACTGCCGGACTTTGTACGTCCCTGGGCAGAGATATGCCAACGCCTCCCCAACGAAGGCTACGAAGCGTAACGCAGCTATTCATCCCACACCTCGTCGCCGGTGTCCGGGTTCCGGAGCAGGCCGGCGACCTAACCTGGCTGTGGGAGCGCACGCGCCAGGAAGTGACGACCGCGGCGGTTAACATTGTACAGCGTGTCCGAGAAAATAATAGAGCTCAGATAAAGAAAGACGCTGCGGCTTTCGGCACCGAGATACCAGCGGTTCCCGACTCGTAGTCCACTTCCGGTCCGAGAGACGCGGCAATTCCCCGAGATGGGTTCTAAAAATAAGCCTTTACTCTGTTGACAGAATTATAATTTAAATGATAATTTTGATAATATTTAATGAACATTAATTGTTGAATACCTATAGGCAATAACGAGAAGAGGGTGAGACCGAAACGAGCGAACGAGCTTCTTCCATCCCTGAGCGAGCCGAAAGATACGATAATTATCCGGCAGATTCAAAAACAAGCTTTCACTCTTGACACGATTTGAGTTGAAAACTTTATTTTCCTGATGTTCAATATTAGTTATCGAATATCGGGACGATGAGAAAACTATCCTTGAGACGTAACATCAACATTTCGACTCATGACTCACTTTGTCGACGACGATGTCTGAAATGTTCGTCTTCGTTGTTTTTATCATCAGACCCGTGTCGTCCCTGCCCCTCTTCTGTCACGCGAGCGCGTCCGGAAGTGTACTATCGTCAAAGTAAGTTTTTACTAGCAGGCCACTTAAGCAGCGAGATATCCCTGAAAGCGTCACGGTAGCGTCAGAATTTTGACCGACTGGAAAGGCGAGGACCCGCCGGCGAAAGAAAGAGCCGGGAGTGCGTGACTCGCGGAGCACCCCGTGGGTAGAAGCGTGTATTTTCTCGCGTGGCGCTCGCGCACGGAGGCGCCGGCGATACCCGGGCCTTATCGCACTTCCTCGATCCATGTAAACGCGCGCGAAATATCTACCCCGCCGCGTCGGCCCGTACATTGGCGGCACGCACGAGATCGGCGAACCGAGTGTAAATCACGAAGGCGGGGGACGATCGAGCTGTGGGTAGATCGATTCGGGCTTGATAAAGGATCGATCCTGTGTAATAAGTGGGGCCGGTCTTGGGGGTGAACGATGATGAGGATACACGTGTGTGGGCAGCGGAGCCACGTGCGAGAAAAATCGTGGTCGAGCGCGGTAATGGATCCGTGCGATACTCTTTAATAGAAAACTGCGCGCTTGTGGCAACAGCGCGATTGTTATCTTGCGCAAGAGATGAAACCCGATCCGTGTGTTATACTCGCGCCTTCCCGTGGAAGGTGCACGCCGTAGACTCGCGCGCTCCGTAGATAAATAATTGTATATTGTGCTCGCGGTATCCGTGCGCGATCTTTTGTCGCGCGCGAAAGAGGCGACTGATTGTCTCTCCCCCTTTCTACGGAGGGAAACCGCTGAGAGAGAATAATAAGATGGAAGATTTATTTATAATTTACCCTTTGCCATTGTCCGTCGGACGGATCGCGCCCAATTACATCACACGCGGAACGAGATATATCGATTATCCTCGCGCGTTAACACGCGTGGTTCCGCGTATTGAGACGAGGCGCTTGCCCCCCGACGCGTGCTGTTCCTTTTCGTCTTCGATTTCCTCGTGGACCTCGTGCGAGTGAGCGCGCGAGGTTAGATTCCCGCTCGATGCAGGAAGTGACTAAATCAAACGCGCCGGGAATCTCGGCAGGAATAATTTATTGCCGCCGACTGGCGTTTTTTCTCGGGTTTCTCGTGGGCCCTCCGAACAATTAGACCTTTTATGAGACGCGGAGGGCGGAGGAAAGCTGTCGAAGAAAAAAAGGGAAAGAGAGAGAGAGGAAGCGGTCGCTACTCGCGTCTCGGTGCCATCTATGCGAGAAGGGTGGGGCGGGGGGTGGAGGAAGAAGGAAGCCCTTTAAAATGACGCCCGCCACGTGTTTCCACGCGGCGAGTATCATGGAACGTAAAGGTGGATACGCACTGAACGGGCGAACAACATGATCAGGGAATGTGTAATATATTCGCGTCTAAACGCGCACGAACTTTCTTTAACACGGTTGACACTGGCAACATGTACGTGACGTTGACATCCCACTCTTTCCGCGTGTCGCCAACGCCACGACGCGTCGTACGCGGAGATTTAAATGGCTGTACAAATGCCAGCGTGTTATTTGAACGACAGGCGTCGCAGAGACGCGTTGTTTGAAGTTAGAACATTTGCACAACCCTTTTCGAATTTTCTAATTTTTATAAAACGATTAAGAAATTAAGCGTTTCCAGTGAGCTCTCGGCCTCCCTCGCATATTTTGCAACAATAAAAGTTTGCATTTGCCGTTCGTTCCTGATTCGTTCGTTCAGCATATATCCAACTTTACAACGCAAGAAAGGCGATCGTGAGAGCCGAGGGAAGAGAAGACGCCGTCGTCTTCGCAGAAGCCGTTGTCGCCGAGCGGCCGTAAAGTCCCGTTTTATTTCCCCGGGAAATCCATTAGAAACAACGTTGCCGTGCGCGCTGTGACGTTATTAATACCCAACGGGAAGTCCATTATTCCGCGGGGAGATTTAAGCACACTTTTAACCCCGCCGTCCTAAGTATTCGTATGATTTGTTATTTGTGCTATGCTCGCGGCCAGTGGTCCATTAACGTGTATCCGTGCGGTGTCTCAGATCGAGAGGGAGGCTCGTAGTAGTGTATAAATCAGGACGTGATGGGACGCGCTATCCCGTTTATCGGTCGTTCGTATTAATTTATACGCGATCGAGTCTCATCTGGATATCTTCTAAGCGCTTTAACGACGAGGACCGACCGAGCCGGCGCGGACAGGTATATATTTGCACGCCGTTGGGGAATGTACCAACAGAGAGTATCTTGAAAATCCGTCTCCGCGCACGTGGGAACGCAGACCCGAAGCTGTGCGCCTCTTCCTTCACCACTTCCTCCTCCTCTATCCAGCACCTTTAACACCGCTCTCGGGTTTGAGGGAAAACGTATATATGCCCGGCTTGCGTTTCCACGGCGACGTTTCAGCGGGACAGAGCGACGGAAAGAACGAAGCCTCTCGATTAATGGACTACGCGTGTCGGACGCGTGTAGACACGACGCAGGTACACACCGGCGAGCATCGGGCAGACGCTATAAATTGGTAACCAGTTCGTGGAGGGCCGTTCGCTCCCGTCGTTTCCCGTCCCGGAGAAAACTTGGCGTCCGTACCTCCGCGACCTCCTAGCCGTCGTCGTCGGACAATTCCCCGTTCGCCATGTGCGCCAGGTGCGCGCTCCCGTTATTATCGCGTGAAGAAGGTAGAGGCTGGGGTGCATAGGCGATTAGGAGACAATGGACTGTTTGCGACCGCTGTTCTCGTCGCCGTCGCGGAACCAGACGCTGCGACGCGCGGCTCCCGCGAAAATATTGCATTACACATCCCGATGACACGCGCACAGCGAGCGGGGCGGGGGAGGGGGAACTCGCCATTTCTGCCGGCCGATCCGTTCTCGATCGATCGACCCATCCTTGCGCCCGCCGAGAGAGCGCCGCAATTTATTTCCTTTATGTCGCTGTGTTCGAGGGCCGCGGCGCGGCTATTTGATTGCACGCCGTGGAAACTGCCATTGCGGAAACGTTTCAGGAAATTACGTATATTTGTTTTTTCGTTTCTTCGCTTGTATACGCTCGGCCGTTGTGTCTTTCATTACGGCTCTGTGGACACACCCGTGCGGGAGATTTCGTGAGGGGTCTAATTAGGGTCCAGTTCTCGGTTCCCCGAAGAAATTGTAGACCCTGTTTGGGAAAATCTGTGCGTCGGTTCGGGTTGGAAGTGCGGTGTTTCAAATTTTTGCGTCGATTACAGACAGATAATTCACGTTTGGGAATTCCAAATTGACGTCGCAGCGATTTTCGAGCAAATTTGGACGTTTCGACCGGGAGGATCTCGGGAAATTTTTCTGCGGGCAGAGTTGTAGGAGAGACGCTGTTCGCGCGGTGAGACAACTACGACGCGACGAACGGAAAGTCTCGCTTCCCCCGAAGGAGATTCGAACATTTCTCCGCCGACGTCCGCAACGTCGACGAAGCTGTTCCCGCATCTGTGCTGAGAAAAATGGAGAAAGAAAGAAAAATTTCCCGCGACATCGCTCGGACACATAATTTCTCCGCGGACGAGGCGGGGAAATACATTTCGTACAAAATTAGCGGCTCGTCCCTAACCTCCCGATTGCGGAAGGAAAGAGAGAGGCTAATCGGAGTCTCGCCGAGAGGCAGCTTCGTTCTCCCCGGCAACCCTTCTAATTATTAACCGCCTTATCTGGCTGCGCAAGGAGGGAGGTGGGAGGGTAGGTTAGAGAAGCCCGGCGTGGGTTCTCGCGCGACATCGGCTGCTCCCCCCGCGTAATTAAAAGTAACGACTCACGGCGGGGCACCCTGAGAGAGCGCGTGATCGTTGCCGTCGAGGAACATGCCGCGCGCTGTCCCGTACGCGAGTCTCCTCGGCCGGCGCGGAACCCTCTCGCGCGCAAACTGGTTTCGGACGTAATTGGACGCGACTCCGGGCCTACGTTAAAGCTACGCAACCACGGTCGCGAACGAGAAAGTCTGGCGGCCGCGGTATCGCCGCTAAATTTATTTCGCCGACCCTTCGGGGGCCTTCGGCCGGTGCGCGGTAGGAACGCGCGATAACTCCGTACACTTAACGGCCCCACCGGCTGATCTCGGAATTTCGCTGATTCGGTCGACGAACCTGGTCGCGCTCTCTCCGGGCGTTTCGCCGATCCGTGCTCGACGAGGTTGCATTCTTACGCGAGATACCCTCTATTTTCAAACAAGTTCCCAGACACTTTCCGTTTTTCTGCGCGTCAGCACTCGTGTAACTTATTGTTCGAATCACACGTTATATATTTATGACAAAATGATCGAACTTGCGTTTATTTCTCGTAATATTTTACAAAGCAACCCATGCGTAACTGTTACTATATCGGCATATTAAGAGTATTTATATTAGATCACTTTGGAGATATAGAATGTGCATGGAAGTAGAATGGAAGTGTGGATCATTATTTCTCGGGAAATGGTGTAGTGAGCATAGATGACACTTCGCGCGACCATTGTAGGATTAATGTCCGACTTCAGGACCCTGTACTCGTTCTGCTTTCGTCTGTTGAACGAGAGAGAGAGAGAAGTTAAGCACGAGTCCGATATTCGCCGCGTTGAAATCGCCGCGGAAGCGGCCGGCCGAGGAGGAGAGCGCGTTGGTAGATTCACTCACGGTCGATCGCGCTCGGGAGCAGACGTTAAGGGTTATACGGCCGCGATCGGAAAAAAGCGCGCCGTTACCGTTACATTGCACGCCTCGGCGTAGTAGGCACGGTACGTTTCCGTTCGATTGCTCCGCTAATTGTCGGCGAAGGGCCGACCGATGTTAGTGTTTACCTTAAAGCGGATAGATCCAATTACGGAGAGAGCGCACGCGCGCGCGACCTCGCTCGTTCACTCCTGCTTCACCCTGCTCGTCCTCCCATCCCTCACCCGACGTAGCTTTCGTCCGGCCGGCGCACGAACGCGATCGTCGCCACCACCACCGCTGCTGCATCAATCTCTCGCCGTTTTTCCCGTCCGTTTTTTTCGTTCTTCTTCTCTCTTCCTCTCTCTCTCTCTCTCTCTTCCCTGCACTTTCCGCTTAACCATAGTTTCAGAACGGATCCCCCGACACAATCGGACCGCCGCAGGAAGCCACGCGCGCGCGCACGGGCCTATCCTCGTCCGCGCGCGCGTCCGGTTCCTGACGAAAGCTCCGGCGGAGTAACAAACCTACACGCGAAACTTCCTCCCACCTCCCCCCTAGCACGGTTCGGCCGGCTGGTCGAGGGCGAAAAGGTCGAAGCCTGGCTGCACTCGGCGGCCTCCCCTTCCGCCAACCCCCGCACCCACCTTCATCTCGCCCTTCTGGTGGGGTTAGCGGGAGCCACGTAATGAGCTTCCCAGGCCGGTTGTAACGAGCAAAAACTTATCGTCACTCTCCCTCCTGATTTACTCGACCTGCCACGTCGTTAGTTGTACTGTCCCCCCTTCCCTCGCCTCGTCGCGCCGCGCCCGTCACTAAAAAAGGGCCCGGTGCCCTCGCTGCATCACTACCAGCGTCATTTTTTCGAGAGACAGAGAGTTCGGCGGGGGGGCTAGGAAGAGAGAAGCGCCTCATTGCTTGTCCCCCGAGCGAGATTCTTGCTCTCGGTGGCAATTACGGTCGCGTCTCGTACGTACGAGTTACAACCGTCCGCTGTTTGTTATTTACAATTAGCGTCATCGACATCTTAAAATGAGACGGGCATAATAAATCCTGGAGCTAAGCCGTAAAGGCGACGACAGGATCGTTGCGGATGACGTCGATAAAAAGCGAATCTCTCGATGAGAGTCTCTCGTCGAGTTTCGAAGATATCGCATTGGGAACATCATGAATACGTTCAGGTTTGATCGCTCGATAATTGCGCGATAATATTGAGTTGAACGTTTTGGAGGCATAGAGTAAAGCGTGTGGATTTTTTCTTTCCTTTCGTCTTTTTTTTTTCTAAACGGAAAAAACAGGGAAATATGGTGGCTGGAGTGCGTCATATCCCACCAGTTGGTCCATTTCCGTTATCGGTTTATGCATCCATACGTGTCCCTGGCTGCGACCTCTACGGAAAAAAGCTTCCGCATAAGCCTTTCTCTAAAGAAACTCTATTGATGACGGCTGGGAGCCGCTGCGCTGTCAGGAAGAACTTGGCCCTTCTTTACGTCCGCCGATAACCTCGGAAACTTGTGGAATGTCCGCGATAACATGATAACTTTGACGTGCAAGATGTATTCATTAATAAGAAAGTAGAGAACGGACAGTAAATAATGAGACAAGTCGCATGTTAATGTCGTGCAATATCAGGATGTATTAAAAAAATTATCATACAATATTTTAATAACGCGTCTCCCGGGGCTTAATTAGCACTGAAAGGACTAATGAGAAAATGTCGCTGTAGTTACAAACGATCGAAGTTGGTCAGTGGTCTTATTGCGGATTTCGATAAAAATTCATTATCAGTAATTAAAACTGAAACTTTAATTATCAAATCTTAATATTTCGCCGCACGATGTATAAGACTGCGGCGGATGATATATCGGAACTGTTAATAATAAAATTAAATTTTGCAAAACGGCCTATATAATATAATATAAAGTAGAACCTATATTTAATCGTTTATGATTTCAATATATAATCCATGATCTTTCAATGTTAATATAGGATAGTTGTTTTATGTACGCAAAAATATTTCTGTCGCAACGCGTATTAAATAAATGAATATTCGCACGTAGCATGAAACGTTATTATTTAATCGTAGAATAAACATGCAACATATTTTCAAATTCGATTGATGAAGGTCACGCGGCCGTGAAACACAAACACGTACGTGCACAGAAAGGAGTGCTGGAATCAAGTAAATATAATGGCCCGTTTCTCGATATCTTGAATTGAGCAATATTTTTATCAATTTAGTCCAAATAAACATTTTGTTTAGGTCATCTAAATGAGTCTCTCACACTAAAAGTATATGCTTTATACTCATTTTCAAAAGTTATGTTCACGTTCGCGTTCTATGTTATGTAATGCATTTAATGTAATCTCCTAATTATCTTGAATAGTGTATAATTGCGCATTGAAATTGCGCCACCGCGCGCGGAATTCGCGATCACTTCGTTCGCCTCGGTTAATATTCCGATCACCGCGGCCATTAATTTTTTGCGTTCCTCGAACATGTATTTACGTCACGATTGCATTTCGTGAACAAAGACGAACGTTGTTATATCAATTTCAATAACGTGAAAGTACCGCCGCCCGGTATCACGTCGCGCGCGCGGCACAATACGACGTAACGATTTCACTTGCAATCACTTTGTATCCCGCGACTGTTTGCTCGCGAGATAATTGAGGCGTGTCGATATCGCGATTGGCCCGATCTTCTGTCCGTTTCACTTTTTACCCACGATTCGCGGGTCGCGAGTGTGCTTTCGCAACGTCGGGATTTATCGTAACGAGATAGACGAGTTCGTTAAATGAACTCGTCGCGGATTCCGATTTCACGTTTCGTCGGTCGAAATCGTAGATCCCGTTTCACGGTAAATCATAATTTTTCATCGATGCCGTCGTTAATTCGCTCCACGCTGTTAAAATATGAATATTAATCGCGAGTGAAATGTGAAGTGCGATCAATGTACTCACGACCCAGGCTCGATGGATTATGCTCGATTGTAGTTATATTTCTTCTCCATGTGCACTTTTATGAGCCGCGCCTGATTGTGAAGAAATTGTGATTCAAGTTTCTGTAACTTTTAGAACATAGGAGTCGATACTGCAAAATCTGTCAATTAAATTGATCGTGTTTTTCTTGAATTATATGAAAGTTCAGACTCGGTCGATCAGTTCCGGTCGTTTCCAAATCGGAAACTACGACCTCGACATTTTCGTGCGAGAATTTTCGATGAGCTTCAGAACACGTCATTCCCATATTGTACGACAAGGAGTTGCAAGTAATAGGTTTTACGATATCCTGCATATTTAAAGTATCGCTTAACAAGTACATAAAGACAACGAGTTTTAAGTACGACGATATTGACGATATCCGGTGTATTCCAAGTACCACTCGACGTGTATCCAAGACCCTGAAACATGAAATTAGATACCCTTGTCAGCGGGCATACGTAAGCATCACAAAGCGTCTCTCTTTCCGTGAAAAAGAAACGGAAAAACTGCCATCTTGAGACTGACTATTACTCGCCGCGTATTCCCTCCGCTTTCGCGGCGTTACGCCTGCATAGAATGACTTTGGCAAATGCGCGCGGGCCAATAAAATGCAGATCGTCGGTGAGATATATATTGAGAGCTGACACTTGATAGATCGCTCGCGATCACTGTCGGATTAAATAAGATGAGAAAGCACATTCGCCATAATGGTAACGGTTTCGCAATCCCCGGCGTGACGCACCGTCGCGGTACCTTAGAACCGCGCTTCCTGGAAAAGCTAGGAATTCGATCGGACGCTAACGGCATTAATCGATAGCCTTAATTACAAGACCGCCACGATCGCTCCGTCGGACGAAAGAAATCGATAATGCGTCTCGGCCAACTCGAGCGACTGATGTGTCCGACCGTTCGTTGGCCGGTGACTCTCGCGCGCCTCGTTCTTTCAGTCCGTTTGTCTTAATGAGGAAGTTATTTGATCCCTCGTGTCGCGTCGACGCCGCGGGAACTCGTAACGCAATCAAGCAAAAAGCTAATGGTCCTCGTTAGCGCATTGTTAGGTGATAAAGATCGCCGGCGGCGGCGCGCTCTCTCACTTTCGTTCGTCGGGATATCCGAGTCGACATTTTGGCCCTGTGTGTTAAACCTTGGAAAATAGGTTCCAGCTTAGTAATAAAATTAATTTCCACTTTGACCCTGACGATTACTTCGATTTCCGTTCTCGCTGTTTTACTGTCAAATTCAGCGCGTTGCAACGTAAACGTCGCCGGACATGTGATGTGTTATGCGTAAGAACGAGTGCATCTCGCATGCGAGCGATAATAGTGGAGACCGTGCGCTGTTAGGGCTGCGCTATCCATTTTCGCGAGACCGGCGTTTCTCATCAGCGAACCGCTGCATTCGTGAATCTTCACGTTGTTGTTCCACTTTCCTTCGCATCACCGGCCTACTTGCTACCGTTCAAAGCGCGCTATTGTGCACTCGTGACTCCGATATATCAGATCGTTCCTCTCATTCTCGCGTTTATCTCACGCTCATGAAATTCCAGGTACTTTCCTCCACTACGAGTAACGCGGCTCACGTTTTTCCGCGTGCCATAGCTCTGTTCTTAACTATCCGTTTGAACGCGAACGCCATTTCTCTCGGATGCAAGACACGCAACGATTGTCTTACGATTCTCGTCACATTAGAACAGGCCCCAACACTCGAGCGGCCCGAATCTTTCGGTCTTGCGAGACAGCAGCCAGAACTAATTGACCGTGGCGGGGGGGGGGACTCATTAAAAGTGCGCTCCGGAACTTGAGACGCCGGTGGTTCGTAACGAGTGTTGTAATTCGAGCTGTATCCTTCCGCAGCGCGCGCGTAAACGGTAGCCAGCTGCGTCGATCCCTTTTGCTCCTTGTTTACGGACCTAATCGCGTCCCACTTTTCAACAGTTACATAACAGGGACAGGACTCGGGCGGACTTTGTGAACGATAATCGATCGTGGGATTGTCGTGCAACGATAACTTTGCGGTCCGAATAGCTTTCGACGCTTCTCCTTGACCGTTCCGTTGGAAATTCATTCATTCGCGACAATGTCGCGTAGTTTATTTCAATATTTCAGTATTTATTTAATTAATACAATGTCACATTTACAGTAATATATATATATATATATTCTTTTCAATCTTACTATAATCGTCCGCGAGTTGACTTGAGGGTGGCGGACCAATCAATTAAACAACTAGTCGGGAATATATAACTGATTTATCGGAGTCAGACGGGACTTTTTATTGGCGCGACGGGATGTATTTCGTTTTACCGAGCCGCCGGCGGCTTCGCAGCCGGTGGGAGAGAGAGAGAGAGAGAGAGAATAATCGGCTTATCCGAACAACTTCGTTAGATTGACAAAAGTTTGTCCCTGGCCGAATTCCCATTCCGAGTTCTTCCTCGATAGGATCACGGCGAAGCTGACGATGCGGAGATAAGGAAAATTGGAGAGAATATAGGAAATCCGGACAGGGATGGGCCGATAGCAAGGGGATGGGAGAAGAAGATGGGATGAGAGAAAGTTACCGCAAAGAGAGGAAAACGTTTCGATAGGCGCATCGGTCGCGCAGCTGTCTGCGAAGACGATTTCTATGGGATCTCCGATACGTAATACTATCTTCTCCTCGGGTTATATAACTGGCGCATAGTTCTCGTGTCAACGTTCAGTCACGCAAATGTCCCGCCGCGAAAGACGAGATTAGATAATCAATTATCCGCCGAGGAAATGAGCGACCGTTTCAATCAGTCGGCCAGGTGGAAAGTATCGTTACGTAATTATCCTTATTATGCTTCATTTCGCTAATATATTTTATATAGCCTCACGAGCAGCACTTTATGATTATAATTGATATAATCGTATGCGCGTATTTAATTTTTAAATTTTCGCGACGGCTGAATATCGATCGGTCGAATCAACGATTTTTCCTAGATTAACAGTGGCAAAAAGAAATATTTCTCTTGTAATTATCCGGCGAGATTACTCGCGAGATATGCGAAAGAGAGAGAGAGAGAGAGAGAGAGAGAGATGATAGTTTCAATTTTGTAGAGAGTTGCGAAGCATTCGGTCTCTTTACCGAGAATGATAAGTTTTTTCGGGTTAATTTAGACATAAACGCGGATATAAATTGTGCGCGCGAACGCGAGGCGCGAGAGCCAACTTGCGATATTGGAAGTCACAGGTGTGCCGCTTCTATCCGGAAACTATTGTTTTCTCATAACCCGTTCATAACTGCTGGCGCCTCATATGTTTCTTTAGGATCGTACCGAGGAATTCCAAACGCCGCCGACATCGAAATGCTCGCGTTTCACTCGGACTCGGCCTAAGATAACAAACAGACGGCTTCCTGCCGTGAAAAGCGGCTTCTTCTTCTTCTTTTTCTCCTTCGCGCAGAACATCACACTAGACTACTACCTAGTGGTGGTGTTTTCGTGTCATACTACGAAATGATCGTCCTATTGCGTTGCCATAGTCGATCGATGGCGAATGTATTATTTTGCAAATTATGAGAGGCTCATAATTTTATTAATATTCCGAGAAACAGCAGATTCTCGAAAATGTGTGTAATGAAATTGGATCAGTCAAATCGTTCGGTTCGATTTTCAAGTATCTTTATATCCGAAGACATACGAAAATTTAATATTATCAATCTCAAGCCATTCTATTTTTTTTAATTATTGTACATTATGATATCAATTTCCAAGAACATAAAAATGAAGTCATCTTGCACGTTAAGACACCCGGTTATTGGGACGATTCGCCTCAATAATTCAGTCAGCAAGGTTCGGCTCGAACTTTTTGACAGGCCCGAAGAAACATCTTAGTCTTCTCCATTCTACGGCCGCTCACGTTCACAAACATTTACCTCGCCCATTGTCTCCACGTGTTCCCTCGACAAATGGCGGCGGGCATATAATTCTTCGCAGGATCCGAAGGAGATTTGCATATCCACGGGCCAAGTCTGTCTCTTTCCCTCTCTTTCTCGTTATCGCGCCTAGTCGGCCGCATTTGTTTGCCAACCGCTCACGCGCGCGCTCGTCACGGACGGAAGTTGTCCGTCCCCGGGGATAACCGGAAGGAATCGATGTTCGTGTCTTAAACGGAGATTAACGCGCGCGTCGATCAACTCGGACGACGTCGTCGTCTCCGGGGAGGACAGGAGGAGAGAGTCGGGCCACTTCTCCGTCCGCGTAAACAGCGGTTTGCCACGGAGATCACGTTTCCACGGTCGGTCCGCCACCACACCCGGCCAGCCTGTCAGTATTTGCACACGGCGTTAGAGCCTTGGGCGCTGCGTGTGGGGTACGCACGTGCGTGCCCGTCGTCCGCCCTCTCCTCGGAGCTTCCTGAAGTGATAACGTCCGAGATAACGGCGCCGATGCACGCGGAATACTTAAGAGCGCGACGGTACACCCAGTATCACCCACCTATCTACCCACCTACCTACGTGGCACCTCGCTCGCAATTCAGCCTTCGAGTAATATACCGGCGCGCATCTGTGGAATGCGAACGTCCCTCTGCCGTCTCACGCAGGGAATTCTGCGTTTTAGACTCGATGTCGGTATCTGGTGCGAGTATAGAAAGAGAAGGAGTCGCGCGAGCCCGACTTGAGATTCTACCGCAAATTCTTACGCCGTGAATTTGGGACTTTCTCTTCTTTCCTTGAGAATCAAACGGGCTTTTAACTATTTCATGGATATCGCCTTTATTCTGCCATCGGCAGTCGCTTTACAAAGAAATATTTGCCGGTAATAAGCTCACAATCGTAATATTAATTATTATGAGGAACTATGCAGAGCCAGGTGTACGGATTTATGTACAATGATGATTTTCGTCTCTTCGGATGCTAAGCGAGTTAACTCTCGAAATTGGAAATTTATCCGAAATTGGCGCACTTCCGCCGAATATTTTAGCGGCGACAGCATCGCTTTCACGCGCGCGTAATCGTACCGACCTTTTTCGTCGGGTCCCACGACCGGCGGAGACGCGAATCCAATCTACAAAGCAAATTCTCTATCAAGACCACCGGGCGGAAACAAGTGCGGGCGGTTCGTGCGAGATGGACAGGTTTGATTATGCCGGTGCGGAGTAGCAACCAATAACCACCTCCGTGGAAGTAACGATCTTGTTGCGCCACCGTCACGCGGAGCAACGGAGGAGAAGAAGTCGGGCTGAAATGACTTCCGCTAACTCCAGATAAAAACTATTTACATGCAAATTTCTGCTTACAGAATTCCAAGAAATTGTAATAACCGTGCGCGCGTCCGCCAGCCGCCGGCCCGCCGCCGGCGGCCGCCACGTTCGCTCGGCTGCATTCGAGATTATATGCAATATTCATTTGCACCAATTTACCGGATGATTAATTTGCTTCCTCGCGAGAAAGCGAAAATTGATAATATTTTTCAGGGGCATCGCGTAACTGATTAATAATTGCTGAGCTTGGAGGGAACGCACGAAACACATCATGCCGATTTTTTCGACGGCCGCGACGTTAATGCCGGATACCGAGAGGAAGGACGGATATTAAAATACGGGTATAAAAAAAGCGGGTAGGATATCGCGCGGATAATTGCACGCGTTGCGGCAAATGAGCGAATGATGCTCCCGACGAGAAGCGTCGAAAGAGAATAAGATACAAACGCGGACGAGAGGGAACGGCGGGAGGGGAGATGGGGGATACCATCTCCTCGTCGCTCCGTAGCAATACGACCGTCCTATTCTGCTCTCCTACACCCACTACCCCTCTTTTTATACCCTCTTTATACCGATGTCCCATTGAATGCAACTTATGGAAGTCCGTTCCGCAAAGTTGCCTCGCGGATTTTGGGGAGGGCCGTAAGCCTCCACGTCGTCGACAATGGCCACCCATTCCACGTCTGCCATCCCCCTGCGCTCCCTACCGCAGCAGTTTCTCATTCCCTCCACCTTAGCGACTCGCTGGACCTGAGGGAAAGGGTCGTGAGAAGGTGGTGGGTTGGGATCTCCACCCGAAGAGGGGGGGGGGGGGGGG
>NW_014556310.1:243672-273183 GCF_001313825.1 Dinoponera quadriceps
GGGGGGGGGGGGGGGGGTGTGCTCATTCCGGCCGCAAGATTTAGAAGCCAATTTTCGCGAGCATTGACCAGACTCCTTTCCCTTCCCCGACTTCGTCCATGTCGGCCGTTTCTCTCTCTTTCGCCGCGCATCCGTTTCCTTTGCCCTCCTTCTTGCTCCCTTCCGGCGGGAGCGCTGGGTTGCTGGCGGGTTGAAAGGAAGCTCAGAAAATACAGCCGGCCGTTGACTGACCGCCGAATCGTCTTTGCACGAAGGATATGGGGGAGGAAAAGGAAGTGGAGGAGGAAGAAGAAGAAGGGAGGCGGAAGGAGGGCTGCGCACGGCCTTCGATTTCATATTCTCAGACTCGACTGATTTGAAAGTATAACGGTCTGCTCTAAGCCGGTCCCGACGATCGACGAGAGGATCGTATCCTGATGCATGTCGCGATATTATCGTTTTGCACGTAACGTCCCGAATGGCCCGCCGCCCATTGTCCGCGATTTTGTCGGATCTATCAGATTTTATGGGCGGAAAGCGCGCTAACGTGACCGCTTGTTGCGTGGCGTATTCCCGCTGTTATCGGAGAAACGATGACGGATGACCGAAGAGTAGAAGGAGGAAAAGAAGAGAAGCGAGCTTTCGCGTTGCGGCTCTCTCGTATTCTCTCGGATAGCGCATTTGAGCTTTGTCACTCGAGTATTTTATTAACAAGACGGATACGGCTGCGTTCTGACTCGCCTAGCGGTCTCCGAATAAAGTGAAACAAACTTTTCACTCGCGTTTCCGAGAAAAAGGCTTTTGTGCCGCCTTTCTCTCGTAGTTTTCACGTTCTCATATAACGATTCAGCTGCATCGGGAGAAAAAAAATACTTAAAAAACACCTAAAAATAAATGAAAAATATCTGTACTGTGTGGATACTAACAACATACTTAAATTCAAACTTTTTTATTTGAATAGAATAAACAATTGTTTTTTCATGAAAGAAAACTCAATTGCCTGCGAGAAAATGTATGTAAATAAATGAAACAGTGGTAAAAAAATCATTTATTTAACAATGCTATTTTACAGTTGCGAGGCTTGTCGGTTTCGGTATCTTATTTTTATAGAAGCGTTAAACATCTTAAAGTACAGTCATTTTCAAGGAAATATGTAATAATTTTCATCAGCTGTCATATATTTTAATATAAAAATGTTGCTGCTTTGCATCCATGCACATAAATTTTAATTTCACATCTTCAACAAAAGAGGCTTTAGAGCATAAAAAAAATGGCATGTTAATTTCTATGCTTTTCTTCTATATTAATACAAGTAAATATGTTATTAATATACAACCAAATAATTTTTAATTTAGACATTTTTATCTCAGTGTAATAATATCCGAGAGAACGCGAGACGACACCCGCCCCGTCGTATATTTCCCTCGTTATTACGAATAACCTGCAGATACAGATCTTTCGTCGCTGATTGTGCGGTTTCACACACACACACGCACATCGAGTCGCGCTCTTCTCTTCGTCCACGCTCGCCCGGCCGCGCGGCGAAGTTTCCCCGCACGTTTTATCGCCGATCATTAACGTCCTCGCTAATATTTTACGCGCGTCGTGTCCGGAAATTCCACGGCGTCTGTGCTAACGAGGGCTGCCGGGAGCGATCAAAACGGCGTGTCGGCGAGTGACGGGCCGGCCTGTCCAAGATGCCGAACGCTCCAAGGATGAAATTAGAGTAGACGCGGCTGCTGACCACCGAGCTTTCGCCGAGTCCGGAGTCCTCGACGGAGCGTCGAAGGCGCGGACACGGCTAGACGACGAAGTTGAAGCAGAAGAGAAAGAGAGCAGGACGGAGGAGAACGGGAACGTCCTCGGGTATACGCGCAATTACTCTCCCTCGTCATATCCGACGCCGGTCTTTTCATTACCCTCCTAAATGGCGCATAAAGTGCCCACCTATTCCACCTTGCCCTCCGCCATCCCCTCCCTCGGACGCTGAAGTTGAAATACCGCGGATAGGTGAGGCAGAAGTACACTCTGTCCTGGGCTCTCTCTCTCTCTCTCGCCATAACGCTACTGCCGCAACTCCAATAATTACCGGTGCCCAGGAACAATGGGCCGTGCCTGTCATAACTGTCATCTACCGCCGTGGTCTCGCGTTATTTAAGACCTTCTCGAAGCTTATTACGTCTAATGGCCGACGGCGGACTTACGGCCGCTTCTTTCCTCCGCGTTGGTCGCGCTGACCCCGCGGAAACGCGAGGATCGTACCCCCGTTGTTGTCGTTAGTCTCGTAGCTCGGATGAACGGACGTCGTGCGCTTATCGGCTCGAGACGTTCGCAATTTCCCGGAGGGGAAGTTTGCGCTGACGGCCGAATGCCGAGAATCCGGCCTATGCGCCGTTGTTATTTACGGAGTTGGGCACCCCCGAGTCGCGGCAGGCCGACGGTAACAGACGGTAACCTCCGAACTTGGTTTATAAGAGGTCACTGGTGGCTCGAAGAGTGTTCACGCAGGCCGACGTAATAGCTTTAACACACACGCGGTATAATTAAGTTACTAATATTTTCTAATCGTACCGCGTGGAGAGATAGTTAACGTATTATAAATGTTATATATATTATAGAGAGTATATAGTATATCATATTATATATATTATAACTTCTTCAGAGTTGAATTTATTGAAGCCAGAAAAAACTGATTTTATTTCAAAATGACACGAATATATCTGTCGATCATACGACGATATTTCTCTTTTTCTTGCTTTGGAATTTTATGGTGAATGTATATTCACAATAATGTTCGTTGTTGCATTACGTGTTAATATTATTACGGCGGCCTGTACACGAGTCTGTACAGGTCGTTATCGCCTGTGATGAAAATTGCGTTCGCTACTGTAATAAATAATACAAAGGGGAGATTAATCATAAGATAACATTCTATAGATACAGCGTGAAAGAGACGATAATCCGCGTGCCCTTTCGATCGATGCGTTTCCGGAAAGCGCGATTAAATTTTAAGCACCGTTGAAGGGAGAAAGAGGAAGCAGTTTTCTTACTTGACGCGCCGGGAGCGAGGCGGTTTTCCTTTTACGCGTTCCCCGAAGTTCCACGTTTAAACGCTCGCGGCAGAAAAGCGCGCGGATTGTTACGAGATTGTCATCTGAAATTTTACGGCGCTTGTAACGCGCGTCATTACGGAGTTATAGAGCTCGTCAAAATCATGTTACGATAAAACGCGTATCTACCAGTGCCACGCTGCGTTTTCGACCGACGGTGTCGCGCTCGAGATTTCTCTCGTTTCGCTCTTCTCCCTCCTCTTCTTCTTTCTTGTTCCTTTGAAACGTCGCGCGAGCTTCATCGGCTACACACACTTTCATAGTCAAAAGCTTAATGCATCTCGGCGAGAACAGAACGATTCGCGCGCGCGGAATATTTCCCTATCGTTAATCGTAGGATTATGCCAGCTGCGAAAGTACCACTATGCGCGGCCGCAAATGAGATTTACCGCCTGACCGTTATTAACTAATGGGCTTGAACAGGGGCTCGCAGGGAAATTATGCATTCGCTATCATTAATCATTCGCCACATTCGCGCGCTAAACTCGGCGATTCGTTCGCGGAGAAGTTCACGAGCGCGGCTATTGTCGAGTTACGGTGAGTAACTCCGTTTGCGTCGAGTTCTCGGTATTAATGGAGAAGTTGACGTTGAATTCGATATATATCGAAAGTCGGCCATCTTTTTTCCACGGTGATACTTCGAATAAGCAGGTAAGGGGGTGAGAGAAGAAAGACGGGTAAGAAAGCAAAGTTAAGTTGCCAAAGATTAACTTCAGTAATTATACGAGCGCATATAGTCCAAGTAAGAATACTTTCTCTATAAGTTTAATTATTCCTTATAACTAGGCACATCAAAAAAGGATATTTTGAGTCATGATATGTATCATGATACCGACGTATAAAATTCTAACGAAAATAATACAACTTTTTTTCACCGGTCTGCTTCCCGCTTCTTTCCGGCTTCACTCTCCTCTTCTCCTCCTGGCGTGTTCCTCTTCGTCTGAAGTCGATCAAATTAAATGCCATGCCACGGACGCGACGACACGATTCTCGCGTCGAGATATCGAAGTGTTCGGCGGGATTCGATACGCGGAGAGGGAGAGAGAGAGAGAAACGGTCGATCGGCATTCGGGGTCTCCCATCGGGGAATTCGAGCGTCACTTAAGCGATCGCCTTCCAAGTATGACGAGTACGTGTGTCATCGCTCGAGTGCGCGCATACAGATCTTCTCCGCAGATAGACAGGCTCGCGGAGTCGGGGGACGCGGTCGGAGAACTTGAGGAACTCGAACAGATGCTCCGGTCGCTCGGTAGCCGACGCATGCCTCACGCTCGTCAGATAACTCGGCTAAATTCAAAGCGGGACCGCGAATCGATAAGCTCGCTATCGCTTTCGAGCTTAACCAGAGACCAGAATCAAGTCGCCCGGTCGGCTCATCGTGCACCCTCTTTCTCAACTCGGCCCCACTCTCTCACTTCCTCTCTGCCTCCCTCTTTCTTCATTATATGCATGTGTCTGCGATAATACGAGTGCCTTGATAACCGTCCAGGTACTCGGGGTATCTCTGGATACTTTCGGCCGGTTCTGCTTAATATTTTAGAAGTAGCGATAAAAGTCTAAAAACGTTGCTGTTACCGCTGCTTGTCACGACGACGCTTCATCGAAACTAAATACAACGTATTATTACTCGCCTTTTGACGGATAAAATATTTCACGATTTAGGGCTATTTCATGCACAAACACACATATACGCACATACTTAGAATAATATATTTATATTAAATATATTATATTGATGAGAACAAAAAGTTGGTTTCCATCGTCGCAGCGTTTTCCGTTTATAAAGAATTCATAAAGAATTTTACAAAGAATTTCAGTCGGCGTTGCTGCGGTGCTCTTGAAGCGCAATGGGTTGAAAAGGAGAGAAGAGAATCGTTCGAGAAAAATAATGGGATATGAGTAAAACGAGCATTATCCGAGAAAATGAAAAGAAACAATGGCGATTTCCAATTATTCCACGGCGAAAGATAAATGAGTTCTCTCAAGGGCGGTGTGTTAGCGCGTAGGAAGTAGCTCGTCGCGGTCGGTTTTTTAGCCGAGTCGCGCGTCGCCGGGGCGTGCGCCTTATTAAAATCCCAACTTGCTCACGTATCCACCTTTAATACGGAGAGAGAGAGAGAGAGAGAGAGAGAAAGGGAGCACGCGAGACAAAAGCCGAGGCTGGAAGGAAAGTTTTAATTTCATTCGGCGGTATCGCACCGAAGTGGTCGGCCCGCGAACTAAAGCGGAAGTGTGCTGCGCTTCTGTCGCCAGAGCGCGAATTACACGACGGATGGCCGGTGGGTTAACTCGATTGAAGCCCGCATTACACCCTAGTCGCTTCGATGCGTCGCCGAAGAGGTTAATATTATCCTACCCCATTCGCGCGCGATGTTACCGGACAGAAAGTTCGCGTCTCAGGGATCTCGTAACGGTGAAATATCTCCATGGCGGAATAAACTCCGATAATTTCCCCCTCTCCCTCGATTGACTGGTGTAGCAGATTTTACATTGTCGTCTGCAAAATCTGTTGATTATTACGTGGATAACAAAACGATTTGTTAAGAGTACTAATTGCTATTCGCCGGATTATTTTGCTGAAACCGTAAATTAATTAATTAAATGGTAATTAAAATTTATTTGATCATTTTAAGCATCTGTGTTTATCGTGTTACTTGCAAGCTATGCGTTTACTAAGCAAACATATTATGTCAAGAAAATATTTTGAAATATGTGGATTTTCTAATGTTCAAAAATTGTCTTATTTTAAAAAAGCACACACACACACACACACGCGTATCTTAGTTTATAATTGTTTACAAATAAAAAATGAAAAAATTTGTTTACATATAAAATATGAATAAATTAAAATATAGGTTAAATTGACCCCCTACGCGAGCACTTGCGTCAGAAAAAGTCACGCGCCCACTCACGGGTTAATGTCGTGATTAATTATCCCCCCCGGTTTTCAATTTTCCGATTATCAACCACGATGTCTTTCGACGGAGGTCGATAATGTGACCTTCCCGCGTGCCCCGCTGCGACAGGTGCGCGATGAAAATTACAATTTCAATTCTCTGGGGTATAATTGGATCAAGCTTGTGTCAGCTTTAATCGCGAAATTAATGACACGTTCTCGTGCGTCCGTCTATACGTCGTAGATAGGGGCCAAGGGCTTTTGTTGTCGAGGTTGCTCTTTTGTTTTTCTACGGTCCCGGTAATATCAGAAGCGTGACGGACGAGAAACGTGCGCGCTCGCGCCGTATTTATTTTCGCAAAACGAGTCGACGAGAGCAGCCCATTAATCGAGAGAGAGAGAGAGAGAGAGAGAAATATCGCGCGCACGCATGAGAAGGCAAGGAGGAAACGCCACGCGGTCTTAAGGATAATAGCGTTATTATACTCGCAGAGTAGATCGTATCGTAGGACGAGAAGCAGACTCGTTGTTGGACGCCGGAGAAGAAGGGAGAGAGAAAGAGCGACACACACAGTGTTTCGGAGGGTCCGTTGCCGCTGCTGGTGGACGACGTTGGAGAGTGATGTCCAAGAGGCGGTGGCCCCGCGTCTGTGCTCGACGAGAACGTTTATCACACGTGCGTGCGCTCATAATATCGTCGGGTGTCCTCCTCCACCGGGTGGAATCGGGTTTACGCACGGAAAAGAGGGATTATCGTTTTGACCGTGAGAGGTCGGGTCACCCGATGCCTCCCGGGTCATCTTTCGTCAAAAGTCTTGCCCTTTCGTCCTCCCGGTAGCCTTCGTCGCGCAGATGCTACGGGTCAATCGTTGCCGAAAGGTCGGATCCCCGCAATGAATTATTACACTCCGGCCAAGCTTTATAGTAAGGTAGTAGCGACGGTAGCCGGTGGTGCGTGCGTGTGCGTGTACGACGCCTTCGACGAAAGCACGGCTCGCCTCGTCAAGATGATACAAACGGCTCGAATTCGTTCGCGACGGGAGACTTAAAATATGTTTTCGCATTACTCATTTAAGGAACAGGATCCATCGCGTTTAACGTATTGCCTTTACGTGGGAAGAAAAAAACGCCCAATTTTGTAACTACGTTGAGGAGAAAAGCGTGTAAAGAGAAACTGAGTTTCAGGATTAGATGGCATCGTTGCGATCTCGGACGCGGTGGAGATTATCATTACCAGTTCGTACACCGGTTGCGATTATCGAGCGCATCAAAGAGAGCAGACCGGTGTTTTAAAAGCGAGGAAAAAATGTTCTCAAGCTTCTCCGTCGAGTTCCCGGCTCGAGGCGGTACTCGAGAACGCGCGTCCGGGTCGTTTACAACCATCCGCGGGGCATCGCGTCGCCACGATGGAGCGAATTCACGCAATACCGTACATCGGTGCATGAAAAAAAAGGGAGAAAAAAGAAGCATAAGAAGCGCAGGAGATAAAAGAGGGAAGGAAAAGAAGGAAGGAACGAGCGATCCGCCGATACGGCCGGGGTGGCGGAGCCAGTAAGCACGTCCTTCGGCGCGCGGTTCATGCGCCAGCTGACGCGCGCGCCCGGGGATAACAGCGTCGAGCCGCATGCATTAACTTTAATTAACAATTTGACGTAGGTCTTTGCGCGCGCGCATATTAAGCGCGGACGACGAGGACGACAACGACGGCAAACGATTGCTCGGGGCGACACTTTGGAGCACCCAGCGTCGGGGGGGGCTCACGGTAGCTGATTAAACCACTCTACCCACGGAAGAAGAAAAAGAAAACAAAGCAAGAAAAAAAGAGATTTGAATGACGCATGAAAATAGCGCGGCCTAACGAGAAGCGCGGGAGTGTCACCGGTCGTCCGATAAGAGAGACGCGTCGAGTCGGCGGCGGGAGAAGGGGAGAAGAGGAGGAGAACCCGATATTAATCGAGGCTTAATCTCGACCGCGCGCATTTCGGCCGGTCCCGCGCGGCTCCTCCGGCCCGCTCAGGGGGCGAGGGAGGATCCGCGAGCACCCGGGTTTTCATTTATTCCCGAGCTGATTTACGGCGGTCGCCGGGATAAGCGGGCCGCCTCGTGGTCTGCGCAAATGGCCGGAGAGCCGACTCTCCCCCGCTTTCCCTACCCTCCCTTTCTCCTCTTTCTCCCTCTCTTTCTTTCTCTTTACCACGTGGGTGTGCGTGCGGCATTGTCTTCCTCGTTCTCGCTTGCGCGCCGGTGTATCCGCACGGAATCTTATGATTTAGGTAGCAATTTTTGCGAGGTCGAGCGAACACCTCCTCTCCCCCTCCACCCCGGATACATCGTCAGAGATGTATCGTTTTTCCCACGATCGCTATTTCTTTTCCACCGACTGGCTACTTCGCGCGCGTCGGATGGAGACGTCGACGGGAAGCGCTTTACGTTTTCCGTTTCTCGAGCGGCGAGCGTGAACGATGTTCGTTGTGTCCTGCAACGGTGTCTATTCGAAATAAATTCTTAACGACAGTGTCGTTATAGTCGGGTTCTCGTTACGCAGGTGTAATATGTGGTGGCGAGGCTGCGCTATGATAACGTAACTATTACGACGAGTGTCGTTAAAAGTTACAGAATAGCCTTATCCTGGAATGAACGGCGCTCTTTTCATTCTAAGCCCAACTTTCCTCGCGTAAAGTACAGCCTCGTTTCAACTTAACGCGTGTTATGGGTCAGATATATAGTTACAATCTTTTATTCAGACTTACAAAACATAGTTGATGAATATACTAATATTGTTTTTAGCACGATATTCAGTTGAAACATCGTCCCTTATGTGGGCGACAGATAAGCCCCCGGTCTTCGACGCCTGAAGTTGTTCGTTCGTAGAGGGTGTCTCCGTTATGGTTGGCGACTGGTTTCCATCGGTAAAGCGTCGCAACTCCAACGAGTAACTAATACCATCGGGCGCCGTAATCAAAGCGACGAAGATATCGCATCGCGAGATTAGCCTAACCGAATCTTGTAAGACATCCGACGCTCGCGTACCACCGGGGCTTCACGGTTCCGCGTCTCTCGGACGGCTCGTAGATCGCGAGCGAGCAGCCGAGGACGACGACCCGAGTCGCGCCCGTACACCCCATCTGCTCGGTATAATAAGATGTCGGCCATAAACGTCTTAGCACTTTGCGGGCTGCGCTTAATTGATCGTCGCCTCGCTCCTCGCCGACCGGGATATCTGACGATGAACGACCACCGCTCTCCCCCAGGTAACGCGACTTATTACGCTCCGGCCGGAGGAATATTAGGGGGCCCGCCCGCTCGTCCTGCGGCATTGCTCTGTTGGGCTTTCTGCTGCGCTCTGGACACTGTTCGCTTGCAAGTTTAAACGTTCTCCGCGCGGACGGACCGCAGCAGCGACGGTGTATGTGACTCAGTGCCTCGACATTCTAATTAGCAGTGACACACCGAATATTCCGGAGAATAACGGCGAGCACACGACGTGCTGCGCTGCTATTGTCGTGCATTTCGTGTAAGCGCGACGAGCGACTGTCCGAAAATTAATAACCGCGGCTGAAGAGTTTCCGGGAAGGGCTTTTCCAGGGCGGGCCAGGAGAGCGCGAGATCTCTCGCAGGCATTCCTTCCAGGCGGGGATTCCTCGTCGGAGCGTCGTTTATCGTTCGTCTCTCTCTCTCTCTCTCTCTCTCTCTCTCTCTCTCGTTCATTCTTGTCGTCGCATATATTCACCGTAGAAAGTCTCCGGGAATAATCATTTCTTGGCCTATGAGATCGGTTTGACGCCAACATTCGTGCGCAAGTAGAGCTTATCAGATTGAACGAAAAATTAAAATATATGCGCATTGACGCAAACCAGTTTACGTTTTATCCGACAAAGTTCGATACTTGACAGCGGCGAGAAATATGTCGGTTTACCGGTTTACCTGTATCAATTTTAGCGCTTTTCCCTCCAACAGCAGCGTGACCGACGTTTCTTATTTCACATTATGTAATTCGTTATATCTAGTGTAAAGTATGAAGCGAATTAATGAATAAATGAAATTTGTATAAAAGATGGCAGGAAAAATGGACAAACTACTGTTTGGTAACGGCAAGCTATTCGCGGATCGCGGTGCAAGTTTTAGAAAAGAGTCACTATGATGGCGTTTACTTCGGTCCGATGAGCTCCACCTGAGCGTTGCTGCAGATTGCGTCAGACATCCTGCGCAGGAGAGGTGATTTTGATTATTCGCGCGTTTATCCGTCCTTTCCCGACGATACACGCGCAAGTGGTTTTCCGAGAAGCGTGTTCGATACTCCGAATTGGCGGATTGCGGCGCGATTAACTCGGTCGGAACAGAAGAAAAACGGCCGGCTCGGCTCCGGAAGATTAAAGGAGCTCCGCTCCTCTGACCCGTAAGCAATACCGCGAGCATTAAACGCCATGTGTTTGACAACGTAACACGCCGCGTCGAGATCTGAGAGAAAGGCCGCTTCTCGAATATGGAACACGTGTAGGTTCGCGAGTCCCGGTGACTATGATCGTTCGTCGCCGACGGGGCGTTCCTGGCGTATACCCGGGGCTACACCCGTCGCCGGAGTGGAGATAGTTGTCGGACGTACCGAAATAAAGTCGGCTAAAATTAGGATAGCGCATCGCAACAACAAAACGACCGGACCGATGACGACGTCTTGCACGCTACGAGCGCGTAATTATTGCGCTCGTCCGCCCGCGAATGCCTGTGTCTCGGCGATACGATTCCCCCGTTGGAATTAGATAATTAGAACGCCGCGAGCGGAAACGAGCACATTTCAATAAGAGCGCATTTTTGTCCCGGGAATAAATCCCTCCGCAGGTTCTTTCTCCTCTTTTCGTAACTTTTCGCCGACGAGGCGGGCGAAAGCTCGCTGGTAGGATCACACGGACCGGATTTTTAATTGAATTGACGTGTAGCAACGTAAACAAATTTTAATCGAATATTTCGAAGTGATTTAAGCGCATGGAAAAACTCGCGCGCGCGAGAAATATTTGTTTACAATGCATCAGCAAACCGTTACTGACGAGGGCTGTTAAAAAACGCGCGCGCGCGCGACCCGGTGTTCATCGCGGAAAATGGTCGACGTGAATAGTTCATTCGACGACGCGGCCGCCTACAAATATTTGGCGGGAAATGTATAGGTGGGCGCACAAATATTTGCCGGACGACCCGCAAAACGAACGGACTCGGCAGCGGGTCGTATCGAGAGTAAACCATTTTTAATATCCCGTTATGTTCTCCGTGTCGTGTTGGAAAAAGAGATGAAAAAAGGAAAAAAAAGAAACAACGCGTCGGGATCAATCGGAGACAATGTACATACACCGATCGCGAATGATTCGAGAGTAGTGCGCGATGGTGTTCGCGCGTCGTTTATCCGAAATAGGCACGGACAATTCGCACAACCTCAGGCTGATTAATTAAATCATTCCAACGCGCTCACACTGCTATATCGTGCAAATTTAAGTGCTTCATTTTTCTTGTTAATTATTTCTGAGTCACGTTTGAGCGGAACTTTTCCACGGAACGCACAATGGACCTTGGTTGTAACAATCATGACAGTCTCTGTCTACCTATCTATCTATTTAGCCATCTATCTGCGTGAAATCGCGTTGCGGCGACATTTCAATCTCGCTATCTCAACAATGTCGCGCGCTACCTCGGCCGAACAATTAGCTGCTATCCGACGCGACGGCTCAACGGCTCACCACCTAAATCAAGCGAGATCCGCGTATCCGAGAGATACTGACCTTTAAGGAAATCAATATCGGCCCTCAGGGTTGGAGGGTGGAGACGGCCAAGGCGAAACGGGACACATGTATATGTATGCCATGTATACGGCCGCAAAAGACACAAGAGACACGCCGGGGGGATAAGCGAGTATTCGATGCTCGTGTCATCCCTCGGCATACGCGAGAAAGGAAGGGAGGTACGACGGGGTGGAGGTTGAGTTGATCTATGACTCAGTCAGGAAGTACGCCTCGACAAGGGTAGCCGGAGTGCGGCAAAGTCAACCTGCCATCCCGATACCCCTCGGATCGCTCATGGAAGTCCGAGGAAACCGATGAGCCAGCTCGCCATATATATACGTATGCATGTATATATCGCTGGCGCTCTCTCTCCCTCTCTCTCTCTCTCTCTCTCTACTTTGTCTCGGAATACCACGAGCAAAGGGAGTCGCTCTACACCCCCGTTCGCAGACCGGAAGTACGATCTAGCGAGTCATGTGTTCGCCGAAGCGGCGGGAGGACGCGGAGGACTGAAAAAGTACCCGATGAAACGGAAGACGTACGCGGGATCGATGAGTACGACGGGAATGGGACGAGGGAAATAGAGATAAATGTATTACTACACACAGTGAAGAAACTCGCGACGCGAAAGATTAGAGAAATAAAATATCCATTACGGATATAGATTCGTCGAAATTGAAACGTAATTCCGTGATTAAAGGGATGAGACTGCTGCGACGGTCCCTATCGTCCCTGTCGTCGTCTCGTCGACGACGTCGTGTTTCGTGATGACCCCGGGATTAACAGGCGAGGTATATACCTCGAGTTCCGTTTATTTCTACTTATTAACGGAAATAACATATAATTGAGAGATAATGAACGTTAGAGTGGTCGGATGAATTGCTGCTCAAACGTCGACTCGTCACATCGTCAGATTATTTGAGGGAAAAGCAACGAAACTGACACAGGTATAGTAAAACTGACGTGTTTCTCGACTGGAAAGTATTGAACCCTGTCGGACAATGTACATGCTTTTTCTACTGCGTACAGTAGTTGGAGCTGAAATGGCAGTTTCTGTCCGTAAGCAACTTCGGTTGTGTTATATTTAACGTTGCTTGATTTTTCGTTCAGTACGGAAGAAAAGTTCGGTGAAATAATTTGTCTCGTCATCTATTCTTACTCTGTTATCACGCTTGAGCTTATCGAGCTTTACATCGTGTACCGTTTTCGGTAGACGCAAAGTGAATTGAAAATCGCGTAAAAACGGTCCGACGTAGAACGTGTCAATAAGAAATAAATGCCAGACGCCAACGCGCAGAGACGCGAAATTAAGTATTCCTGATTGCAAAGATAAATATCTCCCTCGCGCGGCCCGATATCGGCATCGTCGAGATGATTTTCTATCGCCTCGACCTATCTCGCGCCGTCGGAATGGAAATGAAAAAAATCACGGGTATCGGAGAAGAACACGGGAGGGGGAAGGGGGAGGGGAGGACAAATGAATCGACGAAAAAGCCGAGTGACTGACGACCGTGGAAGAGCCAATTTAACTTCTTTCAGCTCCGAAGGAACCCGCGCTTCGCCACCCCCATCGAGCGTGCGCGCGTCACGGAGCCCTGAGATAGCGCAGAGATAACCTTAATTGAATAACTGTCAAATTAAAGTAGCAAAATTTTAAATCAGCGATATTGAAGTAACACATTCACTGGAGCGCGGTGCATTCGTCGGATTAAATTATCGCGCGTTTCATTAAGACGCGAAAAGCGGAACGCGCGACGGATATATAAAGAACCGGGCGGACGACCGAGGCTGCGCGAGTGATTAATAGCGTCGAGATTTTTAATATCTGTAAAGTGCCAGGCCCCGACGTCCGTTTCATCGCGCTTCCTACCGCTTCGCGTCCTCGCCGATGTCGCGCTTCATCCGACACGCGGCTTGTAACGAACGGCCGCGGGACGAGAGAAATATCGTTGTCTCGGACGAAGAAGAGAGAGAGAGGAGAGGAAAAAGGACGAGGGAGATCGCGTGACTGCGGAAACAAGAAGAAAACCGGCTCCGTCGAGGAGGACCCGCGAAGTACGGCGGAAGCACACGGTGCGGGCGGGGGGAAAGGGGCGATCTAATTTCTTCCAGGCCTCCGCGCGTTTTGGGGGCGTTTCTCTGTTCCCTTTTCTCGTGTCTCGCGTGTCTGCGAAAGCCGCGAGAAAGAGAGCCGGATCGTGGCCGACGCCTGCCGTCGCGCGTTCTCGCGTTCACGCCAATAAGGATTTACGGCTGCGGCGACCTTTAAAGACCATCGAGGCCCGCTCGCGAAGCGGAATAAGCCGGGGCGGAATTCACGTGATACCATCCGGCTCGAGTAAACGTTCTCACGACAGTTATGGGAACGTTCACCGGGTTAGAACGAGGCCCTTGGAATCGAAGCCACTTTACGTCGTTGACATTCTACGCGCTTCGACGGCGATGACGACGGGTGTGTCGTCGATAAAACATTATCATTTACCGCCGCCCTTTGCATCGTGAGTTGTCAAGCGCCGTGGGAGCGTGTTTCTTTATAAAGGACACGTCGACCGGATTACTCTCGGTTCGCCGAACTGTTTTTTCTCTTTTTTTAAATAAATTCATCCTCCATTACGCGTCTTAATAGATGTCGCTGCCAATTACGATGCGTCTCTAATTGCTGCGGGCTGATGGATCTTCGTAAAAGATGCATCATGAGACCGCCGAGATCGTGCATTAAATTACCCGATTGTTTACTAGTGCAAGTAAATATGTTATTATCACCCACGGTATAAAAATTTTTTTTTACTGAGAAACAATATCTAAGAAACTCCCTAGAATTCTACTAGAGCTCTACCGAAAATATCGTTTTTAAACAAATGAATTCCATTACGCGAGATAAGCGAAGCGCGTCTTAATCAACGCCGGCTGGACGCCGGCAAAATCTCGAATCTTATCTTCATTACGGAGCGGGTCCTCCCGAGGTTTCAGATTCGTTCCTCCGCTTCGCGGCGACGGCGGCGCCGCCGAGAGTACCAACCGTGGCCGGTAGTACCGGCGGCCGCCCTTGCGCCTGGGAGGAATCAATCCTCCGCGCTGCATTCATTAGCGTCGCCTTAATGACCCTCTAATGACCCTGGGGTTGACCTTATCTGGGGCGAAGTCGAGCGTAACGAGAAAAGCCCGAAACGTGATTTATTATCGAAAAACAGCGGCGGCGATGACGAAGCGAAGTGACGGGGGGCCGGCCGGGCTAGTGAACCAGCGAGCGAGCGAGCGTCGAGACGGAAGGGGTGGATTCGGGTACAGTCACGGCGCGGGGGAGAGAAAGCCGAGGCCCGGTAAAGATATTTCGCAGGGTGTAACGCGAGGAACGACCCTCGGGCAGAAATTCGCCGACGCGTCGTTGCCTCCGTCGGAGAACGCAGGGCAAAGGAAGAAGAACGAGGGGCAAAAGGGATTCCCCGGAGCGCTCTATGGGGCTCTGTAAACGCGACATTAAAATCAGCTTACAAATCGCTTCGACGACGTTTCCCTTCCGCTCGCGGAGTGCCTATCGGATTGAAGTTCGTGGGACCGGCTGCTTCTGCTACTGTCTCGCTCATTCTCGCTTGTTTCCTCGTCGCCGTCGTCTGCTCAACTCGACTACTCGCCGAGCAGCAGCAGTAAGAGGGATTTTTCTGCAAGCGCTGTGTTCCTGGCTGCGAATCGATTCAATTGTCACGAGAATATTGTCCCGCTCATTGTAATGATCCTCTCTTCGTGAGCTCTCACGTCGAGACGCTCGTCTCGACGTAACGCATTACTCGATAATGTTACTTCGTTAGACTGCGCAGTCGAATATTAATGGCAGATTCGATAGGAAGATTCTCGTTATCGCTCGGCCCATCATTCGCTCTTATTAGTAGACGCAGCTTTCACGAGTTCAAGTGAATCCGGTGAATTTTTCAAGGGACTACTCCGCCATTCATCGATCGCGACGCACTTGGACAGTAATCTCGTTTTATGGTGCCTGCACTCCATCAAAAACATACTAAGAGAAGAAAGTGTTGGAATCAACGAAACTTTGTAACGCAACGAAATTCAGAACGTCTAATAGGTTGGATGAATTATAACAACTTGTGTTTGATCGATATTAAACTTTTGAATTATAATTATATTGATCAACATAAAAATTTCCTGCAGGAAGATAGAGACCATTTCTATGTTTTCATTGTAACATTCTTTATTTTGAGACCGTTATGTCTAATAATGTTTTATGCGTGTTAAGAAATGTCTAATAATCTTCATTATCTTCCCTTTAACCTTCTCTCTTTCCATTTCTCGTTCCTCGAAGCGTCATTTTCATTCCAGATTCATCGCGGTGAATTCTGATGTAACTGTTCCTCGCCGTGTAAACTTTCCGTGTTCTCCGAGAGAAGGAGAGAGAGAGAGAGAGAGAGTTTTGCGAAAGTCGAGATGCTCATTGGGCTGATATCCGAAATTTTCGCGAGCCACCATTCAGTCGGTTGCCTATGAAGCAGCTTGGAATTCGCGAAGAGAGTTCGGCGAGTGAACGGGTTCGTTTTCAAGTCGTCTTGCAGGCCGGTAAACAGGGTCGGCGGAGACGGCGGCGCGACGGGGTTGAAGGATACGGCTAGTACATATATACGCACGCGTACATATAATTCAACGGCAAAGTGATTCCTCCTCTCCCACGCCTTCTCCTTTTCTCTCTCTTTCCATCTTTCAATGCAGCCGGTACCAACAGCCTCGAGTGCAAGGCAAAGGGCCGAGGAAGCAGGATGAGTGGGGGAGAGGGAGAGGTTGGGGGTGGGAGAGGACGACGAGAAAAGCCACAATCCTCTCGAGAGACGCTCACTCGACTCACGAGTACGCGTCTACAGAAAAGGATCCGAGCGAACGCGCGACGTGTTAAGGCCGTCGTACGTAAGGAAGCTTAAAAGCTAAGCCTCGAGCTCAACGAGCGATCGTGAACATCGAGCGTGTGCGCGCGATAGGGGAAGATCTAGGCGAGTGGAGCGAACCGCGACTTCACAGCGGGAACGTGAACAACGCGATTTCATTCGAGTGTCCGTAATAAAAATGACACCGCGGCGCTTCACCTAGACTCGCCTCGCCGCTCGGCTCGCGCCGCAATTTGCGAAAGTATTTGGTGGCCAGGCAGTTTTATCTCACCGATGTATCCCGAAATCTTGACTCTATATATTAAAGCTTCTGGTTCCTCGCTGCAGTCGTCTTGTTTGATGACGTCAGAAGCGAGAAAACGCATTCCAGAAATTTCTGTCGAATTGTTAGAAGGGTAATACTTAATACATAACACGAAGAAACTCGACGAATTCAATTGATATGCTACGAAAATTTGCAATGATTCCAAGAGAAGATGAATTTACGGAGCGATTACTTGAAGAGCGTCAAAGTAGCGTGAAAATTTCGACTCGGAACAGCTTATGAGAATTTTAACGGCGAACGGACGACTCGGAAGTAATTTCTCTGACCGCAGGGAGCGCGTAGAGAGGATAATGTTCGCGACGGAGACGATGGCCCCCACCCGGCTTGTTTCAGATATTAATTCTTACGATGAAATCTGCGGATTACTTTGGCGAAGTTACACATTGTCGTAAATGTTCCCCGGAGTAACAGCGCGCACGCCCATCCCCCCGCTCGCGCGCTGTATCTATACATCGTTTCTCTATTGTTGGCAAACTTGAGCTTGGTAGGTGCTTACATAGATAGGGAGAGTTTGGAACTCTTGCGCACTGTGTATTTACGCCGCGGTCTCGCGCAAATATTACTGTAATATCGTCATCATTTTCTCACGTAGGACGTGTAACGCGCTCGTACTCCCTCTCTCTCTCTCTCTTTGCGTGGGAAGTTACACGACAACCCCGGCAACCCGGATCGATATTGCAAAGCGGCAGCATTTTCCAGCGCGCCGCGCTTATTTTCGTCGCGACGTCGCGTGAGCTATATTTATTCCTTAATACCATTGATATATTTACTGTCAGCCTCTTGTTCTCCGCGTTAAGCAGCTTGTGTGAAAATAAAGTTTCGCGTCGCCCGTCTGCCCGTGCTCGCTCAAGCACGGGTGCAGCGCCCGGGGTGTGATCCCTTAATCCGTCCAACCCCCGTAGTTCATGCTTACTTCTCCACTTGCCGGCGTTGTAGAACCCGGACGTTATACGGCGCAAATAAATCCCGCGAATTAAGTCTACCGTCGACTTTCGCGCTCGCGACGCTTGCCAGAGACGGCGGGAACACGCGGTGATGCCTCCTCTCCTTTCTTTCCGGAGCAATACGACGGCGGCTCACCGCGAACGTTTACATCGCGAACGGCGGTTTGACGAAGGCTCTTTTGCCCTTCGTTCCAGTCCGCCTTCTCTTCCGCCCCTTCTTCGTGCGGTAGAAGCCGACTGGAAACGAAGGCAATTACGGCGCTGGAGTGCTCGCTTTTCCGCGCGCACGCTTCGCCTTTTCCACGTCGCTTTCCCTTTCGCGACAATCGATACAGGCCGAAGGTCTTTCCCGTTCATTAAAGTGTCAATCCAGTCTCAAGAGGGCGAGAGCCCCCTTAGCCCTTCCGTCCGTCGGCCAAGTCGCCGCGCGTTCATCGTGAAATAAAGCAGACTCCATCCTCAAGGCGGGCTTCGTCCGTGCGCTCGCTCTCAGAACGGAGAGAAAGAGAGAGAGAGAGAGAGAGCTTCTCTCGGCAATCTGCTAAAGCGGAAGGCTTCTTCGAAACTCTCGTTTCACCGACCGACGCCTTCGTTCGGGGAAGAAAAGCACTTCGGTCGCGCGCATTTCGCGATACGCGGCTCTCTTGCACACTGAGAGAAATCCCACTGAAATTATAGTTATTTTCTGCGACTCAACTGTATCCTCTTCTAGTTTTAACTCGAAAAATAACAATATACGCGGAATGTTACCAGAAAAATACTTCACCTGACTATTCTTTCACTTATACGATCACAGTTATAAATAGCAAAATTGCTTCTTTTTCTGTGTATTACGCTGTATAGCGGGATGATCTATTTTGAGACAACATTGAATATTCTAATCGGAATCTATGCCGCACATAGGAAGATCTAGGAAAATTTCTATGTGGATTATTAGTTCTTCGGACATCTCTCTCGCAGAACATCGCTCGCGACCGGAAGTCTGTCGTTTGGCGGGAGATTACCCGCGGTCGGATTATCCATTCCAGGCACGGGCGACGTACGACGCCAGCCGCTTCGTTTCGTAATCACCGGCGGCATGCGCGCTCGCTCCTAAGCCCGGCATTTCGCGCTCTCGGCTGCGTCGTCGAGCTACTCCTCCTTTTCGCGGCTCGGCAACCAACCGAAAAGCACTCGTAGCTGCGGCGGAAGTTCCGTGAACTCCGATAAAGTTCGTCGATTAAGCGCGCGCCGCGATGCGAAAGACGTGCCTCTGACTGTGTGCCGCTGGTGGCCGTCGCGACGTATGCAACACGCAGCGCGATCTCCCTCCCTCTTTCTCACGCTTTATCTCGTTCTATCTGCCGCTTCTTACGGCGCGTGTCTGCTCGACGCGGAGGTGTAGACGGCAACTCGTCCCGCGGCCTCGGTTTGAGCCCCTGTTCATTATAACTTGGCCGTGGGATGCGCGAGGCCTCGTTGTTGACGGCGTCGGCGACCCAATTATACACGCGTTGCCGCTAACTAACCTTATTTGCAGACCCCGCGGGCGTGTTCCGCCCGCAGTCTCCTCTCTAAAATCCGTCTCCCCAGGCCCGCCTCCTCGCAAGTGCACCCCGCCGATTTAATTGCGACTTGACCGAGCCGTCCGCCGGCGTGCGAGCGTTCACGGTGAAATCTCCGGGCGACCGGTGTCACATCGGGATTAACTCGACTCGAAATAGATGAGCTGTTGCGGATTCTCCTTAACGCGGATGTAATTGCGTCTTGACCGTCGGACGTCGTCGTGTTGGGGGGGTGGATAGCGGCGTTACGACGAGCGAGCTTTCGAAGCGCGATCGCGTGTCATCTTTGTTTTGCCGATGGTTCACGATGTATCATCTCTCATCGTCCTTACTTTGCGACGGAAAGTTACACGCACTCTGTTTTCGTAATGAAACGCGCTACAGAATATGCGGGAGAACATAAAGTTATCTCGTTTCGCATAATTTCACCGAGTTTCGTCCCGCGACCTACGATGGAAAACAGGCTACACACGGTTTAGAATTTACCGCTGGTTATTATACGGGTCCATTTGGACTTTCCTCAACGCTTCCGGCGAGTGTGCGGTTATTCGTCAAACGAGCTTAGAAGGCAAATTCACCGTGCCGATATATAATCGTGGCGTGTGGAGGCGCGAATGATACTTGCAACCCTAACGCGAGAAAATAAGATTTCGAGAGTGGAGCTCGCGCCAAGAAAGGGGGGAAACAAAAGAAGAGAGGGAAACAACGATCCGATATTATAATAACAATGATATGTGTCGGACGGGCTCTTGTTGATCGCGGAACGGCGCCACGCCATTCTTCTCTGCGCGCTCGTCCTTCCTTCTTCTTCTTCTTTTTTTTTCACGCCCAACATCCGGACATAGCGGCGAAGTTAATATTTCATGTGCCGGGCTGTTCCGGCGTTGAGAAAATGGAAAGGCCGCAGGTTTGAGCGCCGCGGTAAAAAGGGGTGTCCGGGGGAGAGAGAGAGAGAGAGAGGGAGGGTGGCCGCGTTGGGTGCGTGAAGTTATGAGGCCCTTTCCGGCGGAACGGTCGGACTACCCGCGGTGTGATTTAGCGCCAGAAACTGTTCCGTTTCATTCAATAAAATTGTCTCTCTCTTTTACCTGCGCTCTCGCGCGCTATCTTCGATGAGCGAGCGGAAAACCGGCGCCGTTCTTCTTCGGACATCGACAGGCAGGAGGGAAAATCCAATAACACTTAATTGCTTGGAAATTGATTTATTGTCGTACTTAAAATACAAACCCCGTAGAAAGATTTCGCTCTTCTCTCTCATTTTTTCTCTTATTTTAATTCGTGAGTCACGTTAATGACGATATCGCAGCGATCCCGTCTTCATTCCTCCAAAGGACTCTCCGGCGCGATTCATTCCCCCCCCAATTTACGAATAAACCTAACATTGCCTTCTCGCGGCGGTAAGTGAAGGAGAGCTTTCCGCATACGGCGATCGTGTCGTAGACAAAGACGAGAGCGGCGTTCGTTGCTCGCGAGAGCGGAAGGGATCGTTAGCAGTTGGCCGGAAAGTACGGAAAGTTCGACGCGAGAGCCGAATCGGCGATATTCCATTTCCGTGCGGAGACGAGGGACGCGTACCGCCGCTGCCAAAACTTCTCCTTGACAAAGCGTTCGAACGGATCTGACGGGGTATAGTTGGAACGATAAAACCGAGACGACGGGACGTCGATTAATCTCGTCTGCAGCAACGCCGTCACTGATCTCTCTTCCCCGTTCCCTCCGCGAGTCTCTCTCTTTCTCTTTCTCTCTTCCTCTCGTCGTAGAGCCGAGGGACGAGATAAGTTCCCGAAGCTCGGCAGTCAGGAAACGACGGTCCTTACAGTCATTACCACGCGTCGGATGGAATCTGAGAAGAAACGCCTCCCGCGTTTAATCGAGCCACTCAGTGTAAAGATCGCAAGCGGAGCACGTAGCTAGTGCCCGTTTCCGCTCGGATGGCGCAATCGATATAGCTAGAACGGAGTGAATCCTGTTGACAGCGAGCGAGTGCTCGAAACGGGGATGCGATTTTAACGAATATGCGAATGAATACACAGTCTGCGAAATATTAACAAAAAACCCGAGTCGAAATTTTCGTCCTTTGTTAAACCTTTAACACGTTGGTACATTGATTTTCATCGATCGTACAAATCGTCCCTCTCTAACTTATGATTCAATCCTTTTAAAAAGATTCAATAAATAAATATAATTCAGAATACACGTATGTATGCACATGTATATATGTTTTATCTCGTTTTATTGACTCTACATCGACTCCACAGGCTATTTTGTAGATGCAATTGATTTTATTTTATATCCAACATTTAACAAGACGCGGTAATATCACAGTGATCCTGTATGATGTACTTCAAAACGAAGGTTTCTTACTAGCAAAGAATTGATCGAGATGAATCTTGAAAGCGTTCTTCCAAAGATCCGAATTTTTTGCCCCGAAGAAAACTTTTCATAGAGAGAAATAAGTGATAAATGAGGCAAGATCGGGAAAATGCGGAGGATGAGGAAGAAAAGGTTCCTTTCAGCAGCTTCCTACAGATGGACATCGCGACGTGAGGTCTGGCGTTATCATGGTGAAGGACAACTTCTCCACGCCTGTTGGCCAGTTCAGGGCGCTTCCGTGCGATGGCAGCCTTCAGTTCGTCCAGCTGAAAGCTGTACTTCGCTGCGTTGATGGTCTCGTTCGGCTGAAGAAGCTCGTAATATATCACGCCCTTAAAATCCTACTAGATGCTCAGAAGAACCTTTGGGTGAAACCCCGGCTCGGCCACTCTATACATCTCAGACGGGCGTCTCCATACACAGAGGGCATCTCATTCAGCGAAGCTGTGAAGCCACGCTGGCAGCAATACCTTCTGATTCTCCATCTTTCCACCTGATTTCTGCCGAAATGGGAGAACATGAACTGTACACGGTAGACGGAGTGTTTATGTTTGACAGAGCTCAGCACTTTACAATCGAGAGACGTCGATCCATCATATTCACGTTAGTTTTGATCTCTGTCCTCTAATTATCACGATATCAAACGAAGTCGCATTTCACTGCAGACGCGCAAACTGCGAGGAACGGTCGGCGCGTGTACGCGACAGAAGCGCGAAAAATCGCACGCTCGACTACTTCCCCGGGTATTATGACGCATCGCTTCGCTCCGGAGTGGCAATACGAGGCAGATATTAATCCTTTCGCGAGAGAGCAGCAGCAAGGGGTCGTAAATCTGCGCGCACCGGCGGGATCCCTCCCGCAAACACGCTTTGTCCGAGCCGTGTCGTCGTCGTTGATGCGCGAGAAAATCTACTCCTACGTCGAGAACGATCGATCGTGAGATAGTCTTTGTCATAAATCGCCGATCGTCGTCGCGCTTCTACCGTTCGAACAGCAGCGCGTGGAAGAGCGCGGACGATGAGGGCTGCTCGCAAGCCCCTTGAAAGAATAATGTCGGCATATGGGTAGGACAATTCCTCCCGTCTGTCCGTCCGTCCCTCCCTCCGCCTACGTTTGGTGAAAGCTTTCGGTTGTCTTTCCTCCTTCGTACATTCCGCGATAACCGCTATCTTCTTTACCCTTTTCGGGAGAAATGTGCACTTTCCACCCGACGGATGTGTATTCCACTGCGACCATTTTAACGGGCTCTTCCATTGTTGTCTCGATGTATAGTACGGCGGTAGAGTACGAGCCATTACGGCAACCTCCGGCGTGACGCGAGCGAAGAACGCAATTGTCATCGCAATCATGGCGACAACAGTATATCCGAATGTGCCCGTTCTTACGCGGGGTGTCTGCCCTATTTGCGTCTATTTGCGCCTGTCTCATATTGTAAAAAAGAAGCAGAATTCCCGATACGCTATTCCGCTATCTCTCTTTTTTTCTTTCTCATTTTAAGTTAGCGACCGCTCGTTTCCACGTTGATTCATCGGCGTTACTCTGTCGTGTCGATCCTTCGCAGCTAGTCTGGCTTGATTTTATCACGCGGCATGACACAACGTCGCGGAACAGCGATGAATGTGTATCTATCCAAGACTCGTGAGACGTAATTGAGTTCGTGCGATAACATCGTGTCCGCCGTGGCGTAAGAGATACAGAAGATTCGGCGGATAGTTATTAACGAAGTTTGCGATCGCGAGAGCCGCATGAGACAGTGTCCCCTTAAACTTAATCGCGATCTTATTCGTGGCCGTGTGTTTATCTTGCCGGTGCTCTTACGGCGGCTCTGATTATGAGTTTCTTAACGTTCAAACTTTCCCGCACGCTCTTCATCGGAGTCCAACAACGCGCGAGCGAGCTAGGTAAGTTTACATTCGCGAATATAATAAACCCGTTTCCTTGTCGACTCTCTCTCTCTCTCTGTCACTCCATTTCCTTCTCTCCTCATCCCCCTCGTTCTTCCGTTCTCTTTTGTTTTTTTTCTCCGTATCGGACTTTTCTTTCGCCGGTGCGGACGTTGAGCGTTTTAGAAATTGCGGCGGGGAACTTCGTCTCACGGATATAACGATCGTCTGCCGGTAACACACTTTCCACAGTTGTATCACGCGAAGCATAGTTTCCGCGAGGGAACTTTATCACTCGACCGTGTTGAGAATGGACGCTTTTCACGGCGGACGTTTCCGTCCGATAAGACGTACATCCTACCCGAAACCGGGGTAAGCGAGGCACGGTCTGCGGCGTTTCTTCTTGAATTCCGCGGGAACGCGTTACCCGGCTGGAGTGAAATAAAGCCGAGAAAGCGGGAACGACGGAGGTGTGTTTAGTATTTATTTCCCTAAAGGCCCCGCGCTTTCTTATTCCCCGCGTGCATTCGGGCTCTTTCTTTTGCACCACTTTTCGTATTGCCGCGCCTGAAGACGCCGGACAGATGGATCGTGCGGAGGATGCCACGATGCTGAACTACCGGCGCCGGACGGAATTCGAATAACCGTCGTGGTAACAGTAAAAACGAATCTCTCTCTCTCTCCCTCTCTCTAGCTCATGCACGCGTGCAGTGGGAAAACACCTATGGAATTGCGTATTTAGTATGTACCTCGGCGGGCGTAATAATGTTTTCATGAAAGAGAGCTGCACGTTCGCGTCTGTTGGATATAAATCTTTGAAAACGTGCGGAAACCCGTACCTGCGCGATCCGCTCGGAACGTGTGAGATGATCCTTACGATCCGCGTCGACAATTATTCCTGCGCGCATTGTGAGAGGAAAAATATCGGAAAAATTAAAAAATTCTATTCGGTGAGCACTGATAACATGTTTACTCACATTTTGACATACATATTTCTGTACTAATAATAAAATTTTCTTTTGAAATGAAAAAAATATACACGTTGTTAAATCTCTCCTATATACGTTGTATGTATATTTTAGGAATTATAAAAAGAAACATTTGCTATATTCCTTATATTTCTGTATTATTTATAATTTATACGAAGAAAAACTATAATTTTCTCCCCGCATAAATGCTCCAACGTCGACTCGAATATATTCGCTATAATGAAACATTCACTCGTACGTGTTATATATTCACCCTAGATTAAGTGAAACGTTCGCTCTTGCGATTCTATATGGCAATCGAGTGAAATCTAAAGAGTAGCATAAAAATATAAAATACTTCTGTGATCTACTTCGATAAGATAGGTACGTAATTTGCGCTCAACAATATAACAGAGGCGATTCAAAGGGTGGCGATATTTAGTAAGCGAGACACGTTAAATATGACCAGAGGCGGATTCCGCTTTTCCCCGTAATGTCGGGGATGTCTCGGAACGCGACCATCATTTACGTATTATGCAGGCGATTGTCCCGCCGGTTGGCGCGATTTCGAAATTTGCGCCTCGCAAATGAAAATATAATGCCGAGGTCGTGCGTAGGCTGGCGCGAATTTTCGGTTAGGGGACCCTAAATCTCCCTTCTCAGCGGGAAGTCGAGACGCAATCTCTTCCCGGGGGTTAGTATTTGCCTCTCTCTCTCTCTCTCTTTCTTTCTTTCTCTCTCTCTCTTTCTCCCCCAGGCGCGTCTCGCGGACGAGAGATTTATTGGAAATTGCTGAGAAGAAATGGAACGGGGCCTCGCTGCCTCCATACACACGCGTCGCAAACTCCTCGTCTTTTCTCGACGTCATCCTCGGTGTGTTCATGTCCCGCCGATGTGTTGGCGCGCCTAGTCTGGCGGAATTGCACCTTGCGATTTAAGTAACGTAGATTACATTTTACAACTGGCGCGCATTACGTTATTATTTTTCCGGAGTTAAGTAGGGAGAACAAAAAACTGGCTCGGCGGAGAGAAAAAGGAAAGAATACGAGGGGGTGGGTGAAAGGCCGTCGGTAAAAGCGACGCGTTCGCCCGCTCGTTCGCGGATGAAGGGGTCTACATTTAATTTTCGCGCCCGCCGATCGCACCAACGCGCCTCGGATCCTATCGGGAGAAAAGCGACGCAGCTCGGGAAATTAGAAGAAAAGGACGCTTCATTATATAAAAGCAATCTTTTAAGTATCTACTTCGAATGATATTTGCACCTGCGTCGAGAGACATTCTTTTTTCCCCTCCCCCTCCTCCCCCTTCTTCTTCCCGTCTGTTGTCGCACGGTAATTGCCACAAGGCAATTGGAATGGGATTGTAATCCGACCGTGAGATCACGCAAGGCCGCATTTGCACCGGCGGGTTCTCTCCTTTCTCTTTCCTAACGCGACTTGTCTTCCTTTTCGGACTGTCGCAAATTACCCGAGAGGCCGCGGAGCCGACTGGCGAGCAAGCGATCAGCTCGCGAACGAGCATTCGCACCACCACGGCGCGCAACCACGGGCGAGAAATCTACACCGGGAAATTATAGCTGTTACCTGTGCTAGTAATCAGCGGGTGAGGTTTCTTCGAGGACGGAGTAAAAAGGTGCGATTCCGCAGATCTCCATGCATGATCGTTCGTGTTCTCTTCCCGTTTGCACGCCGCGAACAGAGCGTGGCTCTAATAAATTCGGAAAATTTCGTTTGCCCGTTCGCGCCCGCCGACCCGCTTCCGGCGCCCATTTGCGCGCCAGCGAACGATAGAAACGAACGATCAAGAAGATGCGCTCGCGCGTTTATAGCGACGTAAACTTTATAGCCATCGGGCCGAGGGACGCGCGTGCGATAGCGCAGAATACTGTCTCGTTCTGATAATCGTAAAATCTCTTCCACTAGATGAAATTTCTGTCGAAGACGTTCGACGGGGGAGGGAAGGGGGGACGGAGGAGGGGAGAAAAGCGTGTGCGCGCTCACGCGCGCACGTCACCGTCGAAATGTAACCGGCTTCCGAGCAAAGAAACGACCGCGCCGCGCCGCATACGCTTCTCGCACGTTCGCGTCGTAAAGTGCGCGACGCTAAGCGTTTCTTAACCCTTTGAGTCCTGGTGTATCCTTGGTGGTTCCTGTTTCCTCGCCGAAGCCATTTTGATTAATGATCGGAAACGGGGAAATGTGTGGCCGAAATTCTTGAGGAATACGTTGATACGAAAGGATCTTATCTTCATTAAAGTGACACCTGTGATCGATTCAGCACATTTGTAAGATATTCCGAAAACTTTCCTTTCACTTTAACGATTGACTGAATTAACGTGACAAAGGATCATGAGAAAAAATAACAAGGAAGATTGAACGTCATGGTAATTTTACGGTTGAGAACGCGAGTTTTCACGGCGAATTTCTATCTCTTCCCGGAAAAATGTCGAACTGCCGCTTTGACGACGGAACGGACACGCGTTCGCGACGTGTCTCTGCGTTGTGCTCGGCTATTAATAATTAATAAGTTTCCATGTGGAATCTCCTGGAGCTCTCTCTCTCTCTCTCTGCGTCTCCCTCCGCCGGCGTGAGCGTGGGAATTTTTACGGATTCACGGAGCCCGTTTACGCGAGGCTTATTGATGACAGGCCATGAAGACATTTCTTAACCGGTTTGCGCTTCCAACGCACGTACGCATAACGACCGTAGATGACAATAACTAGCGACGCGCTCGCAACCGCATATCAATTCCCGCGCGCAATCTTTCGCCCGTCAGATTGGTAATCACACGACGCCGGCCGTCGTGTTGCCCCGCGGGGTAACGGTTAAAAATTACATCGTCGTATATGCTACCGCTATTAATGACCATCATTTTAATACGCGGCTTCCCGTCTTACAGTCTCCTTAACTCGCTGCCGCCGATACTCGCGACGAGTACGTGACGATTAAGTTAATTGGGGTAAACGAATATCGCGGGGCCACGTTAAAAGCATCGTGCCGCGCTCACGCTCGCGCACGAGAGAGAGAAAGAGAGAAAGGAAGAAAGCGTTTTACTTTACAGCGAAAGAATTAACATAATTGCCCGAGCCCACCCGCCGCTCCCTGCCGCTTTTATCGCGCTTTTATTAGCACGCTTCGTCTGGTTATCATTTACTTCGTTAGCGTAAAATCCGCCATACACCCTACGAAGCTTAAATTCCGTGGTGCGAGCACGTATTGCAGCGCGATAGAGTTGTGTCATTCGCATATCATATCGCGAGTGAAGAGTTGTGCGACGAGCAAACGCGACTACCTTCGCGATACGCCGCGAATCTGCAATTAAAAATTTTCTCCGCTCTCTCTCCCTCTCTTTCTTTCTCTAACACACACACACACATACTCACTCACGTATCTTCTTTCGCTGCGATTATCGCCGTACGTCGATAGCGGCGTGTGTTCTCGCAGAAAATTATTGCACCGCCTGGCCGAAGCGTCTCTCTGACTCGAACAAGTTCGCCCTGTTGTCGTCTCAGGTACTCTCTGAATTTCTTGGAGTGAGGTTTCACTCGCAAAACGGAGCGACAACCGAGTTCGCTCGAATTCGAATGACTTTTTACTTGGAGCGACTTTACTTACTCTGGAACGAATTTCTTATCATGATAGCTATATACGTTATATATATTTTTTTTTTAGACTACCTATGCGATCCACTTTCCTGCGTCCTCCCCTTGGCTACGTCGATGTAAACAAGTTTAAATTAAATAAGTTGGAGTTCAACATTCTCCTCCTTGAGATTTCGGGCAACAGTACGTTCACTATCGCTGCCGGTGAATCTTCACTCGTTTTCTCTGAGAGTTTCCACTTCAAGAAATAGCGAGAATACAAAGCAACTTTTACTTTACCAACAAGTAATATCGCCAAGTTCACGAGGCACCACGTCCTGCCTCATGAACGTGCATCGTTCGATAAAAAACGAGCCGGAACAACCGTGGCGAGGGGTTGGCTGCGTCCGAAATCATCGCGTGTGTCAGTCAGGGCGCGAGTAATTGCAGGCGCGTCGTGCGTGCGTGCGTGCATGCACGCGTGGACTCGAAAGACGATAAAATCTGCGCGCGCGCTGTTAAGAACGCGGCCCGAGACGAATGGGCCGTGTGCGTAAGAAAAGGTGGGGGGAGGGGGAGGAGGTTCGCGCAGGAAATTGGTACAATTTGTCCGCGTCACGTAGGCAACGCGTGGGACACACACGCCGCGGGCGCCGACGAATGCTGGCGCCGTCCCTGAAGCACCGCCGTCGCCGCAGCCTTCCTCTCGAAAAAGCCGCCGTTGCGTTCCAATGCGATTTGACGCAAATTAGTCCTAATAGTCGTGCGGAGAGAGAGAGAGAGAGAGAAAGAGACAATGAGCATCGACCCCCGCGATTTTTTCTCCTCTCGCGCGCGCTACCCACGTCTAGTTTCCCTTCGCCGCTGATGAACGGCTGCCCCCCGGGGCCCCGAATCCCGAGGCATCGGTCTCTCTCTCTCTCTCCACCGTGAGATTACGAAAGAATCTCGAGGACCCACCGTGGTACGGCTTAATAAAACCGGCTATAGAGTGGCCCGTAATTCGGCGCGATGGGAAAGAGGCACACACAAAGCGGTGGTGAAGGCCGCCAGGAAATTCGTGCGGCCGGTCGGGGTGGAATCCGCGCTCCTTCCACTGTTTCTTTTCGAAGCCCCGGCCTCATCGCGTGCTTCAAGCTGATTTTTCACCGAACTCGGATTAAGCTAATCGATGAACAGTAATAAGAATGTGATATATTTTATGCTTTCGGCGGTGCGGACAAATATTTAATTTGGGGATGAGGGTGATGAACGAGGG
>NW_014556310.1:273234-305904 GCF_001313825.1 Dinoponera quadriceps
GGGGGGGGCTTCCAACATGGAGAAGCGAGATGAAATGAAACGTCGGAAACGCAGCGAGAGCGCGAGTAATTCGCATATAAGTAATCTCCAAGTCGGCATTGGGCGCGCGACGTCGACACTGACATCGCCCATTCTGACGTCCGGCCGACGTCGCATTCAGCCCGGCACAATGGTCTTGGTTGGCCGCCCTTCAAGGTGCGCGCATGCCACTGTGATTTGGTTGACCATTACCGAGACTATAGGCGAGTTCGCCGCGCATCACATATAATTGCACAGACAGTTCATGCGTAAGCGACCCTAATGTCTGACACAACTGTCCGCGCACATTGACTTCAGCTTATCACGATTGGACAGAATTAATGGCGGTGCATACACCGATGCGCACGTGACTGTGTGTGTATGTCGTCCTCTCATCACCTTCCCTTCCTCCTCGTCACCCTCTTCGCCCCGTACATACGTTCGTTTCCTATCGATCGGATTCAGCATGTCGCGGCGATACGATTTCGGTCCTCGCGGTCGCTCGTGTGGGCGTTTCGAAAGTTTCACGGTTGCCATTTAACCCTTTAGTTACGAAGGGTGTATATTGACGCAAGAATAAACCGTTGCTTTCGTGAAAAGCTACGGGCTTTAAAACATGCATATTTTCTGATTTAAACAAACTTTCTTCTCAATGTAGAAGTATGTATATTAGTATAAGTGAATGTGTGTGCATGTGTGCGTTTGTGTGTTATCTCACCGAATAAATATTTGGATATTTTTTCTGTCAGTGCATACTACGAGCCGCGTGGGGTACACATTTTTATCACGTGTTCCGCGGAAATAATAAATGTAATTGATTGGCGTGTCAAAGTAACACGCTGATTTTACAACGACGTCAGTGGAACATATAAAGTTTCCTAATGTCGTCGTAGCGGTCAACGTGTTAACGCGACATCAGCGCGGATTTGCGGTCGCGCGGCTCCGCGATTTGCATACAAACGACGTTTCATCGTCCCGTACGAGATAACTGTATCGTTGCGCAACTTGAAAAATGACGCGAGTTCGGGATTTACGAGGGCCTGCGTTGCTTCATTCCCGAGTGAATTTTTATTCAAGAGAGCGAGCACGTGCGCGCGCGCGCACACAGGGGGATACCACGTAAGATATTCTCTTTTTATCTCCCACAGCTCGCGCCTCCCTCACGGATACACACACGCGGATAGGAATGTCGCGGGGATAATTAAAAATCCCCAGCTAACAAAGTTGGCAAACGTGCCGGGCGTCCGTTATTAGGGGGGGGGAGAGGGGTAGTGAGCGCGATTAGGCGTTCCCCGAATAATGCAGCGGCGAAAGAAACGAGCGGCGTAAAGTCCCCCCCGCGAACAACCGGCTTGTTGTTGCGACGCCCCGCGAGATTGGAGCCGCGACGCCGTCGCCGCGCCACCGTTGCTGCTTCCAGCGGCGGGTGAGACACGCCGGGAATAATTCAGGAACCCCCGGAGCGGCGGGGGAGTTCCACGTGCGTATACTGACCAACGCTCGCGATGCAATATTCATGCGGGAGCCGCGAGTCGCGTTTACGAATTTTTCATCCACTCCCTGCCGCCTCCGGCGGACCTGTCGCGCCCTTATCTGTCGGCGTGGCGCTTCCCCCCCCCCCTCCCTTCTTTCTGTCTCTTCTCGGCAACCGGGTGACTTCCGCGGGGACGAGCGTCGGCCGCCGCTCCGTTGTTTGCGAGAGAAGACGACTCGCGATCTCGAACGAGATCGATTCCCCTTGCCAAGAACGAGGGGGAAGCGCAAGAAAGAGGGAAGACTTCGTGCGGGAGGAGGTTCTCTCGACCCCTACGCGGTTCGCGATGCTATGAATCATACGGGCCGAGTGTCGTCTGCGGCCGACAGAATAAAGAACCTCGGAAGAAAGAACCCGTACGACACCGTCGACGACCCGGACGAAAGTTCCGGGCGTCTCCCGTTTCTTCCCTCCCCTCCCTTTCTCTTTTTCTTTTGTTCGCTGACCCACGCTGCTCGTTCTCCACGAAAGTTAAACAACAAGACGTACGTAACTCTTCGTCACCGAGCTGCGGGATACTCGTCCGCGTGTTCTTCTCCAGGTGGGAGATTCTCATCGGCTGAGGCGGAAAATCGCAGAATCGGCGGTCGATTCTCCGTCGGGTCAAGGAGGCTCATTACTAAATGACTTCAGGGGGGTATGAATTCAAGTTCTAACGACAAATCGGTAAAATTCAAGTCGTTACTAAGGGCCACTCGACAATTATGTCACGCTAAGTTTGGTTATTCCTTTACCCTCGTCCCCATACACACAGATACAAAATTAAAAAAGTATAAATACTTTTAATTTTTTTATTATTTTTTTATTAATGCTATATTAGTTGATCTAATAGAGATGCATAAATAATAGAAAGAGGTGTGTAAATACTTACATATACATGACAGGTTTATCTTATATTTGGACAAATGCTCGAATTTTCTTATCTAGGCTCATGTAGGGCGGTAGACGCGACACATTATAACTCGAGACTCGGGAATACGTCGTCGCGTCGCGGAAAACTCGGCGAAGAAGTTTCGCGCTCGTCGGCGAACTCGCGATAACCGACGCGCACTTCGCGAAGAACGCCCCCGCAGAATACATTTTACTGTCGTCCCCTCCGTACGAAACGCTCTCGTTTTAACAAGTCCGCCCTATCGATTGTCGAGTGCATCGCGGATTGAGAGAGGGAAAGAGGGGGGGAGAGGGAGGGATAGAGGAAAAGGGAGAAAGAGCGCGACCATTTGCGGAATGAAGCGAATGACTGTAATGAGAGGAAATTTTTACGATAAAGGGAAGAGTAGGGTAATAAGCCGCACGGAGGGATGGAACTTTAATTTTATAGTCGCCATTATCCGCGCGCGGGAGGATGAAGGAAGAGGGTGCGCGCGCGATGTGGTGTATATTGTCCGCGATATCGATCACCCGCCACGCCACGTATCGGCGATTGGTATTAACGGCGGGCCGTCGAGCGGATGGATGAGGCAAAGTGCATACTTTATTTCGAGCGCTTTCCGTTCTCGCGAAAATGAGCCAATATTTAATACGTTTCTCGGGGGTACTTTTCATTCGCATAAATTATCGGACCCGTCTCTCTCTCTCTCTCTCGTCGGCGGGACGTTGACTCGCTCACGAGTTGAAACATGTAAGTGCGCGCATTTTTCAACGTGTCCCATTACACCGGTCAACAAAGTCTGTATCATAAATCGTATGCTTTTTGAATTTTAATTTTTTCTACTTGTATTTTTACGTTGAAACAGGAAATGACGATGAAAAAATTATTTAGCTACAGTTCAAGAAACATAGGTTACATTAAATTTTTGTAAATTAATAGTATAACGTATGAAAATAAAACAACGGAACGTATTTTTACAATAATTTCTTCTTTTTATGTTACACGTTGTCAGAAAAAATAAAATTCCTTTGTCTTTTGACGGTCTCGAGAAAAAGAATGTTATAATGAAAGAAATAGTTTCTATCTTTTCACGGGAAGTTAAAAAAGAGCACGTTTCATTTATAAACTCTTACAGGACTGCCATACACACCGAAGTAAAAAATTAGCTGTAAAAGAAATGATTTTGAAGATATCACCTTTCCTCCATAAATCACGGAAGCCTCAAATATCAAATTGCCTTTTAATTGTTATATTTGTGATCAACGCCACACAATTAACTTGAATTGATAGCTTAAATCCGGGATACAATTTCTGTTTCGACCAGATTTATTCCGTGATTTCACGCATTCGCCGAGGACCTCGCGATTGGGATCAGCGCGGAGACAGACATACGTCCGACAAGAAGGGCCATTATTCTCTCTCTCTCTCTCATGTAAATTCGTGTACCGTTTAATTGGAAAACCGCTCGCGCTACCCGCCTAATCAGTAGTAATGCCTAATCTCCAATTATCCCGATAATTATCCGATATCCTGCGAATATCCGATAGCACGACGTTTAATGGGCACTTTCAGTAATGTCCATCTTTAATGTCCATAATGGATTTCTCGTTCAAGATTAATAGGGCGTACTCTCGCGCACTCTCCGTAAAATGGCATAAATACGTTATATATTTTATATATCAGACGTGCTTTCCGAGTTAATTCTGACCCGCGGCGTACAAAATGCAGCGAAGTATCCAATTAATTTGCGCGCTGCGCAGATTTCTGCAGCGTAGCCGCTGTCATCGCTGCCACAACCGCCGTGGAAATATCACGTGGAGAATAACATACCGAACGCGTCGTCCAATTGAACGAGGTCAAGTGTGTCGTGTCCGTCATAATTTAGCGTCGTGTTGCTCTCGTACTCGTCTTTTGCCGCGTCGTGAATAAACCATAAAAAATCGCGAATAAAAAAACAAAGTGACAGCGAGAAATGACAGATCCCAGAGAGAGAGAGGGGAGGAAGAATTGAGCAAAAATTTCCCTCCCCCTCTCTTCCCTTCTCTCTTTCTCTATCTCTTTCTTTTTCATGAAACAAGTCGTCGATGGACGACCGGGCGGTCGCGAGATGCTATCACGCGATCGAGTCGTCCCGTAACGCATCATTGATCGCGGTTATACCAGTAACACAGCGGTAGCCGCGCCGCTACTTCTATTTCTATTTCCACCGGTCGGTGAATTAATTATAGCGGCCTTCGGTTCGATACCTCGTGCTCGAACTCGGCGAGCGTCCACTATCCGGAGAAGAGATAAAGCCCCCTCCCCTCCCTTGGGCAGAACGTTCGGCGATTTCGTCGGCTCGGCGACGTGAAAAGAGATCAAGCGTCGGGTCGGTTGAGAGCGGGAGATGATGAAGAGGCTCCCCTCGTCGGTGCCGCGTGAGACGGACCAATTAAGACTTTACGGGCCGAGAACACCAGCGAGAGGAGGACGACGCGTAAACCGCCCTCGTTTCGGTCGCCGAGCGGTCGTTAAGAACGATTCTTCGCGGCTGTTGTCCGTTAACGGCCGTTTCGGAGGAGATGCACCGGTGCAGGAGATGCGCGCGGTGTGTGAGCGCGCGCACGTGCGCCCACGTGAGAACAAAGGGGCCGATGCGTTTCCTCACTCGCCCGCCCCGTTTCCTGCTACACGTTTCAGCAATTATCGTCGATCTATGATTGTCACGAATATTAGTCAGCATTTCGGCCGGAATATTCAGCCGTACGGGGAGAAAGACAGAGAGGGTTGAGAAGAGTCGGCGTAAGTTTTCGCGGGCGAGACTCCGTCGCGTCGTCGAGGCGCGTTTATCGGCGGGAAAGTAAGTTTCGTTGTTAAGCGTTCCCTTAAAATCCCGTCGCGCTCTCTTCCCCGGCTCGCTGCGTACACTCGCGCGACGCTCATTGTCATTCCGTGTTTTACCCGTCCCAGGGAAATAACTAATTCACTGCAACGTGCGAGGGAATGAGGAGGGCGACGGTGGGCTGCAGCTGCGCGTCACTTTTACCTTGAAATCCGATCGACGCTAGACATCACCGGATACACCGAAGAGCCCCGTCGCCGAGGGCTCGCCCGCTTAATGGCATCTGTTTAGCGGAAAATCCGTCTCACTCTCCCTCTCTCGACATTCGAAAACAATGGAAAAGCGGAGGGAAAAGCACGCTTTTCGCACATACCGGCGACCTTGAGCAAGGGGTTGACGCCACCGTCTCGCCGGGGGAGGCAAAGGGGAGGAGACGAGAGGGACCGCATTCTTCGACGGTGGAGCGACGAACGGCTTTTAGGGCGGCCTGTAAGTGGGCCTTGCATAAGTAATGACGGCGTCGTCGTCGTCGTAACAAACAGAAGCGCCCGGCGTGGCCGGGATTCCGCTCGCTCGCGCGACCGACAGCGGGGAGAGTTTCCGGGACGACAGCTGCGAGCGGGCTCACGGTGGCTCAGGCTAAGCCGATCGGCGAAATCCGGAACGTCGTTCGTTCGTCGTTATACCATCCAACCCCGCGATACTGCCGCCGCAGAATCCGCTCGCACTCTTCTCCTCGCGCGCGCTTGGCTTAGCCTACGTGTACGTAGGTGACGATTGCCTCCACGAGGAGAAGGACGAGAGAGGGATAGCGCGGAAAACGCCGCGGCAGCACTTCTTGCCACTCTCGCTTCTTCGGCGGCGACGTCCTCGTGATAAATGATCTCGCGCGAAGCGAGCGAGGAAGTAACGCGTCCTTCGCCGTGGCGGGCTGCAATAACTGGCCAAAACGCGGTGACGTTCGAGAAAGCGGGCCGCGCGGAAGGGATCATCAAGAGGAAGCAATTAACCTCCTCGATGTGCGCCACTGAAAACACGACACCGAGCCTCCTTAAACGGTCGAAGGTCTGCGCGATATTACGCGCCCTCCACTCGACGCGCGCGCGCTTCCGCGACACCGTGCTCCTCCTCTTTCTCCTCCTTCTGTTTCCTCGAATCCTCGAGTGACGAATCGTTTCGCTCACTCGATCGCTGGCTGGCTGCGTGTCCTCGTAGGTATTCATTTAATTAAACACTCGTTTACGTTTTCCGTCGCGTCGCTCTCTCTCTCTCTCTCTCTTTCTCTTCCTGTTTGTTTCTCGCGATCCAATTCCGGATAAGGCTAACGTAACGAATTCACCGCGAAATCAAACTCCAAAGGCGCGCCGGTAATTCGCCGTCGGCGGATACAACCCCCCTCCCGGGTCCTTTTGGAGGGTGACACCAACAACCGACCGGGAGAATGCCATCGACTCGGCGTTTTTTTCCAGCTCCGGCGAGTCACGCGATCGTCGCCACGCGCGTACGCGTGCGTAACCGGCCACTAAATCATCGGACCTCGTCATTAATCACGGAAAGTGACCGGTGCTCGTTCGCCTCTCCGTGATGGAAGCGAGACGCGCCGCCGCCGTTACAAATTGTGTTACGCGAGATGCGCGAGAGATAATCGCGCGCGCGGGGCTCGTTCGAAACGACTGGGCCGCCGCTTTATGACACGTCGTTTACGCGGCTGCCCCGGTGCATTTACGTCGCGATCGCATGCTTCACACAGAGCCTAAAAGCGGCCCTCCGAAAATTAGGCTTGACGCGGGCGGTTGCGGCGCGATTGATGAATAGGCATGGCCGATGGATTTGAGGTTATGGATAGAGATAGGCGCTGCCAGAGTGTCCCGGTGATCGCGCGGAAAACGCGAGGATCTTTTTTAACCCTTTATCCAACGGTAATCAAATCTCACGATATCTCGCAATATCCAAATATTTTCTTTTCGCTTTGTATATTTCACGATATCGTGTCTATCGTTAATAATACAATTTTGACACTACCTCGGCGAGAAATGTACGCCGAGTCGACGTGAAATCGACGTCAAGAACAGTCAAAATTACATCGAATCGACGGTGCTAACCTCGTAAAAATGGAATATTATCCATTACCAGATACGACGCTTATCTGGCGTAGCGAGTAGTCAGTTAGAAACGTTGGTGTTGTAAAAACTGTATCACTGAGACTTCCGGCTGGCATCGTATTCGTAGTGGTTGAAGTTGAGCCAATTTTTACGGCTATCGTCGCGACAAGCCTCACGTTTGCCTGCAACCGGCATTGCGACAGATGTAGAAGAATCTTAAAAGAATACGAGCGCCTGCCGGCAACAGTTGATAACTGTTGCTTGCGTCCAGAGCATAAGCTGAAGAATTCGTCACACATGCGTGTGTGTTACGACTTGTACTCATGTTCTTTTAAGATTCTTCCGCGGTCTATCTAATATTGGTCGCAAGCAAATGCAACATTCGTCGTGGCGTTAATCGTAAACGTTCGCTATACATCCAGTTCACGCCGATGACATTCGCTGGAAGCATACGTGCGTTCATAGCAGCTCAGAAGGTTAAACGGATCATGGAGATTTTCATTCCAAACGGGCGAGATTTCTCGTCGTTGATGCATAAATCTCGCCGCGACGCGGTGAGTCTCCTTTCCCCCTCCCCCCTCTACGCAGTGAATTTATCGCGGCGAGTCGTCGACGCGAAGACTCGGTCACTTGAAATTACAAGAAAGTACGCGAGGTACAGAGAGGAGAGCGCATTGCGAACGCGTCTTTTGCATAAGTACACGCGGCGGGGATCGTCGGTTAGGACGAGAGGAATCACGAGAAAAAGAGGCAGAGCCGCGGAAAGACCGAAGGGAAGGTGGGGTGGCGCACGTAAAGAACTTGTACGTCCGCATACATTAGTCCTGCGACCTCCGGGGTCATCCTTGCAATTTCGCGGCGGTGGGAACCCGAACCAGGACGAGAGTCCTTCCTCTCGCTGTTCCTCTTTCCGCCCTGTACTCTTCACTCCCCCCTTCTATTTCTCTCTCTCTCTCTCTACCCTCTTTCACTCTTTTCGGCGAGGCTCTCAGCGAAGACACGCTCCGCTGGAAGAAGGGCGTTCGCTAATGCTGCAGTCCGCGGGATGAGCTATTAGCGCAGTTTCGCGTCTGGAGAAAAATGTCGTAATTGCCGCGCGTCCGCGGATTTGAGAAATTACTCGTGGCCGTGCGAAATGGAATTACGAGGTTTTCCGCGCCTCAATTTTCCGCGAAGGCGGCCGCACGCTCATGACGATCTGCGAATGAAAATTTCGACGAGTGCGGCGAGTCGACCAAGGTTTTTGCCGCATTAGCGCGAAGTAGAAAACGGACGACAGTTTGTCTCGAAGCGTTTAGTAAGGTGACGTGAGTCACCTCCGTACGGAAATTAAAGTTTGCGATGATTAGAAATTAAAATTCGTTGAAACCAACTTCGATCTTGGCTACCCCTATTGGTCACGTTGCAATTTTCAATTTACCCGGTATTATTACGCGAATGCTCTCCTAGTTAGAACAGATCAGTTCAATGGTAGGCTTCTTTTGAGCTTGCTTCCCTGGGATTTAGCTCGGGACGAATCGTACAGGAGCATAAGCCGATATCCGCAAAGCGCGATGAGAGCTCATCGCATGAGCGAGGACGCTTTGTCTCCTTCGAGGTTCTCCCGCCGATCGGCGCTCGATGACGGTAGGTTGGTTAACGTATTCCTGAGTTATAACAGCTATAAATCGCCTCGCACGCCATTGCACGAGCGAGCAGCTACACGCTACATTTTCTCTGAAGTTTTCATCCACACGTTTCCTATATAGCCACAATGCGACGGTATTTTTCAGCGACGGAATATAAACTCTCCCCCTCCCTCCCTCCTTCCTGCTCTCACTCACTCTCTCTCTCTCTCTCTTTCTCTCGCGCCTTTATACACTCTCAGCGTCTCTACTCTCTCATCGCGTCTGTTTCTGCCACTTGTCGCGTGTGGGAAAAGTTGCGAGGACGTTGCCAATGGGTTGTTTGTCCTCCTTTTACCAACTTCACGCGCAACGCTGGGAAATCTCTTTCCTCTTAAGAGAGGGAAACGTCAGCGGGAGAAAAAAAGAGAGAGAGAGAGGAAGCCCTCCTAATCGAGGGATTCTCGATCAACGTCTCGCGCCGGAAGGGAATCATATTTTCCGCGAGGAAACGACCGTTTCACCTTTTTTTCAGCTATCCTCCTCTCTCCTTCCCCCGCCAGCTCTTCTCGTTTCGCGGTGTCTCCCCAGCGTTTCCCAGCGCGCGAGCGAGAAATCTCCACAAGCGTACAGACGTGTTTTTCCGGCGGTTTTCTTGCGACGCGTCCTCGCGCCGCTGGCAGCGATTGTCGTCGGGATCCCACTCGGGATTGATAATGCACGAGACGTCGGTATCCACCCGTCGATTATCGTCGAGGACAAATCCGTATGGCGACGGAGGGTTCCGGACGACGGCGGCGGTGTGGGGTCTCCAGTCGCTATGGAGAAAAACGCTTGCGGTGGCACCGAACGGACGGAGACAATCATTTATATGGTCCGCGGGAACGAAAGGTTCCTTAGGAGGACGTACGAAAAATGGCACCGGATGGATCCTCGCCGGGGGTAATCGATAGATTCTCCGGCCGGGAATAGGCCGGGCCACTTTCCCGGGAATGTCCGCGCCGCGATGAAACTGATCGCTCGAGCTTAATTGGATCGCGAGAAATATCTGTGCCCCATTCCCGCACGAATTCGTCGATATTGGAGGAAAGTGCGGTGAGAAAAAGTTTTTGGTATTTGTGACTATAATTGCGCAAATGAAACGGGGAATTACAGCCAAGAGAATTATTTGCAGCAAATGGGAAAGCAGAAAAATTGATACAGGAAAGTCGACCTGGGCAATGGAAAATTCAATTACACTAATGGACTCTTTTTTTTCCGTCTGAATGTTTCAGACGAATGTTGTCGATTGGAGAGATATATCATTTCCGGTTGAACTGAGAAAAAATATTTGGTATTCGTAACTATAATACAATAATTATATACTATAATAAAATGATTATAGCCCGGTGAAACATTTTTCTAGCAACTGTTGCTATAGGATCAGTGATGATGACCTGCATATTGCAGTTACTATTTTTGTGGTTAAAACCAAGAAAAGGTATAATTTTGGGGCCAAAAATAAATATAATTTCTCTCAGTGTACTCGGGTACTCGTCTGGTCCCGATTCTACGATAGAACCTCCTTCGAACAGAGATTTTTTTCTTTTTACGTGGATCCTCCGAAATATCTTACGATTATTTCGAATGTCGTGCGCCGGCGACTGGATTTTTACGAGGTTGCGATGCCGGTTTCTTCGGCGTCTGCCCCACCCGCAGAGACTCGGCATTGAAATAAGTCGAGCTACCGGGTGACCACCCTAGACATTCTGTCCCCTGTGCGCCCCGATAATTCCCGGCATCGTGATCGATGCTCCGGCGCGGCAAAAAGTCGCGTCCCACAATTACGCGGATGTAGCTTCGATCTTTAGCCCGCTCGCTCCTCGGCGCAAAAAGCGCCCTGGGCGAACAACGAGCCGGGTAGGAGGACGAGCACATGTCGTGCGGTGCGACTGAAAGAAATACGCGGCGACCACGAAGAAAGAGTTCCGCGCGCGCTAAGAAACATAAGGGGAGGAGAGCGGACGCCATCAGACGCCGAGGATGAAGAAGAAGTGGAAAGAGAGTACCGACCTAGAGGATTCTCGGGGCACGACGACGCGGGGGGCTGGGAGGGAGTCACGAGTGGTCGGGATTAAAAGTTCGCCGAACATCGGCGTGCCCGATCGCCGTGGTCGAGAGCTAATTAATTGCAGAAGCGGAGGAGGGCAGAGCGAAGAGGAGGAAGAGAGGGGTAGGAAAACGGCGTAGGAAGCGGGACGATGAATGCCGCTGAAGTTAGTCAATAGGACTAGGAGCCCCGGTAGTCGGTTTACTTTTTGCGTGGACCTTCGCGACGTTGCCTCTCGCTTGTCCCTCCGATCTTCTCTTCTCCCCTCTTTATCCATCTCCTTCTTTCTCCCTGCCTCCTTCGCTTCGTCTCTTCCGAGGAGAACTCTCCAGCCCAGACTCCGTGGCTCCGACAATGGAGGGCTCCGCATTGTCTTCGTGGTTTATCGCTTCCTTCGATTGCCAAGTACACGCCGTCGTCTCCCTTCGCACACCCGCTGCTTCCACTCTCTCCTCCACCGCCGGCCACGCTCCCCGTATGGAACTTACGGCACTCGCGTGTGCTCGTGATCGCTCCGACGCGAGCTTGGACCGCGGCCACGCGCGGGGCTTTTTCGACACTACCGGCCCGCCTCGCGATAAACCACGGCGTGTCTCATGCGGGAGGACGGCGGAAATCGAAAGGAAAAAAGGAACGGGAGGGAGGGAAAAATCTTACGAATGCCCCCGTCGCTCTGGGAGCTTCATTCGAGCCAGCCCGCGATCATTTTCAAGCGATTATGCAAATAAGCGCTCCGCACTAAAGGCTTTAAAAGCTACGCATCGAGATATACGTGGAGCACGTTGGGCCACGAAATTAAGTTTCTTAAAATAGCCGCGCGCCGCGCAACCTATGATTATCCGGCCGAGAGAGCGATCTTGCGGTGCCGGGGCTCATCCTACGATTTACATCCATGATTAGCTCACGAAAGTTGTTCGCGGCGACCGGATACACGAGACGTAACACACTTTCTGAGAGTCGTTAACAAGAAACTCGGATCTCTCTCTTTCCGTCTCTCGTCGGCCCTAATGAAGCATGTAGGGAGGCGGTCTTTCATTTTTGATAAATCCGTCGGAAGGAGCTTTTTTGCGACGTCCTGCGGAGCATCACGCGGCATCGCGGACGGTCGCGGCCGGCGCAATTTGTATTTTCGGCGTCGTAAACACGTCCGTCGCGTATCGCGAGCGTCCCGGCGCACGTATTTCAGGCCCCGTATATAAATCCGTTATTCAACACGCCATTAAGTGCTCGGCCCGGTGGAAAGGGGTGAGCCAGAGGAGCACGGCTGCGAAGCGAGGGCCGCAGTCGTAAATCGCAATTACGAAGCGGCGCGCTTGAGAATTTGTCGCGCGGGATCTAAGCGTTCCTGAGAGAGCGTGCGAGTGCACGCGATCGCCGCCTGTGGACGTTCCGGACCACCGACCAGAGTACAGTACGCGTCGTCTCTCCCAGATGCTCGTAGCTCGCGGATAAAACAGTTCTTTGCGCACGGATAAACCCGTCGGCTTAATTGCGATGCAGCTCCCCAAACTAACGATCCTATCGACCTTCCCGCGAAACTTGCACCGGATCATCAAATGTCAAAATATAAACACCTCGTAACGTGTGTAAACATATATACACTGGGAGGGGAAATGTCTGGAAAATAAGAAAAAAAATATTTATTCGGCGTGTGATCAAATAACATGTTTACTTAAATCAAGGTTCTCTCGCTTGAATAAACGATTGCCTTTAGTTTTCACACAAGTATAATACTTTATAATAAGTCGTGACGCGAATTAAACGGTATTGGCTCGAGACGAATTAACCTCGTGCGCGGCTGTTGTAACTCGATTAACAGTTAATTCCCGTCTGCGAATCCAAATTCATCGCGGATCCCGGGCCGCGCGAGTCGTTCACGGTGGCGACTGTACGGCTGCTGCATGTCGTGTGGTAATTCGAGGGGAGACGAGAGGATATCTCTACTCGCTTCTCCACCACCGCTGTTGCCGCCGCTGACTGCCAGACGGACTCGGTGCCAGCGCGAAATCAATTACGCATAGCGTAAGATGCGAGACCGACGAGCAATGACAAACATCCCCTTAGTGCACGTGCCATACGGCTGCGATCGGTTAAGCTGGATTATGCCGCGCGAGCGGCTGGAGGGCGAGACGGACATCCTTCTCCTTTGCGATCTTTCATTTCGCCGTCTGGAGACGCTTTCTTGCAGATGGGAAACTTCGGATCAAAGAAGATTTCAAATATCCGCACCTGAAGTCGTAATGGATCGCGAACATCCTCCCGCAGAAAGAGAGAGAGTGTAACTTCGCTCTCTTCCTCTCCCTCTCTCTAGCATTTATCCGCGGATTCCCTTTTCCGTCCCTAATTCGAGCCAAGTGCACCACTCGCGTCCGTTCGCATCTCTCGGTGCGTTGTCCGATGTTGCTCGATCGATTCATCCTTCGTCGCGATTAAAGGAAGGGAAAAAGCATCCGGGAGAGAAATGCGTATCGACGATATGATTAGCCAGAGCTAATCGTTCGTCTCGGTTAACCGCGAACGATCGGCCAACCATTCGATCAGCTCTCTCTCTCTTGTGTTCAGTCGTCCAATTAATCGAGAATCCATCTAAGCCGCTGAGTCTCTCGATAAACATTTCAATTAGAAACGTATTAGGGCCCGGCACGCGAGAGCCACCCACGTGGAGGAGGATCCAGCCTCCGGGGGCAGTTCGCGGGTCTGTGTATTTTCGTGCCGTCTTTTGTACAAAGAGAAGAAGACCACGGCGAGGAGATCGAGAAGATGCCGAGGGACCACCCGCGAGTCGGCTTCCAGAATCGATAAGCTGGAGAAGACTGGGGGACCCTCGGCGCTTCGTCGAATCCACTAAGTTCACCGGTCCATCCGTCTTTCCTCGTGGTCTTCTTCCCTCCTCCCTCACCTCTCTCTTTCTCTCTCCCGTATCCGCTTCTCTCCGCGCGACCATTATCCTTCGGCCCCCGACGGCTTCAGGAATCACGAGGAGCACGTGCCGACGTAAATCGTAATCCTTACGTGAGAGGAATCATCGTCCGCCGTCGGAGGCGCGCGCTTGATACCGACGTGTCGCGACCTCGCATGAATTAGCGCAGCTTACTGAAGAAAAAGGAGAAAAGGTATTCCGGGATATGGCGCGCGTGCGAGATTCGCCGCTGTTATCGGCGCTGTTATTCAAGAGAGAAAGAGAGAGAGAGGAGAGGGAGACATTTATTGCACGCACTCTTGCGCGGATATATCTTCCGTTATACCACCGCAAATTTATATTTTACCATTCGCCGGGCGTTAAAAACGTTAAATGTACGTTTCCGTATGGTTAATTTCGCGGCGCGAACGTTATTAATTTGACATCCGTATATAAATCCCTGTTTTACTTGGCAAGTTGGCGGAACACCGCTGGGCTCGTCGCTCGAAAGCCGAAGCACGACGAGGCGATTCTATTTTAGCATAACTGGTTTATACTTAGAGTCTCATAGGTTACCGCATATCTTAGAGTGTTCCCTTCGTAGTCGAGTGAACTTCGCGGTCACTCTCTCTCTCTCTCTCGCTCGCGAACACTTCCGATGTATTCTGGATGATGACGTAGGAGTCGTCGGGGCCGCTGATACTAGGGAGAGATATCGAGGCGACACGCTTGAGCGATTGTATTGTGGCGGCCGTTCGTTCCCCCTCCTCTCGGCGCCCACCGCGGAGGGAAACGGAAGGGATGGATGTGGCGATAACGAAAATCGCTCGGCAAGGAGCGAGCGATTTTCACAAAGAAGCGTTTTGTCGTCGCGAGAACGATTTCTTGTATGTTTCGTCCTTTTCTTGCGCGCGCACGCCGGTGGGATACGGGAGAAGATTTATTCGTGAAAAAAAAACACAGAGCGTGTGTTACCTCATCGTTGCTTCTTTTTCGCGGTGTCGATCGGCTATCTCGGCTCCGATGCGAATCGCAAGCGAACGCAATTGCGAGGATTTTTAATTAATCGCAGCTGGTGGAACGTTCGAGATTTTGTGACAAAATCTTACTTCACTGGCCAATGATGTGTACGACTAAGAGGAGCCTCAGCTCTTCCTAGGGAGTATTCTCCACTGAGAATCACTTGCCAGATACAAAAAGTCAAAATTTTGGCCGAAAACTTCGTCGACCATCGTGCGGCCGTATGTCGTAGGATGTCAACGCGAAACGACGAATGTACAATCCGGACGCTCGGAAAGCGTTGCATCACTCAGTACACTCGACTCTTACACGTGAATCGCATTGATCGCCGATGAAAAGCCGCTGCTCGAGAGCGCGAAATTATTTAAGAAAGGATGCAGGGATCAATGGCGCGCGTGTCTGTAGCGTCTGTATAAATAATACAAATAGACGCGCGTTATTGGGCGAGCTTCGAAGCGATAGAGGATATCTCTCGTCGATGGAACTGCGGAAAACTGCCATAATAATAATAAAGCGTTTGTATATTTTACGTCGAGCACTCTCGTAAATCCCGCCGCTTCTCGAAATCAGGAGAATAACTCTCATCGGCGTCCCCCCCCCACGCGAGAGCCATGCATTATACATTATACGTATACATACACACGTCTCTGCTTTGGCAAAAAGGAATATCGCGAGGGATATCAGCGGCAAGAAATACGCAATTTCACATCCGATAACAAAAGATAGATCTTCGATGCAAATAGCGAATAATTCGAACAAGAAAGGGCTCTCTCGCGGATTTCTTTCCTCAGCGTTCATTTCGCGCTTCCGCCCCTCCCAGCCCGCCGGGCACGACCGCGCTTCGGCACGATTCTTTCTTTCCTCAGATCTCGCCGGTTCAAATAATTCATACGTCGCGATTATACCGGCGCGCAGCGTGGAGCCGTAAAATGATACGTTTGCCTGGGGACGAATATATTTCGAATTCTCGCGCACGTTTATGATCCCGGGAGAAAGTCGGAAGAACGGCGGCGCTGGGCGCATAGGGGCGGTTCGCTCGCGAGGAGGAGGAAAAGTCAAAGGGAGGAAAAGAAAGGAAAGCAGGGGGGGGGGCGGTGCAGCGTCGAACGGGAAATGTCCAAGTCCCATTGCCGGTGTCGCCGAGGCTTATTCGTGCGCGCTGGCTCCTATCGATCGCTCCATTTGATATTCCGCGTTGAAACTCGGTTAAATATTTGACATACCGAGAATGAGGGTGGCTCGTAATATGTACTGAGCAAACGGCGCGGGGGCTCCGGTAATCTGCAGCGTCAATGTAATATCCACGAGATTTGACTTGACATCAAAAGTTTTCGGAAGCCGCGCCAACAATGCGCTGTCCCCGCCGCAATTAGTTATTCGCGAACGCGCCGCCGCGGCGGCGGCGCGCGAGAGCAGCTGAAAAGAAACACGACATCGTTATAAATACTTATAAAATATCTACAAAATGAATATATTATATAGACGATTGAATATAGATATATCCGCAAAGGTTCGTGCTGGACTAATTGTAACGATTATAATTTGAAACGCGGATGATGGATATCGCGACGCGGGGGAATACGCGGGACTCAATCTCGTCGCTATGCGCCTGAAAATTTCACTCGTTTTTGCACGGTAATGTTTCTCGGTCGGGGCGACTCTTCCAGGTGCGGTCGGATCTCTTCTATGCTCGGGATATATTTAGAAGCGTGAAATATGTACGGTTCGCGAGCGTTGCTCGCTAACGCCGCTAACCGGCGGCGGTGTATTTCAGCCAGCGCGAGACGACGCTTTACAGTGACACCGGCGTATGAATTAACAAACACCCTTCGCTCGCGTCGCGGCCTCACGAGAAGTTAAGCGCGCACAAGCGTAGCGTAGCGCTGCGAGGCGATGCCACCGCTCCACGCGTAATCCTTTTCGCGTGCGCGCACCATAATTCGCGTTTTACGTCCTTTCCCGCGCGTATACGTCGTAGTTAGTTAAGTCTTGATTTCTCATCTTTGCATTCGGTAGGCGAAAGAAAGCAGCGGTGGAATCTCGCGTTCGGCGATGGTCGGACGCCAGTGAGACGAAACGAGCGGATTTACCTTTTGTGCAAACGACTAGAAATCATATTAAAATACAGTGAAAAAGCATCGAAACTAACATGGATATGATAAAATTGACACATTCATGTTGTATATGAACTTCGTCTACTGTTTACAACAGTAAAAGCTGAAGTGGCTTCTGTTTGCAAGCGCGTTCGGATTGTTTATAATTCTTGCAATATAGAATTCAATGTAGTAAAATCTGAAAATAAAAATAATAATTTTTCTCCAAAATCATCCAAAGTTTAGGTTGTTCGGTCGATCATCGAAGAAGGGGTATTCGATTGGATAACAATATATTAATATACAAATAGCACACGTGCTGGCTAAGAGTAGACACACGGCTATACGAAGGATTTTATTTTAATCGTTACAATGGTTAATTACTCTTCAAAATAATTCTTGAAATAGATATTCAGTTAAACGGTTATTAATCATTTAACGCAATACATCATTTAATACAATGTTAAAACAGACACGCTAATCGATTGTCAGTTAATTCAATTTATTAAACGATTATCGCTCTTGCGGATACCAATTCTGGAGACATTAATTATTTAAAATGAAATTACGAAATTAAGACAACCTTAAATTTAAGATCCGCTATAAATTCCGCTTTTAGTCGCTTAATTTCTAGTTTATTTCTGCACGGTTACCGCTCCACAGCGGGCAAGTTAATTAGCAAATGGCAATTAATGAGCATATTATTAGAATTGAAATCCAACCTGTTGTCTTAGCTCTTACTGCGTTTAAAGGTAAAATTAAAGGCTTGACGTGGAAGCAACATTTCGAGCACTAGCGAGTACGCGGGATGGATACTAGTTGCCGCGTGTTCGATAGCGAGGGCACAACGCGAGATTGAGTTTCGAGAGCGGTATTTACGACGAGTGGGTTACCCACTACACGCCTCGCGATCGTCTCTTCAGGTGAGCGCAGGAGAGTCTTCAAATATTTGCCGAGTCTCGCCGCTATTTATTTATCTGACCTGGGCTGAGGGATTGTGCGCGCGCTCGCGCGGATGACATCGCGTCTCGTGGGCGTTTGTCGGGGAGAACTGATGGAAGAATAAGGCAGGAAGGAAGAAGGGAAAGATGAAAGAAAGGAGGAGAAGAGGAGGCTCTGTGAGGCGAATTATTTCCGCGACTGTGCTGCAACACGACTCGAGAAACAACGAGAGCACCTAGCCTTTCATTAGCGCGCATTACGCGCTTTGTTTCGAGAATTACAAAAAAAGTCCTCGTGTCTTGCGACGAGCTCGCATTAAAGGACGGTGCATTCGGAATGAATCCGGACGGTTGATCGCGCCGCGCTCGAGACCCGTTTCGCTTTCGAATATTCCCGTCCCGTCACTTTGAGGAAGCTTCTTTTGTCATGCAGCGAACTACTCCTTCCTGCTCTCTTCTCCAATTATCATTTCGCTGAAGTGGTGTCAGTTTTCTCCTCGGTTTATACAAAAGAGAACTTTATTTATAAATAAAGAAGCGTCGTTGGGTCCGATATATCGAAATATTTAGCTTTTCCTGATATTTCAATCTATTTCAATAAAATAATTTACAGATTTTAATCAATATATGTAACTTAAGTAAATATTTCTTATTTTTTTAGATATTTCTTCTCTCAGTGTATAAAAAGCAACGGTTATGCACGGGATTAATTTGCAAGCGACACTCGGTGAGACCGCTCGTCTTCTTTCTCATCGATTCTTTATTTTTAGCGGCGCCGTGGAACTGACAGCGCGTCGCCGGAAGTGACTCCCGACGAGAACGCTTAATTGACACGATTTTCCGGGCGCGACTTCTGCCATGCGTATTTGCGGAACGGCCGACACACATCCTTTTCTTGTGTAACTGATGAGTTTTACATCGCGAAATAACCGCGTGGCGAGTCAATGTGCCCGACAAACGGCGGAAACCATTCGTGAGGAAGTGCGCCGGTATCGCCACGTACCGAAGAAAGAAAAGTGCCGGTTTGCTCGCGCCGTTTTTCGCGCTTCACGTGGCGAATGAGTTGCCGTAACTTTCCGAGCCGGCGTTATTTGACTCGGCGTTTTCCGCGCTGCGGTTGCTAACTCACCTCGGGCAAATCGTCTTCCGGATGGCCGTCTCTCTCTCTTTCTCTCGTTCACTGCCCAAGGCGAATCCAAATTATTCTCGCGTTCTTTCGGAGGATCCTGCTATTAGAATCTTAGATAAGTATAGAGAAGCACAACGGAGATAGTCAATTTTAATTGGCTGTCCGAATCACATCACCGAGACGCCATTTAGCGATTATGACTAACGATAAGAGCGTATGATTCATCGGTAAGTTATATTATTTTTTCGTTATAATTTTGGTACATCATCACTCAAAAAACTTCTTTTCTGACGTGCCGGATTACGAAACGCTACAAATTATGGAGAGAGTATTATTACTTACACACTAATTATTGAGATTAATCTCTTGCAACCTAAGCTAATCTAACTATCCTTTCTTGTCTCCCTTCTTTCGCTTCCTTGCTCGCTTGCTCCAAGCATTACCATACAAAGAATATGATGGACTTTCGATATATCGAATTTCAATTGCATTTCTCCGTTTAAATCTTACTCGCTACGAGCGGTGATGACGCGAATGCTCAGAACGGTTCGAACAGGCGTCGAAGCGACCTGCACGGCGACCGCGTCGCTGTTTGTAAAATTTCCCCATTTTGTCGGTCAGCTCTCCTCGTCCCGCTGCTTTCATCACGCAGCTACAAATCACCAACACGATGCGCGGCGGCGATAGCCGCTAGACAAGTATTTGATCACGAACGGCGGGATCCCCTAATGAAGACTCACCCCCATTGTCGCCGAGCGCGGTATCTCCATTATTTTTGCGCCGTTATTAAAAATCTAGCGGGAGCGAGACAAAGAATTCGACAGGCATTGTCCCCTTGTCGTCCGAGCTTTTTGTTCGCCACGCTAAATGTCAATGAAACTCTCTTCTTCTGCCTCGCTCTCTCGTCTCCGATGCGTTCTTTTTTCGCCTTTCTCTCTCTCTCTCTCTCTTTCTTTGGCGAGCGAGCGAGTGAAAGGATCGTGTCGATCGCCGATCCTCGTCGTCGCCATTCCTAAGCGGAAGCTCAGGGAACCATCCCGGGCTTACGTTTCGTCGGGAGAAATCAATCGCACGACGGCGGAGGGGCGCGTCTCGCGACCCTCGCAGCCACCCCGACGTGACACTGATTTTTCCAACTATCCGTGGATTCCCCGTCCCCCTCCTCATCTCGCTGCTGGGGTTACGATAAGACTGAATTGTCGAACCGGTGGTATTTGCCGGGGGGACAGACGCCGAAGTTTTCTGTATCGACTCGACCGTGGTACTTCCGACCGTCGTCGCGGTTCTCCCCAGGGTCCGAAATCACGGGGTTTCGCCGGTAAACAATCATCGGAATCCTACCCTTGCCGGAGCGGCCCCCGTTGTGTACTTACCTCCGAGCTGTAGCGTGTCATAATAATTTATTTGCCAGGCCGTGTAGGAATAACGAGGGAAGCATTTATGAGCCGCGATGAGCACGGAATATTTGCCATTGTAATTCGGGCTCGAGGACTTAGATTTGTATGAAAATATAATTTCAGGTGGCTCACAGCCATATTGATTAATGACGTCAAAAGCGAGAAGAAATACATGTTCACGAGACTCTTGCGGAATACGTTGAACTAAAATAATAGAAAACCCTAATGACTAAATTACGCCGTTAAGACAATAATCTCTGTCGATTAGTGTTCACTCGCAATTGACATTCGAATCGATCACCGGCGCACTTCACCGGACCTAACTTAGCGGTACGTCCTAAATTAGTTTCCTTGTGCCATTAATGCGACATTGCGCGCGCGCTTAATATAATTTATAGTCGGCGAAATACCGGCACGGCCGGAATTTTATCCGCGACCGAGGGCCGGGCCCGATAAATTTGGCATGAAATTTCAAACTACCTCTAAAACGATTACGCGGTTTACCCTCCTGGAGCCTGTCCGAATTTTGAAGCACGACCGGTCGGGTCATACGTCACGCTTGATAAAGATCTGATGCCGATCGATCCTGACGGACGCTCGCTCGCTCGCTCGTCCCCACTTTTGCCCGGAAAAAAGGCGTCGCGGAAGGATTATTAAATCCGGCAGCATTATCGTTGCGGAAAGAAAGATAGGCAGTCTCGCTCGATATGAGTATTCAGGACAAGATGAGAAAGTGGAACGAAAGAGTGACGGGCAGGCAAGCGTAGGACAGATAAAGAGGAAGGGCGGACGAGAGGTAGGGGGAGAGGTAGGACCGGCAGGATTGCTCTATGGGGGTGGTTTCGGGGCATGGATACCAGTCTCTACGGCCGCGGTAATGGTTATAGCACCATCGCGTGCAATCCCATTAGCACCGATGCAATTTACCCGATCTATCACACCCTATTAAGCGGTGCGCTTTCCACCCCCGCGGGCGCTCGATCGCTTAACGCTCGTTTTAATCGAGTTTGCGCAACCGTGCCTGCGCCCAGGCCTCTTGGCGTCGCCTCGCCTCGTGGCGGACAATGTTTTTCGAGTGTCGCGGCATCGCACCGGCTGCCGATCCGAAATCGAGCCGGACCGTGGATGTACATCCGGCTTTTCGAGCACCTTCTCCGACGGCCACGTGTGAGCGAGACGAGATAGAGTATTCGTAGTCAACGTAACTGAAGGCTTTCCCGATAATTGAACGGCGCCCGCGATAGAGTGATCGCCGACCGCACAGGTCGGCTACAGCCGGGCGTATCGTTCCTCACCGGTCGTTGCTCGCTACTGTAACGCGCCCTAATTGCGACAGGAAGCAAGGAAGGTGCGCAGCGGAGATCTTTGTTTCAGCACGAGAGAATACCATGAGGCGAGCGAGTTTCGGTTAACCGACCGTCACGGAATTTGATCCGCTAATGTACGATGCGGCCATCGAGAGCGTTATCGCGAAGGCGCTCGAGGGACCTGCTCGTAATTATGCGACGCGTCGATATGTGGAATCGCGAACGCGCCGCTCTCTCTCTGAGATTCCAGTTCATTATAACGGATACTACCTGGCGTTCGGGTCTCACAGGCCTTTAGTTAATCAGATCCTTTAGTTTCATTTCATTAATTCGTTTCATTGACTCTCCGCGTTGTATCGAAGCAGGTAGCGTCTAAAGTGAGTGACGCGCGAAAAACGCCGGAAGGTCTTTCTTGACGATACGGCTTCTCAAGGATGAAAAGTGGATTGGAAACAGGCCGGATGTTATTCGAAAAACAGTCCCCTGCCACTTTGTACCACCGGCTGTTGAAGCGTAGATGGTGAGGTAAGGGTGGGCTCTTCCCAACGCATCGGGGAGATATAAAAGGGGGTGTAGCCCGACTCCTCCTTGTAAGGGTCGTAACGTCAGCTGGGTTCTGAGTGAGTTGCGACGATTCCGGCGCAGGTCGCCACCGTCACCGCCGTCGATCCCGGCGAAACTAGCAGCCAGCTGTCGCTACCCCCAAAGCACAGTTCTTCGTTTTATTCTCAACTTCTCGCGACAGCCGCCGTCCGCCTCCTTCGCTCGCCTCTCCGCTCTCTCGCAGATTTCCTCCTTGAGATGAGGAACGTGATCGGTATTTATCATAACCACGGTGTACCGTGGCGCACCGGCTGAAGGGTTGGTCTTGTTGCGCACGTTGATTCAAAAATTACCGAAGGAGGTCCGACCAGATCTCGCTCGATTTTTACGAACGATCCAACTGTTGCACCAGGAAACATCGTAAAGGATCTATCTATACTATAATTTTAAAGGCTTGAAAAAAATCGGTTGCTTTCAATTTTTCCGCAATGATCTTCCCCCTCCTCACTCCTCTCCATTTATGTTACGAAACTGGGGTTTAAAAACCTGATTACACGGAAAGAGAGAGAGAGAGATTGGAACGATGTATTCTCAATGACAAAAAGATGGTTTCAACGTCGTTGTTGTTGCGCCGCTTCGCGCGGCGCACGGGTACAACTGTAATTCCCAGTTTACACGGCAGGAACAGCTGTCGGAACTTTCATCTTACAAATACCGCTCGCTCGCTCGAGAGATCACACTCGCTTTACGAGACCGTCGCCGGGGAAAGACGGCGACGCACGTTGCCGGAATACGAATGTTCCCAGTGACGGCAGTTCGCCTCCAGGCAGAGATTCGGACAAATCCGGGCACGGGCTCACAACCGGGTCCACTTAAATCGAGACACGGGAATCCGTTACTAACAGCAGCGCGGCGCTCTTCGGCTTGTTGAAAGGGAGGGGGGTATTTTCGGTGTGTAGGTGATGGCGGGGCGTGGGAGAGGAGGAGTGCTCTCTCTCTCTCTCTCGTACTGATCCACGAGATCCCAAAAGCATCGACGACGCCTGTAATCATCTCGTTACAGCGGCATTGTGCGGATAGAAGCCGCGCGGATATGGCGCGCGCGTAAAACCTCACCCCCATCCGCCCGATCCTCGTCCGCCGCCTGAAGCACCGCCGATGATTACACGGAGCGCGCGAGCGCGGATTGAGCAGGCCCACCGCGCGGTGTATGGCGTCCTAATCAGTCGCTGCATTGTGAAATGCAAAATTACAGGAGACGAGGAAGCGGCGGCGGGTGGTGGATGACGTCAACACCCGACACGCTAGAAGCTCGAGCTTAATTAGTATCGACATAATGCGCTCTTCTCACTCGTATCGAATCGTGGCCGGCGCGACGTGAAGTCTTTGGAGTCTCTTCGAGGCGTAGAATGATCCCTCTCGATTACACTATCCGTAGCTGCACAAAGTAACGCTGTCGGTTTGACCCGGTTATTATCTCCGCGGGGTATTATTCGGGACAACCAGGTAATTGCGAACCTGCGATGCATTCGTTCGTTCAGCGTTATCATTAGAAGAAAATTAATAGCGCTTGAATTCTTTCATCAAGCCTGAGGGTAATAATTACTTTCTCTCTTGACACTGAAGTAACATTATAGACCTTTCAAGCTTACATCGCAATAAAAAGATTGGAGAAAATGGTGATTTTTGCATCTTTACTATTATTTATATTTATTATGTTTATTATCAATCACTTTGGACTCAGGCCGACTAGTTAAATTTCTACTCGGGCACTGCGCTTAAATGCACAAGACGAGGTACATAAGCTCCTGCGAGTCAGCCGGATGATTTGTTGCAGGTTCTCGTTATTACGAGAATCTCACTAGGGCTTAAGGGTCCGCCGATATTTTCGGGAGCGGCTCCCTGGCCGGTCCTCTAAATCACAGTTTCGGATTATAAGCGTCCTTATTAATATTGATATTCACGTAGCTCGAGCGTCGTAATTAGTACGTTAGCCCGGCCTCTTTATGCTCGGTATTAATGCGATCGGCGGCCGTTTAAGCGCCTAATCTCTCCGTACTCCAATAGGGGCGCGCGAGATTGAAATAAAAGAGTAGACGTTCCTCTCTCTCTGTCCGGGCGGGCGCGGCCAATCGAGTCTATCTCCTGACAATCGAGCCCGAACTCCATTCTTCCCGAGGAGGGTGGAACGATCGCAGGACGACGCAATGCAACGCCGGCCGGTGCGTAAGCTATGCTATTAAGGCCGGCAAGTGGGTGCATCTGTCTGGGCAAACCTGGGCTTAGTTCCAAAATCCCACGGCAAATAGAGATTCCGGTTACTCAGAATGGCAGCTTCGGCAAACCTGCGTCCTTCCGCCCTCTCGTGTGCGTCCCCTCCGGCGCTATCAAATCGGCGACCAGAACCACCCGACGTGTTGTGCGGCCGATACGTCGTGTGCCCTCGTAAGTAAGTAAGCAAGCGAGAGCGGTTGCAGCTCGTCGAAGTTGGACGCACCATCGGCCGGCCGATCGAGAAGGGCGGAAGGGGAACCGGATCTGCGAGTCGCGGATATTCCGTCGCTTTCGCTTCGGCCGTTTGCGCAGGCCGGTCGGTAGTAACCGATAGCGCCCAGAGAGAAGCAGCACAGGAATCGTCGTTGTCGCGACGTTGTGTGACTCTTTCTTCCTTTCCTCGGTCTTTCTCCCTCTTTCTCGAGAGAGAGAGAGAGAGAGATAATGCCGGAGGGTAATGCGCGTCGGCGGTAACGGCGAGCAAAGTGCTGATAAAATGTATACATCTGCGAAGTAAGTGACTGTGAGCGTTCTCTTAACAAGGCCCTCGCTTCCATTATGCGATCTCGAGGCTGGATGTCGTCGGCCATTAATGAAAGAGCGTGAAAGCACTCCCGAGATGATATCGCGCGACGGTCGGCGCGCGGTCTAAAACGCGCCCAAGGTTTCAGCGAGTCCACGAGGTCGTCCAACGCGGTCGCTCGCGCTTATCGGCGTTGGCAACGATTCCGCCGCTTATCAGAAACACGTCGCGTAAACCCGTGTCCGACGACCTTACCCGATAGAGAGCACTCCCGTTTGCCCTCTTCGGTTAATCATCCCGCGCGCCCACGGTATTTGCCCTTCGCATGAGAACGCCGGTACGTCAGGTGAAACAATCATTTTCAATTTTTTCCTTTGCAATCCATTTAAATAAAAAAAGAAATTTCCCTCATCCGTTAAAAATTCGATTTTCTGTCGTAACGAATAAAACGCAAAATTTTTGCTCCTCATTTTTGAAAACCGCATTAATAACGCGTAATTATGTACCTTCACTGTTCATTTTGCGTTAGATGGAGGAGAACTGTCTAAGCAGACTTATATTTACAATGCCGATTAAAATGAGGATTTCGGAAAAATTGATTTTCCATCTTGCGCAGTGAATTATACATGTTAACGCACCGCGAGACGTTTGCGAGCTCCCGACAAAATCAACGAAGCCTTAAGTAAAATTGATGCGATGTTGCGCGGGGTAAAAGAACATTAAGCTCACGTGTTTCGATCTCTAAAGCGATTTTCTCCCTGCTACGACGCAAACCCGGGGAAGGGTCCGATGCAAAGATGTTATTCTTCTTCCTTAACTCATACATATTTCTTCGCCGAAACGTCGTCGTCCTCGTTCCCTCCGCGGTCGTACCACGAATTACAAATCATCTCGCACGATAATGCCAGGGGAATCCCCCCTGCCGTTCTTAGAAAACTCTAAGTCCTCGAGTCGAGTATTTCCACCGTCGTGTTACACGGCAACAGATTCTTTTTTCCGCGGCTTTGGTAGGTCGGTTGATAGGTAGGTTGGTAAGTTACGTAGGTACACGGTCGAGGTAGAAATTATTTGCAACTTTAAAGTATCTCGCGCGAAATTTGCACGCGTAGCACAAACTTTATCTCTCTCTATCTTTCTCTTTTTCTCTATTCTCAATGGAACGTATAATTTTGCGGGAATCCCGTTGCCTCGTAGAAAGAGAGAGAGAGAGAGAGAGAAGGAGGGGAGGGAAAGGAAGGAGACAGATATCCCATTGGGAATTCAGCTTAATGTCGCTATAGAACGATCGAGTACAATACACGCTCAGCCAGAGAACTCTATCTCGAACTTGGAAATCGCGTCATTAGGGTTCATCGGCGGTAGGTGAGATCGTTGTTCAACTCATCGATGATAAGTGCAGATGCTCCGAGATCTTGTAGATCGCGCTTCCTCCACCTTTTCCACTTCGCTCTTCCACCCCGCCTCGGCTCCCTCTCTCTCTCTCTCGCTCGCTCTCGTTCTCCGTTTCTCTCCTCCGTGAGTTTAATTAGGCTCCGCTTCAAGATATCGCAGGATCAGCAGCTCGTTAGCATGTTTTAATTGGCGGCTGTCAGAGAGATCCCTCCTTACGATAAGCGCCTCCTCTAACCAGTCTCCTGTTCGGTGACAAGACTCTACATGCACTTGGATACTACTTACTCGCGGCGCAACTCTAGGGGAGGGCGAGACGGCGAAACGGTGGTAAGAGGTGAACTTAGAAAGGATCGGCCCACGACTTTCCGTCGCACCGGTGGACGCGCCGCCGCGGACCGGTCGCGCGCCTCTTGAGATCCGCTTTCCGTGTACGCGGTTTACGATGTGATGCCGGACTGAGCCGGATAGAGACGTGACCGGCAGTAAAATTAACAAGGTGTCTCGGTCTGATTGTTGTTGTTATCGACCTCTCACAGTCTTTCTGCGCCGCGAACATGCGGTTTTCAACGAGCCGGTTCATAACGATGACAACGCTGTTCGCATGCAGCGCTTTTTATACAAACGTTTTTTACTCGGCGATTAATGCGAGGCTCTTAGAGCCCCAATCACAAGACATGTTAAAGGCCGATGACAGCCAATGCAGGCTGATATTATCGTGAATAAATAGTTGAATAATAAGAATGACTAATAATAATTAACTGCGAGAGAATAGAAATATTCAACGGAGTATCGTCCGTGAGCTTTCAGACTGCCGACGTACACAAAGCACTAATTAGCAGCCGTAATCGTATCGTAATTGGCTACTTTTCCATCGTGCACAATCTTTTCCACGGGGAAATATGTAACAGCGCATGTCGGAAATATACAACCTGGAAAAAGGGATTCTAATACATCGAAATAGACTGAAAGGAGTATCGCGCGATACTTGGACTTTCTAAGCCATCTTGAAGAACAAATTGATCGTACGTTATTATAAGAATGACAAATTTATAAACATTTTATTCTTCAACGCACAGAGAGGGTTCCGTTAAATTTCAACGTACTTTCTCCACCGATCCGCAGTGTTTTCATCTCGTCATTGCATCAGTCATACCAATTCGAAGCCCACCCCTCGCACGATGCCCTGCATTTCTCAGCGTGCGGGCGAAAAACATCGCTGCTCCGAAGTGGGGTGTAACGAGCGTCCTCCCCGTGGCGTTGCGCGCTCGTTGCGCGTCCTTCGCGGCCGCGTGTCGGATAACGTTATACCAATCGCGTTTGCCCGCAAACGAACTATCGAGCGATAGATGGATAGATAGATTTATCACCGTGCGTTCCTCCTCCCTCCCTCCCTTCCTCTCTATCTCGCTCGTTCCCTCGCTTTCCTCGTTCGACGCAACCGCCGTAATCTTCTTAATTTTTTTCGCATCCACCCACGCCGGTTCGTTGGCCATCGCGCGTGTCGAATCTGATCGCCGCGCGATTGATCCCCGTATAAATATGTATGCGTTCGTCGCCGCGCCTCCGAAAACGCTTTCAGCCGCCGCGGTCCGTCTCGCGATATTTTCCACGGACACGCCGAGATGGAAATATCGTTCGCGATCCCGCGTCGGACCGGCGCGCGTCCAGGGTCGCCGCGTATCCCGCCTTAAGCTCCGGTACGTGACGAGGAGTATTTGCGGGCGCGTTACCGCGCGCCGCGCGTGATCAGATTACGCGCCGGCTTTGCAGTCCGAGAAACGCGCGTGCGCGCTCGCTCGCGTGAAAGCGTTTGCGCGAACGGGTAATCGACTAATTAGCGATGCGTCTCGAACGCCGAGATTACTTTATCCCAGACGCGTGTTCTTCCCCCCCCCCCCTCTTTTCCCGTTTTTCGATTTCGCCTTTTTCTCTCTTTCAAATTCTTCTTCACACGCGCGCGCTGCGTATGGACGCCGGTGGCGGTGAAAGCGCGGTCTGGCGTAAGCACGGCTAATTGGCAGTCATTGATAAACTTTAGTCAAATTGTGTGTGTTTACGTGAGCCCGCCATAAATTCACGCGCTTTAATTGGACGACGTCGATAAAGCGCCCGCTATTCGAGGCTTTGGCCGGGGAACCCGTAACGATTGTAATCCGGTTTCCCGATCCTCTCCGAAAATCGTCCGTACTTTGCCTCTCCCGGTCTTCGAACTTTCGTCCTTTCGACTGTTATCTTACATATTTTCAACGAGCGCACCGGAGAAACGATTCGGCTCTTTGCAATCTTACGTCGAGTCTACTTCAACATCATGTTTCGTTCTACACGGGAAAAAAGCAAACAATTCGGTGTAACTGAATTTTCCGTTACCTGAAGACCGGGCGAAAATTCGGTCGCGGGAACATCGAGATACCTGTAGGAGGTATCGGTCGATTGCTCAAGCAGGTCTTAATGCGTCCGAGCGTACGCACGAACGCTCTCAGACGGGGGTAACAGAGATTTCACTTCTCGTTACCGAGTTTTCATCCACTCCCTGTCGCAGGAACAGGAACGTTTTTTTCTTCGGTATAATCGCGCGGGGTAATTAACGAGATTCCGAGATTTTATCGCGCGGCTGGTCGTAAAGGAATGATTGCCGCGGCGGGGTTCTTGTCGTCACGCGCGCGCGCGCGCTCGTAGCGAAGAAAATCATAAAGTAAAATACGTCTAAATGAAACATCGCGCTCTCTGACCCGCTTTCGTTATTTAGACCACAGATGCCGCCGGTGCTTCCTCCTCTCATGCATATTCCATCGCGGTATGGAAATGTCGCGTTAACTCGTACTAATCTTTTACATTGCGCCCCGCCGTTACAATAGAGCGGACTTGTTACACAGACGCCGCTTATATGCATATGTCACAGGCCGCATTATAACGCCGGCATTATTGCATTCTGCACCGGTATAAAGCTCGCGCGCCGCTGTTTCCAACGCTGTTTTCTTCCCCGTGAAAAAAAATTCGCTATGCAACGCGAAGAGCTACTGTCTTCGACGGCCGAGCGATTTTCTCCGCCGCTGCCGAGAGAGGATTCGCGAACGCTTCGATGCATAACTGCGAATAATTAACGAGGTTGCGCTCTCTGAACTTCTTGAGATGAAATTTCACTCGAAACCAGTGAAAAATCCATTCAATGCGATTATGGAAATATTGTCGCACGGATTGTCAAAAAGTGTGTTGTTCAATTCAGATTTACGCTTTTATTATATATTATACAAGTATGTAATATTTTTATCAGTCACGATATCGATCACTTTGAGATATTCGATCGTACAAGGAACTTGACTACGAGAGCGTGAGGTACGCGTGTTCGCGCGAATCGAAATTGAAATTCGCCCTCTCACTCTCTCTCTCTCCCTGTCTTAGACCGAGATGCACTTTCCGTTCTGCGACTATGCAATATCATCCGTATTATGTCCCGGACACAAACGCATGCGTCCCAAGAGAAGAGAGTGAATAAAAGAGAGAAAGAAAGAGAGAGAGATAGAGAGAAGCAGAACGGGGCCCCACTACGTATGCAAATCCGACTCCGCCCTGAATAAAATATTAACCGACCAATCGAATGCGGAGGAAGGGGTAGACGCGCGCGAGTCTCCCTCTACGAGGCTGCCGATTTTTTCTCCTCCTCTGAATGCACTTCCTTTTTTTCGTTACTTTTTGCGTAGGCATCGTCCGCTTATGTACGCACGCAAATGTATGCGCGCACACGCATCGCTCGCGCGCGGGTAGTAAAGATCCTCGGGATGCCCGCTCCTCTTTCTCTCTTTCTCTTTTCCTCTCTGGGGCACCGCTTCTTCGCACAGAACTATCTACTTCTCTCTTTCTTTCTTTCTTACCACATCGCGCGTTCCCCGAGGTCTCTTTAAATCGAAGACTTCGTTATCTCAGCCCGAACGGATTCTCGTTAGCGAAACTTTAATTATAACCACTCGACAGCGTCTCTCTCCAGATAGCCGTCTCCGTCCGAAACGAAGGAGCACGACAAGTGGACGGCATCGGGGAGAGAGGCGAGAATACGACGACGCGGAGCATCGGTGAAAAACGGCGATGAAAGCGGGCTCGCCATCGGGAAAGCCGGAGAAGACTCCGGGAAAGAGAAGCCTTACTAACAATTAACCTTTTTGAGAGACACGGCCGCTTACACAACGAATCGACTCCCGTGAAACGCCGTGCGGCGCTTCGCCGAGCGACACGAGGAAGGAAAGAACGAAAGAGAGAGAGAATGATTCTTCTTTTTGGAAAGCAGGAAAAATGAAGAATTTTCCTTCTTTATTACCCTCCTCACTCTTCTCCCACTAACCTATCCGTGCGTCTGAACCGTGTTACCGATAATTACCGCGTTATTGCGCGGTGAAAGGAGGAGATGTGGGGGAAGACAAACGAGAACTCATTAAGTCTCTCTCTCCCCCTCTTTCTTTCTCTTTTTTGCCGCGTCGTTGCCGCAGTCTCGTCTCTTTGATACACATTGCGTCCTTACACGCGGCCTCGCCGGAGTAGAAATTTTATTTCTTGAGCTTAACGCGGCTGCCGTGCGGTGGAGCGTTCCGCGTGTACGCTCCTCCGCCCCCGCAAAAACGTTCCGCCACGTCGGATGGAATGGCGACGAGCGAAGTAACACGGTAGCGACGGCGGTCGAGGACCAATCGCGGCGGCCCCACGTCGCGTGAAATTTAATTGCGTCCGAGCTCGCGCGTTCGTCGAATTTCCACGACGGTGGTCACGAGAGGCGAGAGAAACGGAGAGAGAGAGAGAGAGAAGAAGAAAGTCGCCCGAAGCAAGGTGGAACGGCCGGCCGCATCGCGAAGCACCGCTTTTCACCTTTATTTGAGTCCCGTACGACGGGGCACTTGTTTAGCCAGGCGCGAAATTACGTAGTTTCGCGCTCGGGGCTATGCGAACCGCGCGCGAAACGGCGGTTGGGCCAGTCTCTCCTACCTATATGCACCTACCTGCCTGCCTGCCTGCCTGTTTCGAGAAACAAAACTCCCTTCATTCCGCCGCGATTCTAACGAGCGACCACCACCGCCGAGGACGACGGCGACGCCATTCGCCACGACTTCGCACGAGCTGGCGACAGTCGCGACGGTCACTGCTGCCGGGGGAAATGAATGAAACAAAATAATACAAAAAATAAAACGAGAGGGGGGTGATTTTCGTCGCGTCGCATCAGTGTCGGTGATGTCGGTCGCGCGGCACCGCGAGGGCGGCTCGTTAAGGGAAGCGCCCGCGCATCGTCGTTTTGATTAATTATTAGTGCCGGCGTGTTTTGCGTCCCGGTTTTTCGCGCTCCACGAAACGCAGCGAAATCCGCGGCGCGCATCGAGGTTAATTAATGCTAATTCCCACGGCTGCCAACCGCGCTCGCGCGATTTCAGCGTGTAGCAGGCGAGAGAGAGAGAGAGAGAGAAACGGCGATGACATTGCGCGTACTTTTTCGGACCTTAACAAGTGACAGCGGCGACGAGAGGGAGAGCGAGAAATAATTAACGTCGCAGGCAAACTGCTTAAATCCCACCATGAAATATAGATGATTATGTTTCGCGGAATTAATTAATTTTTATTGAAATAAATTAGCCGGCCTCTGCCGTCGCTCGTGTGTGGGTGTGTCGTTCGCGCGATTGTATGTTAAATCCCACAAGAGTGGGAAGGGTCGAACGGTGCGGTTCGGCGGTGCGAGGCAATTTTTCTTCTCTCTCTCTCTCTCTCTCTCTCTCTTTCTTCATTGCGATGGTAACGAAATAATTTCATTGTAATTAGCGACTTGAAAAACTGCTCGCCTACTTGCTCGTTACGCCCGTCGGCGTCGTAATGGCTTTCCAAATAAAAGTGCGCGACCTTGCCGTTGTATAATTACGCCAAGAGAGAAATATTAAATACTTGTCGCACAAATGCAATTAAGATATACAGGGTGTCAGACGGCTACGAGGTTTGCAATTTTCCGCCCACTTCTCCCTGCTGCGTCGCTTCCGGGGTCGTAATAGATCACCCGTGAGAAGTCGTTGAATCTCCCTCGGAATCACTGAGGATCGCCGAGAATCGCGACCTCTCGCCTGAGAAACGGGAAAAAGACGGCTGTGGGA
>NW_014556310.1:306015-307403 GCF_001313825.1 Dinoponera quadriceps
GGGGGGGGGCGTGTTGCTTATTTCGCGGACACTCTGTATATCCGCGATCCAATTATATTCGAATTCCACTTCTGCGATATAACGAATAGCACAATTATGTTACACTTATTCGCCGTGGGAGCGCGTGTATTTTTCCCGGCGGAGAGAGAGAGAGAGAGAGAGAGAGAGAGAGAGAGAGAGAGACTTCCTCTCTCGCGACTTTACTCGCGTATTTTAACCAGCCTGAGAATGTGTCGCGTGCGCTCTCATTGTCGACGTCGTTCCCCGAGTATCTTTATTTTCCTGCGAACGAGATCCCCGTCTGCGCGCATTTAAAGTACTGTTCAATCATGAGGGAGCGCTTTACGGGCTGGGGGGAAGGGGGGGGGATTATTGTCGATACCCGGGAATATGTGGGAATACGTAGGAAGCTGAGGCGCGAGCGGCGACGCCTTCGCCTCAAGCGCGCAAGAGAGTGGCTCTCCTAATCCGTTTTCATCCACTCGGTCCAAAAAACGATTGAGAGGAAGCGAGCGCGAGAGGGAAAGGTGCACTCTGTCGAGCTCCTCGAGAATCGTTTCCGGCTCTCTCGGGACCGATGACGAGGGCAAATTCCCGAAGAGATTCCCGAGGAACGAACCTAATTCCCCCGGGCGCTCCTTCCTTCGGCGAATTGGGTAGTAAAGCGGCAGTAAGCGGAAGGGGTGAATGAATATAGCCGGGACGGCTCTCCCTTCCTCCCCCCTCCTCTCTTTCTCTCTCCTACGTCACTGCGGCGCAGCCCGGGCGTATATCGCTGATAAGAGGCGGTACACGTAAAATTCACGTGAGATTGTGGCCCTTTCTCGAGGACTAAGGTCCTTAGGTGAGATGGGAGGAAGAGGGGGAAACGAACGGCGACGCGATCACAGAAATTACCGTCTCTCGAACGAGAGCAATAATATCCAAGATCGTTCGTCCCCGCGAACGCCCCTCCGGGCGACTCGCCGTGAGGACGATTCACCGCGAGGGCGAGAGGGGGTCGTTAATGCCGGAGTCACGCGACGCACGCGACGTCCGTTCTAAATCACGATCGATCAGTATGGTCGAAGCGCGGCGACGGCGCACTTTGAAGATTTACGGAACACGCGCACCGGCGCGATGATCTCTCGCTTCTTCGTTTTTTGTCCTCTTGTCCTGCCTCCCGTCGCGACGATCGTAAACGAGTTGCACGCGTCGAGTGAATTGCGTGCTACGCGAATCCCGTGTGCACTCGGAGAAAGAATTAGCTAAAACCGTGGAAACTGAAACCTAGCTGTGGCAGCTGAAATGTATCTTTGAATTAGAGACAGCCAATGTCGTTGCTATCCAAGCTAAATTTACTAGCTGTTTGAATTTAGACGCTACAGTGGCGAATGGCGATACGCGGG
>NW_014556310.1:307423-325996 GCF_001313825.1 Dinoponera quadriceps
GGGGGGGGGGGGGGGATAGAAAACGCACGTCTTTTTGATACGTCTTTTTAATACACCAGAGAAGCGCACTCGACGCGCCGTCGCAATTCTCTCACCGACATCCCGTTGTTTTGTGCGTCAGCGGAATTGAACTTTGCTTCGTTAAGCGACCTATCGCTTCGCAACTCCTCCGCAAAGCGCATAAAGTTCCCGCGGCTGACCAACTTGCACGTATCCGTGCAGTTAGCCGTGCGCGCGGCTTCAATTATTCCGCCGCTCGTTATTATTTGCCCAGCTCGTTCTCCTGATTGAATGCATGTGCGTCGTATTCATCGACGTTGTTAGATAGCACCGGGGCGGTTAGTTCCATCGTCGGCGATCCGTCTTTTCGAGACGCACCTCCGACACACCCGAGACTTTTTGTTATACGCTCGACGAGGCTAGGCGAACTGTAAAGGCCATTTCACAATGTCCGAAAGAAAATGTATCTGTGCTCCGTGTGGAAAAATCTGGGAAAATTTCTATGCCTGATTAATCGATGATATTCGCTTACTGTCGTATGTTAGGGTCTACTACAGCGAAACGTGCTCTCACAACCACATCTTACAGACTTAAAGTCAGAATTGATTATTCTTAGGCCGTAAGAAGAATAGTCGAGTGTAGTTAGTCAATTTGCTTACTTCTCGCGTCTTATTGCTTACGTTTCCGTGTGTGCCACGAGTCTTACAATCCATATTCTTACGGACATGTAAGACATTGTAAAATGGCCTTAATACACCGGAAGAAGAACATCATCGTTAACACGAATCCCATCGATTCACCCGGCCGAGTTGCTCGCCCGGCGCCGTTTGATTTATACCGCGCGCGCGAGACAGCGAGGTGCGATATACTCGTGGCTATGTTGACTCGGCGAGACCTTAATTCGCCGAGATAAGAATGATAACGACATTAAGACGGCAGTTGGCGGAGATTAATACACCCGACGCGTTATCGTCATTTGCGTCGCAATGAGCGTCGCGAGAGCGACGGCCGGAAACGTCCGCGATCTCCAGTGTTCATCTCGCGGGGCTGAGGAAGTTGGGTTTTAAAAGTGACTCGTTGCCCAGTGAAAAAAGTCGTTCATTTCCGTTACTTTTCGTTACCGGACGTATTAAACTGAGCAGGAAAATCGTGTGCCATTTTGCAAAACTCGCATTAGTCAGTGAGAAATTAAATAATCTGCATAAGCTAATGAGCGTACGGGAAGTGGTAGGCCGGGCTTTGTATAAAGAAAAATGATCAGAAATAACGCGTTACTCTTCAACCCCGTTTCATCGTAATCGTTCTCGGCGGACGGCGGCTGAAGGCCGGGGAAAAAAAAACCTTCAGGGAGAACCAAACGGTCAGGGTTTTGTTTTTAACGCAAGAAGAGAGCGATTCGCGTAATCCGCGCGACCCGCACGGTTCACGCTCGTCGATTATCGCGGAAAAAGGATGAGTGTCCCGAAAGCGATAGCGAGGACGCGCGTGAACCCGCCGGTATAATTCGCCCGCAGCCACGGTCCATCGCAGTTTAGCCGGAAACGCAATTTAAACAAATTGCTGGAGCCGCCACGCCGACGCTGCCAATTCATCCCATCCTCTCCCTCCCTCCCTACCCGCGCCTCGTTGGCGTTACAATTCCGATTCTTTCGCCCTTTTCACGGGGCCCGACAGAAACCCGACGACGAACCCGGCGCATCGGTGGCGGGCGCCTTGCTCGATTAATCGAAATCGAAACGAGCGGCGTTACGGGCCGAGCTAACGGACGTTTATCGCCCGTAGCGCAATAATTCGATTTTCGGCTACCGTCGGTTTTCCCGCCGCGCTCAACACGACACGGCGGAACTGCGCCCGTCGGCGGACAGTTTATGGATTTTCATGCAGCGTGCGCCGTGGCCGCGCGCGCGCGCGCCGGAGTCACGGCCGTGATCGAATTAAAAACTCGGTGACTCTGCGATCCGGTTTTTTTTTCTGAACGCGGCTATCATAGCAGTTGTCGCGCGATTTGTGGTGCGGGTGGGAAAAAAAGGCTTCGCGGTGATTCCGCGGCAGGCTCTTCGGGGAGGGAGGGGGTAGGAGAAAAAAATATACGTCACTCTCGATGCACGCCAATCATTTCGGTTTATCGAGTCGCGAGATCTCGTGAGTTATCGAGGCGCGCCGTTGCCCAAGGTAAACACTCCCGCTCGTCCGCGATCGCTTTTGCAGATTGCGAATATTGGAAATGATCCTCCCCTCCTCATCCTCGGCTGCGTTTACGGCGCCGGTGGTTATTATGGAAGTCGGAGGCGGCGGCTATGCGACGTATTGATTTTTGACAAAAATACACGCGGTAATTTAAACGACAGATGTCGTTCCCGAGATTATACGGGCGGAATGGCAGCTCATTTTTATGGACGTTTCGACGAACGTGACAGGTGCGTCGCGCGCGTGTATTGGCCGGCGCGCCGGTGTATGACGGCGGCATCGCGTCAAAATCCAGACAGAGCCGCGACACGCGGCTGAGTACTTCTCGCAGAGCCGGCCCCTCTCGTCGCCACAATTACGCTACGATTATACTACAAATTCGAGTGCAAAAACACACACGTGCGAACACACTCATGCACGCGCGCTCGTGCACGCAACGCAGTGCCGGCGAACGCGCGGAGTTCGCGTTCATTGTTCGGCGCGACGAAGTCGCAAATTATTGCCGGCTATTAAGCGTGGAATAATTAATTCCACGCGTTCGGCCGCACGCGTAATAATTTTTATTCTGTTCTCGGATATCGTGAGAGAGAGAGAGAGGAGACAAAGGAGAGAGGGTTGGGGTGGGAAAGGAAAAGAGGGTGGAAGAACCGCGGCACCGATGATTTCTGGCCAGGACTGTACCCACCATCGGGTGACAACGTAGTTTCCCATGTTTTATGGTCAGTTCCGTGCGCCATGGTATCTGATTGCGTCATAAATCGAACGAGAAACGGCGCGAGGGTTGCCGGTCGCGCGCGCGCGCGATACACACGACCTACGAGATTTCGTTTGCCGAAATTTAGCGGTCGTGTCCCGCCGTTCTTTTTCGTCGTTTTTTTTGCTTTCCTTCTCTTTTGCACGCGTACTGTCGCGTCACGCGAGAAATAAAATCTACAGAGTGTAAGCACTCGCCGCGCTATGGCGCGGGGGCTTGCGGGAATCTGTTAATTTTTAATCCTTTTAGCCGAGCAAGAAAAACGGCGATGGCAGATCCGGCGGATATAGAAGCTTGGATTCGTATTACAATTCCTGGCTTGAAAGGAGAAAGGAGGCAAGCAGAGAGAGAGAGAGAGAGAGAATTAATCTTCATCGAAATTAACGATATACACTCTTTGATGTTTCAATAGTTCCGTTTAATTTATTCAATCGATTAATCGCTCCGCGAGTTTCAACCCGAAGCGTCACGGTTATTCCATTAGGAAAATCGCAAATTCCTCCGTCCGCGAAATATCTTTCTTTTGATTGGAAAAAACCTCCTTTATAATTAATTCGATAAGATCCATCTCATAAAAGCGGATTGTTCGTCGGGTCTCGCTTTATCTCTTTGCGGCCCGAATCGTTTCCGATTTTTTTTCTCATCCGTGGAAATTCATTTACTTCGCGACGGTATCGCTTAGTTCGCTTCCATTAATTAATTGTAACGTCTGTCAATATTTCTGTATTTAAATTATTGTTAATATCTCAATATTCACTTAATGTGCAACGACAAATCTACACAAATATATTCACACTGAACACGTGATTAATAAATAAGAAACTATTAGGATCAGATAGAACGAAACGCAGCGTCAAGGTAGGTTCGATAAAGAACTGCGAAGAATTAAACCTCGCGAATTCCAAATTCCATGCGTTATTCCGAGCATACACACACACACTGCGATGTTTCCTTCCTCTCTCCCAACCCGCCCGGGATCCTCGAAAAAAAAAACACGTCGCCGCGATACCTAAGTCTTGGAGCGGGTAACAGTTGTTCCATTAAAACGATTTGGTGCTCGAGTACCTCGATGAGTCAGCGAGCCTCGCCGGCTACTCGCCGTTCGGAGGGCACTCGAGAAGAGCGCGCACCGTGTAATTAATTCGCCGTGAAATGCTACATTAATTCGTAATGGGCCATGTGTCGTGCGTCCGGGGTACCCTTCTCGCTTACAAGTGTGCCAGATACACCGTGCCCATTAATTGTTTTTCACCGTACGCAAATGCCTCGCACGGTCCGGCCGGACCGTGTGTATGGATGTGTCGAGTGTTCGGCCCTTCGCACGACCTCGCTCCTTTCACTTTCTCTTTACGCGCGAGAGGAGAGGTTGGCCCGAGCAATGGACGATCCGAATGACACAATGGCACCCTTTGCTTCGCCCATAAAATTCGCACCGACGCGAAAGCTCACGAGCGATTTATTCGTATCAATCAGCGGCGGTGAAAGAGAAGAAGGAGGAGGAAGAAGAAGAAGTGGTTAACGAAGGTTCGTGGTTCACGAAGCGGCCCGTTCCGGTTGTTTCTTCGCGATTGTTCGTGCGCGAGTAAGTCATGAGGAAAGAAAAACGAATAAATGATCGAGAGGAGAAAGCGGGTTCGCCGGGACGACGACGGCGACGTTTAAATTAGCGGTTCGGACTCCTCGCCGGCGAGGCCGAACGGCCGAAGGAACGGAGGGGGCCGATCGTCGAGTTTCCAAGTTTCCCGTCGGCGCGCACATCCAACGAGCAGTTACATTGTGCCCGCCGTTTAATCACGTTTTTTACAGCTTCTCGAAAACCTTTTTACGCGGTCGGCGAGGAGGAACGGGATGAGAGGGGCTCGGCTCGCCTTGAAACGAATAAACTTTGTTTCTTTCGCCGAGACCGGCAGGGTGTAATCGTGGAGCGGCGCGAGCGGGGTCTCGAACTTCCAAACGTGAGGGAGAAAGAGAGACACGTCGTCCTGCTACTCCTCTCCTTCCTTCTTTCACTCTCTTCTTTTTTCTCGTAATTTTCCTCGACTACCCTCGTGAAACTTTCACCTCCGAAGTACCGATGTCGCGCCGACCTTCGTCCCCGACATCGTCGTCGTCAGTGTAATGGTCGCTTACCGACCTAAAAAGTCCGATATTCGGGAACATGACGCGACACTTTTCACCGGCTTCTCGCGAACCTCCTCGAGTTTTTCGCGATTTCGTCTTGACGTTTCCTTCTTCGCGGACACTTTCTGCTCGGGCACGCGCGCGCGCGCGCGAGAAAGAGAGATCGCCGTTCCCACGGGAACCCCGTCGCTACGAGAGTGCTCGCTTAGCCGAGCGATTCGTTCGAACCGGTTACGACGTAAGGTCGAAGGTCGTACGGAGCTCTCTTTCTTGCCCTGCTCGTTCCGAGGGCGCCCGGTACCACGGCGCCGGACCGGCCTGCTGCCCTATCATTGTTGTTGCGACTTTGCGAATATTTATCGCCCGCGCGATAAAGGTCTCGGCGTTTGCACAACGTATCGAGCAGCAGGTCTGGAACTTGACCGGGATAACGTGAGTCAAGATCGAAGTTGCTTCATCGAATTCGAATCTTTCAGTCCGCAGTTCTCAGTCTTCGATACTTAAGACAAGCTTTCTCCGAGATTACGAGGCCCAGCAAAAAAGTGGCAAGACAAAATTTGAATAAAATCCTTCCTTTCATCGATTTCGGCTAATATATCACCTTTGAAGTAACCTCCCTCCGCATGAAACGGTTTCACCGATCCTTCCGTGCGATATATGTGACAGGATTGTAAACACTCTTCCTAGCTCGTTTGTTATCCATGTCACGCTCTTTGGCTATTTTTTATTGCTTCAAAAGGAGCATTTCTATTTAGTTTATCAGTTTGGAAAATAGAAAAAGTAACAAGGAGACAAATCGAACTAATGCAGCGATTACACCAACGCGGTAATACTTTTTTTCGTGCAACGTTCGAGGTTCTCGCCCCTCCATTTTCGCGACGGACACTGAACATACACTCACCGAAACCACAATAACTCGACGAGTGTTTGGCTTACCTACGAGAAACTCCTACTGATGGAAGGAAGGGAGAGGGGAGGAGTATCACTCTACCATATTACGTCAAGTTCATCGGTTCGACAGTTTGCCACGATAAAAAAACAATGTCAATGTTTCTCCGTTGGACCTTGCCATATCCCTTTAAGACCCGAGAATTTTTTACTTGGAAACTTCTTGTGCCATTTTTCTTTCAAAACTACCTTAATAAATCTTAGGGAAAAAATCATTAAAAAAATTTTTTTTCTTATGCGAGTTCTAGAAATTCGATTATGATGGTTAAGCACGCACATATGTATAGGAATATTTGGAAAGTTTAACAGCGCATTAATCGAAACATAATCTACATACATGTCAAATTAGAAAAATATTGACTATATCAAATCTGAGATAATTAAAATCAACAAAGTTAGCACATATTACGCGTAAAACCAGCATTTTTCCATGTACATGTCAGAAATGATCAACATTTGCACAGATTTATCGAACATTTTACTGTCACGGACCAATTACCTCAAAGGGATATTCGATTCGACGCCGAACGATTCGATGCCGAACGAGCCCGACGCGGCCCGAGTCAATCACTACCGAGCCAAGATGGCGTCCAGAGAAAGAGAATCGCGCGCGTCTCTTAACAGTCTCTGTCAAATTTTCCGATCGGGATGCAAATAGCTCGCGCGTGTTGTGTCTTAAGTGGAACAATCGCATTTAGCCAAACCGGCGGCATAATCGTTTCGAACTTTTTGCCTCCCTCTGGCACCACCTTACCCCTACGAAACGTCGCGCAACTCGAAACAATTCGCATGGCGAATTCTCCCGGCAGGTGGAATTGTAGGAACGCGCGAATCTGGCGCGGCTGATTGTCTGTCTGTTTCGTGACGAAAGCGAGGGGTACACGACGAGACGTGCGCGTTCGAGGAAACTCGATCGACGATGAGCGACGGTGGGACCATGTCGCTGCGCGACAGCATCCTCGACGAATTACTTGGAATTTTCGCCGGGGACAGATTTCACGGTCTGCCTGAGACGTTCGAAAGTTTGGAGACACTGAAGCAGCAGCAGCGGCGGCAGCATCAGCGATGGCAGCAAAGCGGCGGTAGTGGCGGGAAAGTAAGAGATAGAGAAGACAGATAGAGAAGATGGATAGACAGATAGGGGAGAAAGAGTGGGAGAGAGACGAAAGTCCGTAGGGCAAAGTTTCTCTTAATAACTATGCCGCGCAGCTCGGCAATCGAGGCGTGAACGCGAGATACGGATTAAAGGGAGAACTTTGCTTCGGTTCCTCCCGCGAGAACAAATTCTGGAGGGTATTTTTCGTCGTCCCCGCGAGAAGCGGGGAAGGGCGACGCACCACCGTCGGCGAAAAGATTCCTCGTGCGAAAGGAAGGAAAGAAATTATTACATCGAGGACAGCAATTTACCTCGGACTAATATCGTAAATATGTGCGGCCGCGCGATAATTCTCTCAAGTCCGCGGAGAAATCTCGTCTCATGGAAACCGGTCGCGATGAGATCGCTCGTGTGGTGTCCCAGACACCGCGCGGGAAAGACGCGCGTTTTGCTGCAAAATTCGTTCGAGTGATAACCATCGCGCGGGGCGGAGGAAAAGCTTTGCGACAAATCGAGTAACGGGAGTGCGCACGTTCGCTGCAATTATTCCGGTTCTCCGAGGATTCGCAGTTTCAACAATCGCGTCAGCCGCACGCAGGTGAGAAATCAGCAGAAGCGTCTGCTAAAATGTGATTGTGGCGACAAGGATCTTTTCTGAGGTAAGAACAGTTAAGCCTCTTGGCTGCTGCAGCCGTTCGATGACGTCAGAAGCGAGAAAGCCCAAAATTCTTGCAAAATACATTGAAATAAAAGGATGTGAAACGACTTATGATCGATTGAACACATTTGTAAAATATTCCGAAGACTTTCTCTTTTCTCTAATAAATATCAGTTTATGAACCGTATACCTTCAACCTTTTACTTCAACGTATTCCGCAAGAATGTTGAGAATACGTTTTCTCTCTTCTGACGTCATTAATTAGGCATTGGAACGCAGCTTCTTGAACTAGTACAGCCAGTTCATGAATAGAAAACAAACTTTATGATGTTTCAGTACTTGTATGTGACAAGACTTGTTTAAACTACTTACGCTCGATTTCACCATTAGTGGTGATATTAATCTAGGTTTACATAAACGTCGGTTAAAATGAACGTTAGTTTCAACTCTGTTTAATTGAAATCACGTTCCATCAACTCTTGAAAACATCGTTTAAAAAAAATTTATACTTAGTGCAATAAAACTTTTCAAGTATAGAGAGAGTATAGAGATAGAGAGGTAGTATAGAGAGAAATATATTAAATCGATTTTTATGTTAATAGCAGATAAATTATTTACTTCCAAACTTTTTGACATTGTCCATATATTGGCGTTTAATATCTCTGCGCGTTTTTTAGTCTTATTATTTTTCTTGAACTTTGTTTATTGTAATTGAACTGTCGAAAATGGGCAAAAATTAAGCTTAGTTTAACTGCTTTTAAATCTTAAGCGAAACTTGTTGGGAACAAAGAATATACTTTAAACTGTGGTTATTGCAGTTATTCAAATTTAAACAGAGTTGGGATAGAATCGGGCATTAGACACTCAGGCATGATTATTATTTTTTCAACTACTTGTGTTAACACGGCTAATTATCACGGTGATTTCCATGGATTGTTCCAAAGTTTAATTAAAATTAGTATAGCCGGAATTACAGTGAATACATACGAAACGTATTTTCTGATACATATATTCCTGATACATATATTTGATACAGCTTGTTTCCTCAGTTTCCCATCCATTGTGGTATTTAGTTCGTTAGGTACAATTAGTCACGTTTTACGCGCAAATTAAGGAGACGCAGCGAAAACATAGCATCGGTCAACATGTCCCCAGTCAACGTATTAAGCGCTCTTTAATTTCGGTTAACAAATTTTTACCTCACAGTGAATGCATTTTATCGGTAATAGCCAGTTCTCAGCGATTACAACAAAGTGATTATTTTTTAGCTAATTCTCGGATTAACCACTGAGATTTAGCTGATAGCATTAAATGATTTTTTTTCGTGTATACGGTCAGAGAATCGTCGGTCCGTGAGCTTTGTATAACGATAAAAAAATGTTTTATCGTGCTCTGGTCTCTCGACGATTCAAGTTTACTAATAAAGCGATCGTTATAGACACATACCGTGATAAATACACCGTGATCGATAAAAAAAAAACGCACAGGGAGGCAAGGAAAGAGGATAACACGTCGGACAAAATTCCGTTTTAATAATTTTTGCAAGACAAACTCACCGGTTTCAGCACGGGAGGGAACGACGCTGCGCGCGACACATCGTTAAAAAGTTGGCTTTTCCCCTCGCATTGAAATAATCTGGAATCTCGTTGAAATCGGCCGAAACGTTTCGTATATCTAGCGAGGCGAGCCATCCAATCAGCAGCGCGGCAACAAGCCAGTCACAGATATCCGAGCGTAGCAATTACATACGTCGCGTTACGAGCACAATGGAAATTCGCCAGACTGTTTGAAATGCGAATTACCGCACGGATATCTTGACGCGGGAGTTGCACGCGCGTCGAGCTATATCAGAACTCAGGCATGCGCATCACCGGCACGTGTGTACATATGAAATAACGTTCGAGTCATAAAGAGAGTTGAAATCTTGCGTGAACGCTGTTTATCTTTTTTCATCCTCATCGAAAAAATTCCGATCAAACGCTCGTTTTTGCGGCGGAACGTGCACGCGGAAAATGGATTAACGAGAGGAGCTGAGATGTAGCCGCCACGGCTGCGGCTGAGATGTTTCTTTGAGATAGGGACACAGATGATTAAAGACTGCAACACTGCCTCGATGAGTTTCGCAACGCATTCCGTATCCAATGGGAGAATTCGTTCTTCTTTTTTTTTTCAGTAATCCTCAGTAGATACAGATTTCCCTATTAGAGACGGGATGCGTTGCGAAACTCGTCGAGGAACAGTGTTGCAACCTGCAATCATCTGACTGGGTAGTAGCTAATATCATTGCTGCGGCAGCTTAATTTATTAGATCTTTGAACTCAGGCGCTGCAACGAGAAGTATTCCCCTGCCGGAAACAAATAACGTGTTAGCGTATTTGTACGATAAGATACTCGGGAATGTCTGCCACTTTCTTAGCTACTCGTGCTAATCCGCGTTTGTAACTCAGCTGATGAATTTTTGTCTCGTGGTGAAGATATTTTAATGGCTTCAATTGTCGACTCAGAGTGAGATGATGGGAGAACTTTCATGCGGTACACTTTGGTTCGGTATTCAATATAATTCAAGCTTGACTTTCTGGGAATACTGCTTCGTAGACGTCTGTAGACGACACGGGGGTATTGATCGTCGATGAGTCGCCTGTTCGAAGTGTCACTTTGAATACCGTTTTAAGGCTCTTGTTTCCTCGCCGCAGCCTTCTTGATTAATCATGTCAGACGTGAGAGAAGGCAAGTCCACAATTCTTGCGAAAAACGTTGAAATAGAAAGGGTATATATCCATGAAACAATACTTGTGATCGCGACTGAATATATTTGTAAAATATTCCGAAAACTTTCCTTCCATTTGGACAATCAATAAATAGTAAAATTAACGTGATCAAATCTTGATACTACCAACCTTAAACGAGACGCGTCGATCCTTTGCGACGCGCTAAAGAGAAAATCGTTGCGTTTTTTTTTCCTTCACCCCGAGGTCGTTGTACTCACGGCGAGCAGATTTTTGTCGAACTGTGTGAAAGTTCGAACGGGAAAACAAGGACTCTCACCGGCAAACAGGGCAGATACCCTCGCGTTGATCGGCGTACATCGGGGAACGCTGTAAAACGGGTATTGGTGTTATAAAAGCGGGAATCGCCGGGGGAGAATTTTGACGACGGGCGGGGTTGTGAACGGCCACGTCTCTGGCGCCAGCCCGGAAACTGCAGTGTTTATATCGGCAATTAACAAGTTCGCGTACGTTTGGGTAAGTCACCCCTCGTTGATGGCGCGCTAACGACTACGAAGGGGGATTCACTAGTTACGATATATATATATATATATATATATATATATAGGAAATTCCGTGGAAGCCAGCGGGAGGATGGCGCGACATTGTCGATCCGCACTGGCGATGAGTCTTTTTTACGATCGTGATCGTCAAATGAAGCGCAAGAGCGAGAACGACTTCCGACCAACACATCCCGAGTCGAAATTTTGTCCCCACGTTGAATCTTTAATTCTAGAAGGAACTACGATAGCGAAATAGATTCAATTATAATGATTAATTTACTTCTATTTTCACCACGATAATGTCTTAATTTGCATTTTCGCTGTTTTTAGCGTCAAAATAGCTTATTTGGATACTCATATGGATTCAATAATCAAAATATCGAGAGCACTTATAACTTTGAGATAGCATTAAAATAAAATCTGTAGAATTTCAGAGCTCAGGAGAGAGTAGTTAACAAGTATAACAACGTCAAAGTAGATTTTTATTAGTCTGTAAGTCATCTAAATAAGTCAAACTGTCCTTGTCTTTATCAAAATCGCATAAAAATTTCAAGTGGAGAATCCGTCACTTCGAGTTTCGCGTAACTTAACTCGGCGGAATCGCATACGTGCGTGTCTCTTCTCAGCTTGCCGCGCGGAAAAAATACCTAATCGGTAATCCGCTTAAAGTACGCGAACAGGAATAAGTTGGGAGATACAGGGTAATTTATGTCCGGTCGGTGAATTTCTTACGGGACGTATCTCCCTCTCTTTCTCCCGCTCTCGCTTTCTTTTTCTCTTTTTCTACTCAGGCTATAATATAATCCAAGTTACAAGATGATATAATCTGAGTTATAAGACGAACCGGCGCGGAGACCGGTTTTAAATCTCTTTTTCCTGATCCTTTTCTCCCGCGACGCGGCGCGCCGCGGTTACATTTAATTAAAGTTCCACTTTTAATCTAACATCTTACATCACTTTTGGCACCGCGTACACCGCGCGGTAATTAAAGTGACGTCGACGTTGGTAAAGTCGCTGCTACATATTTCATCGATTTTCTACGCGCGCGGAAAAAGGAACAGCGGAAGGAACTGAAATGTAGCCGTGGCGGCTGTTTCTTCGGAATAGCGACAGCTAACATCGTTGTTACCAAAGCTCAATTTATCAGCCGCTTGATTGAACTTAAATGCCACAGCGAGATACTTTGGAAGAACGGCTGCCGCTTACTCGCGCTAATACACATGTTTCATATAATAAGTAACATCAATATCGTAATTTATCCCTCTAGAATTTAGCAAATAGTATAAATATGAACTCACAACATATAAACTGTCAAGTTCAAATAAATTTATTATGTTAAATTTAATGTAAGATAATATTACTTTATGTATTATTTTATGTTTTTTTCAATACAGTAATCTCAACGAGTCATAGTTTTCAGCGATATCGTCAGTCAATGTGGTCAGTCAATAATAGAGGCGTTCATGTATTAATCGCCGATCATTGGTAGGAAATAGTAGCTTTTCATGAAAGCAATTGTTTATGCTTAGGTTATTTAAATAAAAGAATGTAAATGAAATAAATATGTTATTAGATTACTCACCGAATAAATATTATTTATTTTTAAATATTTTTTCAACATCTTTTCCCTCAGCGTACAAAGTTTTTTCTTTTGCGTATATGCGTCACACGAGAATAATAATATCGCCGCGCGCGTCGGAATCAAACGGGAAGCGAATCAGGTTGGAGGAATCGCAGGATATCCCCAGGAATCCTTGCTATTTTTTTGCGCTCGCGACACGAGCTCCCGATCCGTGAGGAAATCTCATTTCTTCCCGCGAGACGCGATTTCGATATGTTCCCGCTGACAAGAGAGGGAGCGGGAGAAAGAAGAGGCCTCCTCCCTCGTATTGAAAGGTCAATATTTGACAAGAAGACGACGACGACGGCGGGTTTTCAGGCAGGATGTCGCGCGTCGTTCCAACGGGGAAAGGAGAATCTCGTGTGCAGTAATATCCTCCGGACGCGATACGTGTTTTTCCCTCTCGAGGCCGCGGTTGCTTTTCGGCTGACGCGCGTACGCGGAGATCGGAGGGCGGAAGAACATTAAGTGGAGGAGGAGGAAGAGGTTACTTTTTCGCCGCGCTCGAGGAGTGAGCGCGCGGAATTACGGCGGTCTAAGGGCCGCCGTCGCGGAGAATCCCGGGCGGACAGAAACGTAATTGCTCGCCGAGTCGTTCACGCGCGAACCTTTTTGATATGCCCGGCAAGCCTGATTGCGAATGCGATTTTCCCCGGAAAGCTGATTACGGATTAAGTTCATTCCCGGCTTGCTGAAGGTCCAGATAAAGCGGGGATAGCCGGCGGCTTGGCCGGATATACCACCCAGCACTTTCGTTAATCGCACGAGCACGGCGGGCTCTGTTTTTTGTCGTCCGAGATGGCCGTCGACGCGAGAACGTCGGGGTCGAAAGGGCTCATCTCGCGGCGGACCTTTGGTCTCTCTCTCGTCGTCAAGCATCAAAGTCATTTTCGACGGTGGCGTCTCGCGGATTCCTGACTCGCGGGCTTCCCTCTCAACCCATTTACGTCGGGAGATTTGAGAAATAAATATCCATCTATTTATAGCGTTCTATCTGCACACCGCGGCAACCGAGCATGGTTTGCCTGTATATACAGAGTGTCCGAAACGGTTTTTCCCATGACTCGTGTGCAGGTAGAATGAGTTAAACTGAACGGAAAAGTCACGTTGTTGCGTTAGTTCAATATTGACACATTTAAATCGCAGGCCACAAGTAAGTTCCACAGATCGATCGAGAAGAAAAGTCGAAGAGTTGCGAATGTGAATCCCGCCCGTCGTACGACGTGTACTACAAATATCAATTTCGCCGGCGCGTTTCACCAGCGCACACCGCGATGACAGATATCATCAGAAGGCTGGAATCTCGCAGCTTTTTTGTGCCGGGGACGCGTTGACGCCGCCATCACGTTCGCAATGGGTCCCTACGACGCGAAGTCGTCCTTCGATTTCCATGACAACGGACGCGAGCTTGAATGCACGTCGTTTAGGGACGATCGACAGGCCTCTGGCCTCTCCATATTCAACGAGCGAAATTCCCGACCTCTCCGTCACCACGACGATCTATCGTCGGCTCCTTAACGTCGATCCCGAAGTACCGGGCGTTGTGCGCCGGGTGGTGGCTTTGTTGTCACGACAATGGCTTTGCGGAAGGTTCCCACACTTCGTTTCCCCGCGCTGCGCGAATTATTTCGTATATCGCGCCGCGGAAGATTATCGCCTCGACCTGTCGTCGTCGTCGCGAGGGCGCGCGCGCGTTCGTGCTGAGAATTTATTAAAAAATTTAATTACGAGGATGCCGGCGCAACGCATGGAAAAATGCGAATCGACCAATGCCTACGCGTGTAACGCGTGATACAGACGATATTACGAGCAAATCGATCGTCGTCCCGACTTCCGTCGAGTACTTCGCTTTCGCGAAATCATCTGCTCGGCGCGAAACGAAAATCGAGGAGATTTACATCATACACACAACTACGTTTCAATTTCGTCATACTTTACTTTCGTTGATTTTATGATTGAAGTTTCTACGTTAGATCGTCGATTTGACCTGATTCGTCCTCAATTTGACTTGAGCATTGCAGCAAAATCGGCAGAAAATCTTGAGACTCGGTTCTTTCCGCTCGATTCTTCTTTTTCGATGGAGCGACATTCGCGACTGCCGCGTCCATCGCTCAAAGATATTCCTGGCTATGCTGTTGCGCGCAGGTTCCGGCAGTACAGCACGTAAAATGAAAACACGTGCGACAGCTGATGCTTATCGTCTCTTGGCGCCGTGCTTCGGGATCATCGCTGCGGGATCCGAGCGGAAGTCCGCCGCGAGAAATTTAATTCGAACCACACGTTGTCCTGAAAGCGTTCCGTGGATCGCCACCTCGTGTATAAAATCGTTCCCTCGGAGCTTAGAGGCCGTCTGTTCGCCGCCATCGCCGCCTAACTTCCGTCTCAGATAGTGCGTGACACGCGTGTCCGCGTCTTAATTAAGAACATTCCTCCACGCACGGCTCGTGCGTTGACGCGCTCTTCATCCTCGCATCGTGCTATTACATAATTAAAGGAATGCGTTCGGAGATGTCCGTCCGTCCGTTCATCGCTCGTTCATTCATTTGTTCGCTCGCTCGCTCGCTCACACGCACCAGAAAAACTTTCTTCCGCGCGCATTCAATCGCGCTCTCATCGAGCGCTTCCGATAAAAATCCGGCCAATCCGACTCTCTCGACTTTCGTCGCGCGCGACGATTAATAAAGATTAATCACTTGATCTATCCTGAGCGAAGTTTCCGCGCGGTAAACCGAGGAATTAATCACTTGACTCGCCCGATCAGTACGAATAATCGGCCGCGCGAGCGGCTAACCGAAACGGGCGAGTGTCCGTTCGATTAATCCGCCAAAACGAGTAAACGAACAACGGTGTTTGATCGATTTACCTTTTATACGTTTGTTGGATTGCTCGGCCGGGCGTGACGCGCTCGCTCGCTCGCTCGCGTGAACGCGAGCAGCCCTATATCCAGCGAAAACACTCGTCCCGTTAAACGCCATAAATCGAGAAACGAAACGTGGATGGCGTCGCCAGAAATTTATCGAACGCTCAGTCGATCGTTCGCAAGCGGTACGTGACCTGCGCCTACCATCATCCCGTCCCGTTCTCTCTTCCCTTGTCGGAATTTTATATACATTCGACCGGACGAGGTACCAATTCAATACTGAAATGCGGATTTCACATTACAATACCAATGCTTTAGCAAATAGGAAATCGGGAAATGCCACTAATGTGGAGCCTAAATAGCTCAGTAGCAACAGCGGTTGTCTGACAAGTACAAAACACCCGGATGGTTCGATCCCAGCCGAGTCTGCCCTCGCTTCGATATTTTTCACATCATATAACATTAAAAGTGGACATGATTTTCTCCTGTTTTTCTTATTTATTTGTTTAAAATGATCGGAAAGAAGAAATCAGGGGATCCCTTTCCGTGTAATAGAGAAGCAATATACATTGTGAAATTTTTAGAAAATTCTAATTTTCTACAAATATCTAAGATTAAAGATAACGCGTAAGGATATGTAATAAATGTACTTCACCAGCGGTTATTTCCTACTTGAGTTCTTTTTTCGGCTTTCGGGATTTTCCTTTTTCCGCGATCGGTTACACGCTCCGGACGCAATGAATCTCCGATTTTCCGTGAAACGAGTGCGCGAGGTGCCGCGCGGCCTCCCTGAAGTCGTCGCGTTCTGTGCGCGCGGCTCAATGCGGCTCGTTAACGCGGCCTCTTAATCACAATCGTCTCGCGGACAATGAGCCCAATCGGCGGAAAAAGTGGTCGGCCGTGGCGGCAAATATAAATCTCCGGTGTCAGAAACAATGCGATGCGCGATATATACGAGACGGAAAGAGGCGCGCGGGCTCGCCCACGCGACTCGAACCGTCGATACTCATTCGGACCACCTCTCTCCTCCTCTCCTCCCTCGTTTCACGTCCTGCTCTCACTCGTGTTTCTTCGTTTTTTTTCTTTCTTTCTTCCTTCCTTTCGCTCCTTCACTCTTTGTAAAATTGAGAGAGCGAGAGAGAGAGAGAGAAAGTGGCAAAGTGAACGCAGTCAGAGAGAAGGGGAGGATGATAGAGAGACGGAAAAATTGCCGGTGATCAATTTCGGTATGCCGATAAAAAATGTGCGAACGGTCAGCCCGGCGGTGTACGTGTTGTTTTCTGTCTGTATTTGACTCGCGAGAAAAATGCTACTTTCCGGTGTACCGATATATGCGCGCGACAATGTATGCATTCTCCTATGAGGAGCTTCATCGGGCTTCATCGACTGGAAGGCGCGCGATCGATCCGAACGTGATTCTCGCGAAACGCGTCGCGGCGGCGGGCAGCGTTAGGGCTTTAGTAGAATATCGGTGACTTATCGGATCAAGAAAACGTTTTATGCTTTAAGCCTTGTTTTAAAGAGCGCACAATGATTGTGTCTGGAATGTTTAACTGAAAGCCCGTTCTATTTGTGATCGATGACAAACCGTTATATAGCAAAGAAGAAACGCGAAACAAAATGATAATGCGGACAAAGATTTAAGGCGTAAAACACTGTCTTAAAGTCAGTGATTTTACCATTGCCGTAATTCATACGTAATCGCGGGACCCGTGAGTTCCTCCTCTCTCGCGACTGGCGTTACGCATCACGGCGGATCGACGATCGATACATCGTGTTTCGCGGTCTCGCGGGGAGCTCCCTCTCTCTTTCTCTCTCTCTCTCTGTTCTCCGTTCTCTTTTCCGGGCGAAATTGAATCGTGAACCGTCGGTGTAATTGGCTCGAATCAAGGCGCGTATCCCCCGCTCGGCTCGAGGGGGCGGATAAGGAGCGATTAGAGAGGGAAGGAGGGCGGAAAAGACAGAGAATGAGAAGGAGAAGGGGAGGAGGAAAGGAGGACACGGAAGCGTGAGGACCTGCACGTGCACAACCCCCTCGGTCCTCACCAACACGCGGCCGACGCGCGTATGGGAGGTGCGGCGAGAGAAAGAGAGAAGGCCACTCTTCGAGAGCAGACCTGTGTAGCGAGGAGACAGGAAGAATTTCATGCTCCGCGAAGCGGGAGACTCTACCCGAGGGATTACCTCCAATTGATCCGACCCTGTTGCCTCCTTTCTCGCTCCTCGATAGGATCCTCCTATCGCTCTTTTCCGTCTGCCGGCTCTCACTCGCCTCCCACTAAACTTCCCTTTGCGTCTCTTTACATGTAAGGTGAAGGAGAAGCTCCCGGATAAGAAGAGGTTCCTCTATTCCTCCTTTCTCTCTTTCTCTCCTGCCTTTTCCATTCATCCGGGAAAATGCGCGGCGTCTCTTTTTTTCCAGGCACCTCATCCTCCCCCCTCTCAGTCATTGTTCGCGTGGGAAACCAATAGCGGGAAATACATCGTTAGGATGTGACAGGAAGGAAGGAAGGAAGGAAGGAAGGCTGAGGAACCGCGAGCATAGTAACGACTCTCCTTCGCGAGAACGCCCTTTGTGTCGGGGCTGCAGCTCTTTCGAGTGGGAGGATGGCTGAGAGCGCGGGAGGGTGCTCGATCATGCCTGATTTCTTCCCTCCACGGTAGAGAAGACTGTCGTCGTCTCCGCGTCGTTTTCTATGCCTCGAAGTGAGCCTCCTCCTCGTGACTTTTCCGGCCTCCCCCGAGAGATTTCTCGCTACAAGCTAGCGCAACCGGAAGAGACTCACCCCGTATCTCTCACCCTTTTCGTCTTCGTCTCGTCCGTTTTCTCTCTCTCTCTCTCTTACTGCGCGCATCCTCCCTTTTACGGACGACTTTACGGGCACGGTCGACGAGCTCCTCGCGCCAATTAAAAGAAGTGACTCTCTCTATTCTCACGACCAACGGGGAAGCCCCTCGGTGAGCCGGGTGCGCGTTGACAAAGTGACAATTACGCGGCACGCATGCACGAGTGGCCGACCGAACGAACGGCGCGAAGGGCTGCCGCACCCCCCCCCCCCC
>NW_014556310.1:326009-333471 GCF_001313825.1 Dinoponera quadriceps
CCCCCCCCTCCCGTCCGTCTCTGCTTCCCGCGTATTTCGTAGTCACGTGCGGTCTCGTGTTACATTTTCATTCGGCTAATTGCCTTTTCATCGAATCCCTGCGCCGCTCTCGCCGCCGCCGCACGGCTTAACGCGTCTCCTTTTCTTTCTTTCTCTTTCCCGCTGACGAGGTTCAAATCGCACGAGCCACGGGGACGCGACCCTGATCGCCCGGAATCGACGCAAATTGGAGGCCTCCCTAGGGCGCTAAACGCGCGCGGTGCTTACGCGCGATGGACGTACGTCAAGAGAAAGCCGCTCTTTGCCCCCTTTGGCGAGAAAGGATTCGACGTGATGCGGGAACGTTTTACGTATGCTTCGTGGAGACTCCGGGAGGAAAGTGTCCGGGTGATAAAAATTGCGCCTCGACTTTTATGACTTTCTCTGCGTGACTCAGCTGAGGCGGCTTCTGCACTTTTTACGCGTTTCCAATCGCGTTCTTCGGCTTTTTCGCTCGGAAAAAGTCTATTCTTTAAATTATTTAGAGTGAAATCCACTCGAAAAGTAGAGTGATTGCCGAGTCTTCCTCTTTTTTCACACCGCACGGCTCATTAGGTCCTTCGTCGAGACTTCTTCTCCTGCGACGCCTCTCACGTTCGGTTCAATTGCTTCCCGAGGACTTTTAATAGCGATGTCCCTGGAGACGTGAGCGGCCCTCGCGCAAATTGGCGGTTTTTCCCTGACTGAAATCGACGCCGCTCCGCGATAATGAGGACGTGATATATCGTCGCGATCCACTGTCCGCCACGGAGCGTTCGAAGCGTGCAAAGCCGGAATCTTTGTTTGGCCGTTATAAACGTTCAAATTTCTCGGCATGAACGCGACACATCGTCGGTCCAATATATAGCTGATGCGCGCGGTCAGACCCTCCGTAACCGAAACGCGATTGCTCGAGTGAGTCGAAAGGAAAAGAAAGCAATTGCAAATGGGGCGCCTCGCGGGCGCGACTCGGCGACTTGACAATTCGAGCGTATACGCGGAACGGCTGTCGCGACGGTTTCATCTCTAATTCAGTTGAACCGCAGATGATCAAAGAACGAAAAACACGTCTGGCGAACGCCGTTGTATTCGCGTATGCTCTCGGGCGATCGAAGCGTGCCCGCGGACATAGTGAGGAAAGAAAGACGTTTTCGGCAAATGAGAAGCGGCGAGAACGCCGGAAGGAGCGCGCAAGGACGAGCGTGAGAGCGGTGAAGGACGAATGGGAATGGAAGAAGGGAGAATAAAAAAGAAAGAAAAGAAGAAATAGAGATCGAAGGAGAGAGAGAGAGAGCTTCTTCCTTCTTCGAGAGTCATCGGCATCGGCGAAGTGGACGACGATTCGTCGCCCGCAGCAGCACCATTGCTCAGCCTCTCTCCTCCTTCTTCTCTCGCCGGTCTCGACGCGCAGTTTATTCAACTTCTTCTTTATTTCAAGTGGACTCGATTATTTTCCCATTTCGGTGAACGTTCGGAGCAGCCCGCGCCGCATTGGACCGCCGCCAAGGCGATTTCCACGCGAGAAGGGTCGCCCATGGCGGGTAATAAATGCAATCTTAATCCCTCTGCCGTCTTTGGCGCGTCTCGGGGTCCTTAATCGAAGATTCGCGAGCGAAGCTTGATGCACGAGCTCGGACCCGTGGCTGCGCGTTCGTTCGTTACCTGAAGTCTACACGATATCGCTCCCAGTGAATCCCTCTCGTAACTCTGGGGTTATCGTGATCTCGCGACATTTCCCCGCCAGGATCTCCGTTTCCGGGCGAGAGGAAACAACCCTCTCGCCGCGGAAGCCGTATATATATATATATATTCTCTCAAAAAGTGGCTTCTCACTTGCGAAGACCGCATACATATGCCACTCGAGGAATTTACAGACACATATTGAAATGTAGACATGAAAGAGGATTTCTTAAATTATTATTGCTCTCTTCCGAGTGTGGATGTGATACTTTTTTGAATGAGGGTGATCGCCGATTTGGTCGAGCCAACCGCTTTTTCTTCTCAGTGTGAGAAACATCGTTACTGATTCACTTGAAGAGATGTTGGGGCGCTGCGACTCCTTGAAAGTGTCGCGCGATATCTTCGCGAGGATGTGCTCCTTCCAGTTTCGATGGCGGTATCAGGCCGTCGCGCGCGGCTTATTAGGAACCACGGCCGGAAGTGTAATCCCCCCGGCGGGACAAATCTCCGCGCAGCAAAAAACCGAATCCGTGATTATCGTAACGATCTTTTCCTCGTTTCGGCGGTTTGTGCGGCTCGCGCACGCACGCACGAAAAACGACATTCCGCATCCAGGGCACGTATATAGAGCCGAATTTATTCGCGAACGGAGTTACGCCATTGGACGGCGGCGGAGCATTATTTACCTTGGTAATTACAGCGAGGCCGGTTCCCCACGCCGGTGGCTCGCGAGCCACAAATTATCGAGTGCAAGCTTTCGTTGTTTTCGGCGGTAAGGGCGGTGCCGGCCAGACGAGGATCGTTAAATCCTCTTTACAATCTGCCGTAATTTTTCGCGAGCCCGACCAAGGTCGGCCGCAGCCAGCCAGCTAGATCTCCTTGGCGACGACATGACGTCGCCAAACTGGAATAAACTTCCCGCGCTTCTTCGCTAATTCTCGCCTTTTACGCGCACCGGTTTCTCTTACGTTAATTGCCGCGTGAGAGGGAGAAAGAGAGCGAGAGATGTTCGGTATATATCTCTCTTCCCCCACATCCTCACGTACGTTCGCGAATGCGGCATAATTAGATCCGAAATAACACCGAGACGCAGACGACGAGCGCTTTTATCCACGCGGACATTAATTCGTTCTTGTGTACCGGCCGTCGTCGTTAATTCCGCGTTTAAGAATAAGGTGAGTCCCCGCTGTCGGGACGCGCGTCTTCCACGTGAGAACGAATCGCGGATCCGGCTCCGGTGTGTAAACTGGTTCGCCCTCGTCCGCCGACTGTCGCGCGGTACGCCTTCCGCTTCTCGTAAACTTAATCAACCATAATCGTTTATTATTGGTCTTATCCGATTACAGCGCTCCGCCACTAATTTTAAACCTCCGCTCGTCATCAATACCACCGCACATGGATGGTCGCCGTCTCTGAAGAACTCGCTTCGCGCTTCGTCGTTTTTTTCCTCGTTGCCCTTTCAAGTGCAATCAGTATATTATCTGAGAAGCAGTCAATAATCGCTGGTAGTCATAGTTATAAGTAAAAAAAAATAATATCACTTACTATACTTTCTTATTGTTTTAAATTAAGATGATAAGATAGTTCATTTAAATTTTGTGCGAACTTCCTCAGCAACAGTAACAAATCGGCTTCAGGTTTTGTTGTTGCGAAATTTTCGAGAACAAAAGACTACGAAAGACAAGATTCATTTAGAAGTTTACGTTACTTACAACTACAATAATTAAATTGATTATATCTCGATAACTGTGAGTCGAATTGACCTGTGGTATACATGAACTTTTTTGCTTAGAATGATCTCTAGAACACATTCTAGAAGTTTGTCGAAGTTTCCTCGTGGAACACCCTGTACATAGTGCGATTTTCAGTGAATCTTTCACCGGTCGGAAAATCAACGAAGTGTAAGACAGAAGAGCTAAGTGGAAGTGTTTCCACGAAAAATCGGTGAATACTCACTGATTATCGGCACAGTACTGTTTCGCTGATTCGATTTAAGGAAGTGCGCGCAAGTGGAAACTTCGCTGTCGGATTTCTCGGCGATGCTGATATATTATTAACGAGACAGCGGGGATCGCAGCGAGTAATCCGATTTCGTCCGGTGCGTTAGCACTCGGTTACGTCTTCGGGAGGAGTCTCGCGAGTGGCGAGGGTGAGCGCTGATGTTGCCGGTGGTATTGGTGGTTTGCCGGCTTAAGGAAATCTTAGCCGACGGACTCGGCGCGATTCCCCTCGGGAGCGTAAGGAAGACCCGGACTGCTTTTTCTCGCGTGCAATCTTGACGGGTAACACGAGCCGCGTATGATCGGCCGGTTGACTGACGGTGAAACGTCGACGACGCGCGAATCGAGATGCGAAGGAAGTCTTATAAACACGCCTTTAAACTTCGTAGCACAGCTCCCTCCTTGCCCGTTAACGAGCCACGAACCGAGAAACAGCTATCCGGTAATTGGATCGGCCGATCGACTCCTTTATGCAATGCGGTCTTCCTCAAAACCACCGGGCCCGTTCCGCGTTATACACCGTCAGGACGGCTGGGGAGGGTCACGATAACGTTATTAACCCGTAATCGAGCTCCGAGCAAACAATGAGAGGCGGTTTAGCCGAGTCGGCGGAAGTACCCTCGCGATCGTGCCCTCCGGCACCTCCAGCCCTGTTCCCTCCTTGAGCCGCCAAACTTCGTCACCCTTGCGACAAGGAGTTCCGGCCTCCTTGTAATGTTACGTCAACTAGTCGCGACCGATTGGAAGGAGAGAGAAAAGGCGACAGTCCTGAGAGCGTAGAGGTTCCTTTGAACGCGACTTAATCATTTTTTCAATATGTACGCGGCCAGTATTTAGGGTTTTTAAATTTTAGTTTTTACCTTCCAACTTTTTCGAAGCTTTCAATTTCTAGTTTTTGTTGCCCCCCTCCCTCCTTGTTGAGTATCGCTAAAACATGCAATAAATCACATGCGTTAAATATATATATAATGAAGGAATGAAATGAAATAATCAATTAAATATTAATAACAGCGATATAGCGCAAAGATACGGTGCGAGCGCCCATTAAAATTCCGACTAATTAGCGTAGAAGTTTCACACGGCGCGTTCAAGTTAAGCGATGTATTGGAACTCCCGTGCAGCAACGACATCGTAGCGCGCGAGTGCGGGCCCCTTAATTAGGCGGATTCTTCGGAATTGGTCTATTAATTAGGCAGGTTGGCGCAGAACTCGCGCCGGTCGGGAGGAATTTGGCAATCGTCAGCGCAAAGGACGCGGGAGCAGTACCTATGAAATAGAGGAGAAGAGAGGAGAGGCGTCACTATGATGATCGATGTACCGTGGCCCGGAGAGTCGAAGGCAACGCGCAAATTTATGGGAAAAGTTGACGGTTCTCCGTGCGCACCTTATGAAACGGCGTGAGCGTAACCCTCGGGAGAGAAACAACTTAAAGACCGAGAAGTACGGATTAACGTCGACCGGCTGACACAAAGAGACATACGTTTTAACGTAATTACACCGCGAGGGGATGCTGGCGCGCGCGCGAACGCAGATCGGTCTCCGTTTTCGTTTCTTTCTCTCTCTTTCCTTCGTTACGGTAAAGGCACGCGTTAAACGACGCGCGACAGATACCACCGCGTCAATAGCGCGGGCGAGTCGGTCGTTAATTGATATTTACGTTTCATTACCTCGCGGCTGCTCCTCGATCGCGCAAAATCCGCCGCTGAATTCGCGGCGCGGATAAAGCGTCCGTCGCGCGCTATTCGCCGATATTCGCCACTGCTTAAAAACGACACTTAAAACACTCCCGCGGATATATCATTGCCGTAATAACGCGCCTAAACCGGTGGCGATAAAACGCTCGAAATATTATCCCGGGCCGTGGCGTATTCTGCGACGGCGCGCGGCCGCGCGTATAATCAGACGCGATTTTTCTCGTTATCGCGGTGCGAGGTATGAAATAACGAGATTTCGCTATCGGCTTTCAACAGAAATCGGAGGGCGAGAAGTGAACTCGCTGGAAACATCATGGAGGAATGGCTTGTGATGAGCCAGTGCCGAAGGGATTTCCATAACCGAGTCGACCGGACGCGGAGTTGCCTTGTCGACCGAGCTGTCGCTGCAACCGGTGCAAGCGTATTCGATTTTCACGGGTCACATCGCCGGAAACTTATTATTCTCCGGCAGAAGGGACAGAGCAGGTGGAAATGAGAGAGGCAGACGGAAGCGAACGGAGATAATAGAGAGAGAGACTAAGTTGACCCGTCGATGCACAGGATCGCGAAGGAGTGAAAGATACACACGTCGTCGTTGATTGTGGTCGTACGTTTCACAAATAAAGCCACGACGGTGTGTCGCGATAAAAGGCTTTTGTCTCGTTTAGACTCGACTCTCGGCGTCGCGTGTGTCGATAAAAATATCGTGACGACGCTTGGATGAGTGAGATGTACACTTCATGCATATGTAAGATATCTCGGAATGGTTGCTGCTTTCTCAGCTATTCCGTGCTAAATATTTGCCTTTACGAATTCACTTTGTGCAATAACTGATTTTTGACAATAACAACGAAACAGTTCAAGTTCTGCTACCGAGATTTAGCCGATAATATAAAATTACTTTTCTCGAGCGCACGCAGATGTGTACGAAATCTGATTAGGCAGAAGTGAATTTCGGCGATACGCTGGCGCGCGCGATGGACGTTCTTCCCAGGACAGCCGGCATGCTCTCATCGCTGATCGGCGATCGGAGCCTTCAATTAGAAAAGTAAACGCACCTCCGGCGGCGGAGAGGCGTTGAAACTCGTTCAATTATAAGACCGGCGATCCTCCGTCGGCTTCGGAGTCTCCATTGGCGTCGGGCTGCCCGATCACCGGTGGCGGAGCTGTTATTGTTAAGTCAGCGCGTGGCGGAAAACGGTTTATCGAAGTTTCCCGCCGTCACGGCAGAGCTTCTATGTCCGCTCCGTAGCGAACGGTAGGTGGCCCGCCGGTACGTTCCATTGTCGACGGGTTGATCACGATTTCGTGACTTCGTGGCTGGGCTTCTCGTGAACGGTGGGCGTATATCGATCGCTCGGCCTCGATGCCAATAAGATCCTTAGGTAAATCCTAAGCCGATGAGACGAGTCGCGAAGATCAGCGCGCAAAGACCGAAAGGCTCCGGAGCCGGCGGGCTAATCCTAATTGAGTCGCCTTATATAAGTCCGACCAGTCACTCTCTTTCTCTCTCTCTCTCTCTCTCTCTTCTTTCTCTCTTCTCCGGCCGATATCGCACTTTCTCGCCGCCCTTTCTTCCTTTCCCATCTACCTCCTAGCCACCGTCACCCGCACATCCATCCTACTCCTCGGTCGTTTGGAGCGAAGAGCATTTTCCCACCACGCCGGGGGTAACTTCTATGACGTATTCTGAAATTGATTTCCCGGCTGCAGCCAGCAGCCTCGAGGAACGACTTCACACCCGCCCGGCGCCCGTAACTTCAAGTCGTGAAAACGAGCCAATCGAACGGCCGCGATATAACCTAGCTTGCTTATTCTGGGCAGAGGCCGTGGGGGAGAGGGTTTGGGTTATATAACGCTGAATGACGAAGTGGAAGACTTTGATTAAACTTCGATCAGCCTGTGTTTTTCCAGGCGGCTTTATTGGCCGACGGTGAAGCGCCGGTGTAGAAGGGAGCTCACCGGTCTCCGCACCTCGTTCGTTTTATTTTTATTGAGATTAATTCGAGATTGATTTATTCCTACTATTGACTTGCGCCTGCTCCGCCCCCCCCCCCCCCCCCCCCCCCC
>NW_014556310.1:333486-399610 GCF_001313825.1 Dinoponera quadriceps
CCCCCCCCTCGCTCACTCTTTCTCTCTCGTCTTCAGTCATCGTAAAGTCTCGTCTGCGAGTGTGTGAGCAAATCGAGCTCTTCGAACATTCTCCGCCCCCTTTCTCTCTCTCTCTCTTTTTTTACCCCTTCCCCCTCTTTTTTTCCAATGTTCTCTCCCGCGTGAATCTCGCCGTCTCGTTCCGGCCTGCAACAGGTAGACGCGACATTCTAATTTTCTCTCGGAAAAAGAAGAGAATAAAAGGGTGGAAAAACGAGAAGAGAAGCGAGGAAAGCGCGCGGATAAATCGACACGGCAGAGAAACGCGATTTTCTCCTCCGCCGCCGTCGCGCTCTCTCTCTCTCTCTCTCTCTTTCTCTCGTGATTCAACGTTTCGTCAATGTCATTCGATCCGCTTCCATCGAATTGTCTCGCGCCTGGCGAATGTCGCGCATGTCTTGTAGCCAAGGTCCGGGAGAAAACACGGTGCAGCCTATAGGCGCGCGCGCGTGTGTGTGTATGTGTGTGTGATCCTTTGATCCATTGTCTCGGCGAAGTAGGGAACGCGAGGCATCCGCGGAGAGGGTAGCATCGCTGTAGCGTCGTATCAGCAAAAAGGCGAATTCTAATTTGACGAATGAGAAAGTTTCAAGGAGGCCCGCGTTGCTTTCTTGGTGACGCGCACGCGACAAAGGGTGTCAAAGACGGCGGGCAGAGTAGTTGCGAAAAAGAAGGAAAAAAGAAAAAAACACGACTCATCCTGAGCAAATGACGGGGGCCGGCCGCAAAGCGTCGCGATGCTCAAAGGGAGCCGTGAAACAAGAGGCACCGCGTATCCGCGTTTGACGAGTAACGATATTTCAGCGAATCTCTTGAAGATTTCCTCCGAGACCTCGAAGTGCGCGGCGCTCGCTTAAACGCGCGTGGATCGCGGAATCTGGATGAGTGTGTGTGCAGAAGAGTGAAAAAGAGAAATCTCGTCGTGCGATTGTCAGGTGTCATATTTGTGCTTCTTTATAACGAAAACAGTTTTTTCCCCGACTTTAATAAATTTGCCCCTGAAGAAGTTAATACGTTTGCTGGCAATATTTTAACGACAGTTTCAGGTCGGCACACATGTTATATAGCAGCATTATATTATAGCGCGTGACATCAGCTTTACCAATTTCTCGTCGATCATTTCTAATATCATCCGGCAGCGCAAATCAGTCTCGAGTCCGTCGAAAGACGCGAGGGACTTCGAAGGAACATGAGCGAGAGGCACCCTCATAATTCGACGTACAAGACAGCGTCGGAGGGTCTGCGTGTCGAATACGAGATTCGTCTGGTAGACGATACGAATGAGCGATAAGGAATGTCACCGGCGACGTTAAGAGGCGCATTTAAGAGCCACCAGGATACAAGGAGCGAGCGTGGACGGAGGAATGGTTCGGACGATCGAGCGAACGCGACGGAAACACGAGGGCGGCGGCGCGCGGGGAGGGGAGGACCGGGAGAGAACACGAAAAGCGGTGCCGCGTAATTAATAACTGTTCGAGCGGCTCTCGCGAGCGTGGGTGTAAAGCGTATAAAGCGAGTGTCGTTAGGAGCGCTCGTTGAGACACGGCGTCTTGAAACACGAAGAGAAAAATGGAGGGGAGAGAGGAAGAGAGAGAGAGAGAGAGAGGGAGAAAGATCGTGATGGACTCGCGACTTCGTGTCGCATACATTACACGCGCGCACTCTCTCTCCCGCTGAGAAGTCTCGCGGATAGCAAAAAAAACAGAGAGAGAGAGAAAAAACGGGAAAAAAGTCGATCGCCTGATTTAATAATGTCTCACGCGGCGCGCTACGAAGGGGATCCGAGGTAATTATTTTTTCTTAGGCGCGCCTATCGGCCTCTAATCGGCGAGAGGGCGAATCACGCGACTTACCATTCGAGCTTGCGCGCTTGCCGCACGGTTCGACCTGAAAGTCGTCGTAAATCAGTCCGGAATAATGTTTCGAAGGCTCGAAGAAAACCGAGAAAATTTCGGAAAACACCGGTTTTTTCGCCGATTTTTCCTAAGGCTTGGGAAAATAGAAAAAACACAACAATTTTAGTGTCGTCACGCTAATGTTGAGAATGAGGAAAAATAAGCAGAAGCCCATATCTTTCCTTTTCCGATTTCCGGAAAAAATCCCGGAAGAAACTGGGTTTTACTAGGGGTAATTTTTCCGGAAATTTTCGGAAATTTTTCCGAAAAAAAATACTAGTTCTGAAGCTATGCGTTCTCGCACGAATCGTTCCGAACGTTTCGCGGGATCCATTTCGCATTCGGACAGTTTTCAAATTAAACATTCCCGCATGGTCGCGAGCTGATAATTGAGATTTATAAGCGATCTCTGTTATTAACATCAACAGATCGAACGGGCGAATCGAATTTGCACTGTGTGCGCGCGTGTGTATGCGTGAACGCACGACGTTCTTAATAATAATTGAAAGCCGCGCGCGCTCGACGTTAGGAATATCTCTCGCGCTCGAAGATGTATATTTAGTTCGTGCCTCGTAAGCATAGAATAAAGAACGGTCACGTTTAATTCCATGTGTACGATGTGCAAATACCTTCGGCCGGCATTACCATGGGAATAATAAATGCGCGCGGAGATAGTATCCCGCGACTCATCATTCCTTTATCGGCCATTTTTTATCGGCTATCGTACTATTGCGCGGGCTGCATAAATGCTCACGATTTCGCCTGGTCTTCGGCGCGTTCCCGCTTCCCGCGTACAGTTAATTGCGGTTATAATCGTTATGCCGAGCGTGGTTACGGCTGATAAATCATATTCAGCCTATTATTATTGCGAGTTTCGACAATACCGTTATACCTCTCGCTACGTAGGCTCGTCGTCGCAAGTGATTGAATCACGGAGGTTGGATTGAAATTCCCTGCCAGGGGTGGCGTGGAATCGCTGAGCTCTCGGCTCGATGCTAGGAGAATCGAAATCGTTAAAGTACGCCGGAATTCCGAGAAGTTATCGGAATCAAAGTCGGATTAAGAATTTTTTAATAATTACCGATTTTTAAAAAAACAATTAATCTTTAGGTTTTTCGTTTCTGAAAGATCTGAAAATTACCTTAAAGGAATTTAGAGTGTAAGAATCACTCGGGATAAGAAATAAGACGTTTTCGCTACAAGACTAATGCGCGCGAACGATAATGCGACGTAGCCGTATATCTATCTATCCCTCCCCTTCCCCGCGCTGATTGCCCGAACAAAAGCTTCAGCCGGCGTGTTTCTCCATTCTGGCAAAATTGACTCTATCATACGTGCAACCTCTTCGACCAGAGGAACGGCAGGGCCACGAGCTTTCGTGAGGAATAAGCTCAACGACGCCGACAGCTCGATGGAAATAACGTGGGCGGCCGTCTTGTTTTGTCCCTAAAGTCGTCGACTAGTCGGGAACAGCAGTAGCTAGACGATCGCCAGCAGGTTCCTGCAAATTGGAAGAGGCAAGAGACTTCTAAGCCGCTTCTCGTTTGACGGGAGCTGAAGCGCCGTCCTACGAAGGAAGACGTCCGGATTCCAACGGCGGGTAATTTCGCGTCACATCGTGTCCCTGCGAAGGTAGAAGCAACGAGCTCTCTCTCTCTCTCTCTCTCTACTCTATATATCTATAGTTTATCTATAGTAGGATCGATGCCGATCGCGGCATGGTATCGATAGCCGGTCGCCCGTAAAATTGATTCCGCTTCTATCGGTTCCCTCGGGCTCGACCACGAGCCGCAAAATCTCGTGGGAACCGAAAGGTGCTTCTTTCCTTACGTCTTCGTCGCTCGTCCGTCGTCTCGTCCTTGGCCCGTCTTACTGTCCCTTTCTCTCGCCGTCGTAGACCGCTACGTGTTTTATTTCCTCTCTGCAGAAGCACGGTGGTGGTTTCTCCCTCTGTCTTTCCTCTTTTCTCTAGTCCTCGGCCGGCACTCGCCGCTGTTTGCTCTTCCGAAAGTGGTCCGACGCGACGCGCACCTTCTCGTCCCCATGCCGCAGGTCGATAAGATTCGTCTACCGCGAGCCAGCCACCCGAGCTTGCAGCAACTTGCTCGCCCAGCCGAAGTGTCTTCTCGAGCGCCCAAAGTGCCATTCTACGGGCGATAAGTCCCACAGCGGAAGGCCAGAGATATTTGCCGTGCCCTTCTGGCCCTCTTTCGCGCGCGCCTTTCATCTCTTCTTTTTCCGTACGATTGTCGAGAAACGCGCTTTCGAAACACTCCATACTCGCGTGTTTCGAGGTGACAAGTTACGAGAAAGCACGAGAGGATCGCGGAAAACGCTCGTCTCAGATGCCATCAGGATGACCGGACATCTTGATTTTTCCGAGACATTTCCCCGAATCCTCACCATCCATCTTAAGAGAATTCACAGCTCTGCTTCTTCTGTTTGTTTGTTTTTTTTTTCCAACTAAAACGCGTTTGGTTTGTTCATTGTTAGATAAATTCAACCAAACATTTGTTCCGTGTGGTTTTCACTTCTTCCGAATAGGCTTTCGTTGTGATTAAACTATTTTTCATATATCTGTGCAAATTAAACATTTCCAATTCTTTTTACTCCTTCCTCCGCTTCTCAACTTAGAAATCAGGTCATCTTAGATGTGTACACTCGACTGTCGCGGAGGACGCACGACAGCAACGGTAGAACTGGGACACTTGTGATACTTTCATAAGAACGGCAAAATAACACGTGAGATCCTTTATTTCGACTTTTTACGATACAAAGAAAAGAAAACTCGATATAACGTCTCTCGGCGAAAGGAGCACGTCCTCGAGGAGCAGAACTTGCGGTCATCTAACTCGAATGAAAGCGGTACGTGGTCGGTGGCGCGCGTCCCCGCACGCGCATAGATCGCTTGTAAAACAGACCTATTCGATGGAACGACACCCGAGAAAGCGAGGAATAGCGACAGCTGTAAAACCGAATCTTTTAATTCTAGACGAGGTCCGATCTTCATATTGATGCCTGATTATGCGCTCACTGTGTTATTCTTGGGATACCGCGAGCGTCGAAGTCGCGGTTCACAGCTAAGGGAGACCGTTACGACTCGATCGTCAAAATGTCGTAGTCAAAGTAAAGGAATAAATGATATCAATCTAGGATTGAGCCTGTTTCGCTATCTTAACTTCTACTGAAATGAAAGATTTAGTATAAGGTTTTGACTTGGGAATTTACGCCATTCTCTCTTCCGCTCCGCGCGTCGCGTTTCGAAATCGACGACGATGTGATCGTGAAACCTGACGTTCGATCTCTTGCCGAGACAGCTTCATTAGCCATCTGATACATCCGTCGTTGCTCCCGAGACACGCTATCGAGGATTCTCATCATGCGCGGTTTGTTTTCAATTCGTCTAAACGACCTCTCGAAATCTATCAGCGACGATTTTCCTGGAATGCGACGATAACCGGTGCTGTCAGTGTGCGCATAATTACGAGCGACTCTATCCTGACTACGATGGCGATTAATACAACGCCAAAAGTAAATTCTATTAAACACGACCAGTCGCCGCTCATGTCCACCTGTCGGCAAATTGATTCGCCGGGCCGTACGTTCGCGATAATGCTTATGAACAGGTCGAGCAGTGTCGCGACGCGACGTTCGGTGGTACGCGGTTAACACGATTTATCTCTCGCCCGGCCACGAACGTTTCTTTGATTCAATTCAACGGTGAAGCAGGAGAAGGGAGGAAGGGGGGAATTAATCCAAATCGGAATACGCGACAGCGATAAACTGTATAACAACAACGGTGATTAACGGTTAACGATACTAGACCGGTAGCATTCCAGGCCTCCGCTTTTGTCACGGATAGCAGCGTCAGCGGCAAAAGCACGCTTTCAACGAGAGCGATTAATTGTCGTTAATGCGAACGCGAACGAAAGAATGCTGTTTTATATTACGACAAACGATCACGCGAATTATTTGTTTCTACGAGTGTGGTCGGCGTTAATTGCAAGCATAGCGATTTCGAGGTTCTGAGCAGCGCGATGTGAAGGATGTCCAACAGCGAGCAGAGAATTCTGCAACATGTGTATAATTATGAACGAATGTATTGATAAAATGACCGAAAACGGTAACGTGAGCGTAATATATTCGAAGCAGGAAGCTCTATCCGGGCAATACAGCGCTGTCTCTTATTATATCGAGATATCGCGGTTTCGTCTCTAAATCTCGTGGAAACTACCCTGTACAAACACGGGGTGACTCCACGGGCTGGAACACATACGACGCGCGTTCTGTCAGCAAATTAAAACAAAAATAGATGTAGGAAGGGGGCGAGCGTGCTCTCCGGGCAAGCGTTGCGCGAGGTAAAGTTTCGTCCGGGGGTTCGCTAATTCGATCGGAAAAAATTCCGAGGGGGATTTCTCCTCCGGTCTGCTCCTCCTCCGCGGGCGGGACGAGGTGGGAAACTTTTTATTTTTTCGTATCGGGGGCTCCGAGTTCGGACGCTCGCGTCCATTTATATGATTAAATTCCACCTGATACGCTCCTGTTCCATTCGAACTTTACAGACAACCCGTGCGAGGAAGAAGGCTGAGAGACAGGGGAAGAGAGGCAACGAGATTTCTTTAACGTTCCCGACGTGATCCGCTTTCATACGCGCCGCTCTCCAAGTGACAAACTAATAGCGACGTCGGAAAGTATCTCTTTCGCCGACTGCGCGTATTTACTCCGACCGACGGCGGCGACTCGCGTGTCATTTTCTTTAATCGAACATTCCGAAGACGAATGAATTTATCGACGGGTGGGAAGAGCGAAAGAGAGAGAAAGAGTGAAGTGGAACGAACGTCCGGCACGGCTGAAATCCACTTTTAGCACGTCTCGGACGTTTCATTCGTCACGCGAGAGAGTCGCGCCGATGTCGCCGCGGCCGAACAAATTCCGGGCGTCAATAAAACTTCGTCGAACAAGTCCGAACACGATCGCCGGAGAACGCTTAACACGGGCCGCTACTACTTTCGATGGAGGAAGTTTCCGTACATAACTCACGCAGAGAAGAAAGTCACTCGCCCGCGCGCAAACTTTGATAAATATCGTATTTGCGGCGGTGATATAATGTTTAGAACTTTCCGCGCGCGCCCGGTATAATCATAATGCTCAAACGAGTTAGGAACCGGCACTACTAATGCCGGAACTTTTAATGGTATAACACTGATAGTCGTTTCGCGCGCGAACTAGCACCGACGTTGAAACAGCGCGGCATCCCGAGGATCTCCGTCCGCGCGCACGGTTATGAATTTCGAATAGCGCGCGGGCGAAATTAACCCTCCTCCCCGGTATAATCGCGCCGCGAATTAGCAGCTTTATCGCACCCTTGCGAATCCGATTTTCCGAAGTCACTCTGGCTCAGCCTCGCGAGAAATTTGATCCCGTGTTCGGACGCCTGTAAGCCAGTTTCCCGGATTCACGTTGTGTGATTTATCGATCTCGTTGAAACTCGTGTTCTTCTCTACGCGCGAAGACACGATAGAACGAGTAAGGGAGATTCCGGGTTGTTTTACTCGGCTACCCTTGAAAAATCCTCCCTTTTTAAATTACAACGATTTTCCGATTTTCATAATATTCCAGAAAAAAGTATCTCTAAAAGGAACACGTTGCGATTCCTTTTCTCCACCGAAACGCAGCGGCGAACCTGCTTCCTCGCGTCGTTTCGTCGTCGTGCAATTTCGCCCGGTGCGTTTCTATCCCGGTGATCGGCATATTCGGCGACGATAACGGTTTGCAAAAGGTATTAATAACCGGTAACCGCCCCGCCATTAATCGTGTCCGCGACTCGAGGGAAAAGGGGTAACGCGTGCACATAATTAGATCGCCGCGCGCGAGCGCACCTGAATCCGTGGCGGCATATGAAACACGCGGCGATTGTATTTTCTTTCCGATGTGCGTGCGGCCGCCTCCGCGCGCTTCGTCCAGCCAGCTGATTTCGCATTTTGCCGGAAAACCGCAAGTTTCGACGTTACCCACCGATACGAGAGCCTCTTCGTCGTCGTCGGTCAAAAGAGAGAGAAAGAAAGGGAGCGAGAGAGCGAGGAGCCCTGGAAGGAAGAAAATCCCGCGGGAGCGGTTTGGGGGCGCGACGAAAAGGACGTATCGAGAGCCGTATATCACCGTGCGCGATCGGGGACCTTCGCCCACCACCTCCAGCCCTTTTAGCATATCGTTACTTCGGCACTCGAGCTACGGCTGCGTTTAACGACCGCGCGGAACCACCGACCCTTTCCACTCTTCACTCGCTTACTCGTTCTCTTCTTCTCTCTCTTTCGTATTTTCACGGAGCGCTCCGTCGCACATCGCTCAAACAAAAAGCCACCAACGAGCACGCAGCGGACTCGGAACGCAAAGAGTGCTCGCGACGTCTCAATTGACTCGGTAACGGCTGATTTACGGCGCGATTCTCCACGGCCGATCCGCGGTGAAGCGCCACTCCAGCCGCTCGAAAGAGAAAGAGAGAGAGAGGGGGGAGGATGTGTCGCGGAAGGTGCGAGGGGTCCACGTCCTCCCACGCACACCAGCTGCGACAGATGACGCATCTCCACCCCCCCGTGGACTTACCGCGGCGAGGTCGCGAAGAAGAGCGCGAATCATGACGCGAACGATGAACGATTGTGAATTAACTCTTTCGTTACGGCTAAGCTGGGCGCGGAATTTCCACCGCTGTGCGGAATAAACTTCACTATGACCTTAACACACGTAAACAAAGTGACGGAACACTCAAGATAGGGAACTTTGTGTGGCTGACGACGTTTTCAAATTAGCATGTTATGTTAATGTGCTAATTAATTGTATTCTAAACAAAAGTCGCTTAGCGGGCAGCCGTTGTAACGACGCGTAAAAACGAAAAGGTTAATCCTCTCGATGTGATCAGCAAGAACAGAATTCCGCTCGCTTGCGTAGAATACAGTGGAGAAACGATGTATTACAATTGCAAAACCAGTGGGGGAGACCCAGAAGCGTTTTACGCGATTCCGCCGAGCATATCGGGCTGGCGGAGGAGTTAGCGGCCGGACAGATATTTCAGAGGGGCGGCTCTATCGGTGCCAGCACGGACGAATTTAAGGGTCGCGCATCGCAGAACGAGTTTTTGCCGGCGGTGCGAAGCCGCGCGCGCGCTCGGTGGTGTCTTTCGTGAGGAATTACGAGGAAGCTTAGTTCAATATTGACCCGGGCAAACGTGTGGCGAATATTATTACGCCATCTGCATAATTTCTGTATTCAGTCGGTGTTCCCTGAAACGCGTCTGTAATTACTTCGGTTGCCGTGAGGTCGTCGTCGAGGGTGGCGCGACATTGAGCGGCGTGGCGGCGGCGGTGGTTTCGGAGTCGGGCGGGATATGCGTTTGTATACGTTATGTAAATGTTGTATACGAGGTAATTGGACGATCGTGCGAGTCCGAAAAGCCGAATTTCTCGTGGTTTCCGCTTTTCTCCGGTTCGACAGTGTAGCGCGACACACGAGTTCGCGCGGCGGCCTGGTGGAGTCTCGTGCTTGCAGTTTTGCCGCACACACACAAGCAATGGGAGAATAAACGCGCTACCTAGTCCCCCGTGGATTTTCATGTCTGCTACGGTAAATCAGACGGACGATGATCTATTCCGGAAGACACAATTTTCGATCTTTAAACGAGGGTACAAATGGATTTGTCTAAAACTATACAAATGGATTTGTCTCAAACTATATTTAGTAAGATTTCACACACACACACACGTACACTTTTAATTAAGATTTATTTATTTGTAATTTATTTATTTGTGCGCGTTTGTTAAAATTTTATTGTTAATTGCGATTTATTTATCTATAAAACTAAAATAATTTACTTGTAAAACGCGGGAAGATTTCTCTCGGCTGTAAAAAAAGAGAGATAAAGAAAAGTATACTTACTTTGGTCGTGTTTTTACGACGTCGGCGCAATAAATGCGCTTTCATCACTGAGCTTGAGCTCAGGTGCTTCAGGTACTAAAGTGGAAGGAGCGTTCAAAGATGTTACATAGCAGCGAACAGATTCGTATAGGAATAATAGGTTTGTAGTGATCGTGTTTGTGAATACCAAATTAGAATTAAATATCTGTTGATACAGACAGCCTTACACTCAATAAAGTCTGAAAAAGAATGTCACTTTAAAATGATCAAGGCAATTTATATTACGCATATCTCTCTGGTAAGCTATAAACGTGTCGACATAATTCTGAAAGATCATTTGTGAATTCAATGAATGGGAACGGCGAATAAAGAGAGTGCAGCTCTACTATATCTTTCAGACACGTCTACTTTAAGCACAAAAATTTCATACAGCGTGGCCGGAGTTTTGCTCTCAAGTACGGCGAGCAATAAACAGTCAGCGAGGAACGCATAAAAATCACTACAAGAAGCACCGGTGACATCGTGGGATTCATAATACCCGGGTTTCTTTATTGCGCGATGTAAAATCGCGCGACATCTCGTCGACCTCGGAATCGATATGTTGAATTGGAAATCGGGATCTTTTTACACGCGAATCGCCGTTCGGAGAGTCGACGAAATGAAAATTTTACACCGTAGCTGATGAAGATTTCGCGGGAAAACAAATCCGTCCGGCGAGTACAATTCAGAGTCTCACTCAACATTCTCTCGGCGATCCCGCTGCTATCACTGTTGTGTTTTTTCTCCTCTTGCCCTTTTTGTTGACAATTTGAAATTAACTCTCCGCTCGCACGCAACCGCTTCCTCTCGTGCGTATACAACGACATCGGATTCACGCGTCGAATACCGCCGCCGTCGCCGCTGCGTCGTCAATGGGTGGAGGCGCGTTCACCGTTACAATGGAGATCGTGAACATTTTAATTCATGAACCGATGAATTAATCATCACTTGCAAATGCACGCCGTCTGGCATCTCGAATAAGGCCTTGAGCTGTTCTCGTGTAGTTTGTCAAATCATCACTCGAAGCCGCAAGCGAGTTCGACTCGACGCTCATCGAGCCGACGTTATTTTCGACGACTGATGTTTGATCAAATTGATTTCGTATTCAACGTTTACCCCCTCCCCTCCCCCCCCCCTCTTTCCGGCTGTGAAAAAGGCGTGCCGAGTAAAAATTTTGATGCTACTTTGATGTTCTTGAAATAGTTGATCCGTGACAATAATGTCAGAAAGATGATGGTTAATACAACAGGAAGAAACTTGACAAATCTGTGCTGAATGTTTATGAACATGATTTATGATGTGCAGCTTTGACATAAAAGCAAAGAAATATAAGTCAAACTTATACGTAATCTTTAAAAACTCATAAAGAAATGTAATAGCTAGAATGTATATTTTAAAATAGACAGTGCCATCTATCCTATCATATTTGATATGTAATGGCTATGTAAAGAACGACTGAATCACAAAACCGACTCTACATTTGAATAAATAACCACTCAACAACGTACGAATAACGAGCTTTCATCCGACTTGTACCAACTACTAATTTTGTACTCAGGCTAACGTGTTACAATTCTACCGGGGACAGCGGCAAAATTTCGAGTCGGGGTCTCTCGCGCGTTTGTCGGCCGGATATCTCGTCGGTTTCCGCTTCTCCGACGAAAAGTTCTCGAAGCCTAAGCGAGAAGCGCGAAATCCCCGTACGTATTCGCACTTCGTCCTCTACTGCGAGAGGGGAGAGGGTGATTTCCGTGCGCGGGGAAGCCGGCGATCGGTGGCGGAAAGTGTGCTGATTGTGAATCGACCTGATTGCCCGAGTGCCGAGCAGCGTTCAAACATCGTCCACAAAAGCGGTAATACCAGGAGCCGTGGCTGCGGCTTCCTCCCTAAAACGATTATCCACTCGACAAGCCCTCGCTCGGGGGAGGGTCGCCTCGTAACGACGTATTGTGAGGACCTCTCGTTGCGAAAAGCTCCCCCCTCCCCCTCGTCATCGTCGTCCTCCCACCGGAGACTTCCTACCTTCAACGGGCGGGAAATCCTCCGAGAGTATCCTCTCGAGAAACGCTTTCGCGTTCGTCGTCCCCTCCGCTCGCCCTTCGCGCGAAGGGCTTCGATCGAGGTACGCGCGCTTTGGCGAGAGAGATAGAGATCTGCGGGCGGGATTAGTGCGTCGGCGAGGACCCCTCCATCTGATAGCGCGAGAAGAATTCCGCGGAAATCGAGGGCTTTGTCCGTGCACATGACGTCGCGGAGAGTAGACTGGATGACGACAGCGACGACGGTTGCTCCTTTTTCGCGTCTCGGTGTTCTTCTGGAGGAAAGTTCAGCTTAAGGGAGTTGCCGCGCGCGACAAGTCGCTGCAAATTGCAAAGCATGCCCTTGAGGATGATGAAAGTTTGGTCTCTCAAAGCGAGGCCTTTGTTTCTCCCGGGTGGGCGTCTCGCGAATAAGGCCATTGTGCGCGACCGGCTGAAAAGGAACTTTCATTTTTACGACGACGCGAATGCCGCGTATTGTCGCAGCCGTAATGTTGGAGCAACGTTATCACGCAATTAAGAAAATTAAGCGCGACGTCACGGCACTTTTCGGGGGATTCTATACATTTAATAAGAGATTAATTAAGGGGCGAAGCGCGCCCTGTGTCGTCGCGGCGGCCGTTTTTCGCAGGCCGTTCGACGCTATTTTCAACGCGCAAAAGACGACCGGCCGGTCGGGGAGGAGTTTTTCAGCGAATTTATATCCCTCATATTACACCCCCCCCCCTGTCCCCGGGTCTTTCTCTTTGCTTGTCGCGAGTCGTGAAAATTTGATGCGGCGCCATTACGGCGCGATATATGTAACGTTAAACTTAGATGCACATCCGCGACGCTCGGTGTATGTGTACCGGCATGTAATACGGAAGTAAAATTCTACCGAAGGGGTTAAAACGACTCGCTTTTCTCTACGGGGAAGCGCATCGGCCGGCGTTTTGCATATTCGAGTATTCTATTACCTCTACGCTCATGCATTATAAGTGGAAGTCTCCGTGCGTCCGCGTATATCGCTAGACATCGGGCAGTTTCTTTGTTCGGTTTTCTTGAACTCGGGGAAAGTCCAGCGTGAACAACTCGCAACTGGTGCCGGCGGTGAAAGCTGCGAGCTATTTTCAACACTTTTTCCCACGTGTCCCGGTGAGTTTTAAGGTAACAAGTTGATGAAAACATCGAGATCGTTATTCTTTCAAATAATATCAAAAAAATTGGATGAAGAGAATTTCCGATCTCTTATACGAATTTCGCCGCGCGAGCTACGGAACACGTCAAATCGAGTAAAAATCGAGTCAGATCAGCAATCTGTATTCGAAGGAAATTGAACTGCAAGATTAAATCTGTGTAAAAATTTAGCGAATCTGAAACGTATAGTTGCATATATGATGTGATATTTTTTTTACTACCGAGAAGTCGATGCGCGGTGCAGTCGGTTGAAATAAAAAAATCAAAGCGCTGCAAGCGTTTTCCATTAACTATCGGTGGGAGGATGATTAAATCAGACGACAAATGCGCGACTAATATAATGTCAATTTAGGTCAACATTATACCTCATAGAACTATATTGTAAGCTCGTTTTACACAAACAAGAAAATGTGCGAGAGATCTAAGAAACAACTCAGTTTCTCTGGAAAATAATCAGATCAGTTCAGGTCAGTTCATGCATAATCCTGAAGCCGAGTTCATTTAACTCGATTCGCGTCTCGGCTGATATCGTTTTGTCTAGACGATTGATTATTCTTCCGATACGCTGAGGCCTGTTTCATAAGTCATCGTCATTAGCGGATGTCGGAATGCAGTCGACGGTTCAGTTAAAGGGCTCGTTTTCGAAAAATAATTCCTCTCATCGGATTATCGGCTGCGTTCTGATATCCGACTCCAGCATACGACATGTATTGTACAATAGAAGCCTGAAGAAAATTCTAGCTCAAGACGAGAGCTGGGAATAAAATTACACGTTGTACGCGTCTCGTGCCCTGCCACCCCCTCCCTTTTCGGCCGATCTCTGTCGTATCCGGAATCGGTCTCATCGTCGACAGCCGTCAATTTAGTCGAAGCGCCGTCTGCCATCGGCCGATCGGGCGTTTTGACGCGGGGTGAGAGCCGTGGCGCGTCACCCGGTTTCACGCGGCGCTACGCGAGGCGACGCGCCGTTTCGCGTGCGAGGAACTTTCGGCATGAATAACCGATGGCTAATGGATACCCCCGACTTGTTCCTGCGGTCGACACGCGGATCCTCTTAGCGACCGATGAATTAATAACAATAGCCGCGCGCGTCTCCAAAACGGACGATATCGTCTGCGAAGCAACGAACGAACGTGCAAGGCAGCGTGCTGTATGCATCGGAGCCGCTTATCCTCCGATCCGCTTTCTCGCCCCCTCTTATCGGGGGGGATAGTACGTAAGAGAACGCGGTGCGGTTTTTTCTCGAGTTTGCGAAGACAACAGCTGCACGCGCGCTGAAATATTGAGGAGTTCTATGCGAGAGGTAGGTCCTACGGGCAACCCTTTGGGAGGGCTGTAATCGATGAGAGATAGTACGTTCCACCTATATACGGTTCTTCAACCCCGTGCTCGCTCGCTCGCTCGCTTACGTTCGATACGTATCGACGACGACGAGGACGACGACGGTTCGGTTGAATCGTACGGATGCGTGCGCGAGAGAGGGTAGACCATCCGTTCGAAATGACGTAATACGTTGCAGACGGTGCCGACGACGGCTGTAGATACGCCGTGTACATCGGCAGGGTTATACGAGGAGATCGCTCGAAGAGTACCGTAGATTTTTGCGCTTCGCGGAGGGTCGGTGAGAAAAAAATTGCGGGTATTTGTAACTGTAGTCGCACAAGTGAAAAGATTATAGTCGGGAGGATCGATTTTTTAATAAGTGTTATTCTATAGTGCCAGTGATGATAATCTTATATGTATGTTGCTATTAATATTTTTTGAATTAATGCTCTAATATAGAAGATGTGATTGTGGACAAAAATGACGAAACTTTTAGTGAGATTTCTCTCTCGGTGTATGTAATTCGGGAGGAGAACGGTACGTTATTGCGCGTCTTTGAAATGGAGCTCAATAGATCTTTTGTGCAATGAATTATACTTTAGGCACGACTTAATGAGACGTGGATAGTGTTATAGAACCGATCACCGGTGATCGTCGCGGCATGCGGCGTGAGTTGAAGAGACTGGAAACTCGTTGGACGCGTGCGGTTGAGAATTATCGTCGGTGAGATAATTTACGCGGTTCGCGCCGACCTTTGACCCGGCGCGGAATGAACCGAGCCATCGCGCCTCTCGCGATTCCATTACCGTTTGGATTGCCTCGTTTAACGCGGAGCGCAATTACCGCCGCCGTTGGGTTTGAAGATGCAGCAAGCCCGGGGGTTCCGATTTCTCACCGGAGAATGGAGGATTTTCTGGGACAAGGGTGTGCGTGGGATTCATAGGAACGCCGTAACTGCGCAACTCGCGGGAATAAATAATGGATATCCGGATGGACCGGTACTGGCCTCCTTATGTGTGGCTGCAAACGATACATAGTGGCGTCAGAGGTATCAAAATCTTGCGAAAAATCAAACAGATATAATCACTGGGAGGACATGTTGTATAATATAAATAATGAAAAAAAAAAAACCTTTGTATACACGTTACTCCACCAAAAGAAAGAAGTGCTACACTCACGTGAACATTTACTGAGAAGTATCGGAGTAATTATTTTACTTGGATTAAATAAATATTACTTGAACGCAGCGCACTGAGAGGAGAAAAAAAAGTGAGAAATATAAAGTATAAAAGATAAAACATAAATATGGACGGGGAAAAATATCGATTTAATTCAAATAGAATAATTACTCCAACGTATTTTTGGCTAATATTGTAACAAAAATATTGCGCCTTCGCACGTAGGAAAATAATTTCCGACAATGTTAGGTACAAATGGCCTCACTGGCGCCGCGAGAAGATGACTGGTTTTTTGCAGCCGCGCAAACCAGCACCACCTCCAGCATCACCCACCACAAGACTCTATAAAAGGCATCCGGTCGGCACCTTCGACAACGCGCGGGATGTCGAAGAGCGCGAGCGAACGCGCCTTGCCTCGCGAAGTTCATTTGCGAGCGAATGCCGCGGATTATACACGCACCGCCCACCGCCCGGTTTAATGATTAAATCGCTGGACGCGTTGCCGCGTTATCCGCATATTCTGTCAATCGCATTGATCATCGCGCGACATATTTGGCGAAACGCGTTAAGCGTGTTTATCGTCCGGCGTTTAACGGCCGCAGCCGTGGAAGCCAATTACTCGGTGTCTGTTTGCAATCGGGCAATATTCATTGTCACCGGTATGCATAATTATACGTGACGCGACATTGTTTTTAATTACGCCCGCCGATTATCTCGTTATACGAATTGTGATTTCCACTAAATGTCGTCGGGCGTTTACGCCCGTGTATGTGTCTCTCGTGGCAACGATAAAGAGATGGATAAGCGTGCCTATGTGTGCACGTGGCATGTACAATGGACGCGGGGTCGTTGCGTACCGTTGCGCACTGGAATGTCTAATTGACGATCGATGATCATTAGCCTCTTTTCAAATAAAAATCACCCGACGTTTCACAGCTTACCTTGCGAGAAAGTTTATAACGAGTCAATTAAAAAAGAATCGTTGAAATTCCCACTGAAAACTTTACGGACTTGATCCGTCCTACTGTGCGCCGCTGCCACGGGAGGGCGCAAAATTAGCGATCGCAATTAGCCGTCGCTGACGAAGGAGGTAAATTCGCGCGATGGTAAAACGTCGGCGTAACACGCCGTCGACGAAAAGACGTTTTCTTTCGTTATTTCCGCCCGCGATAGCTCCGGGCCAACCAACCCGACGGTGCATTGTTCTCCCTGCTCTACATTTTGCTCCCTCGTTCAACGTCGTGGACGACGCGTCTCTCTCTTCTTCTCTCAGCTTCGTTCCGGCGAACGAGCGGCCGTGGGTACCTTTTTCCCGAGGGCGACATAAAGCTCGGGACAAATTGCTACGTGTGTTTACGTTAAATCGCTTAAGCGCGCGCGCGCAATACTCTCACGATGCACGCTCTCTCTTCGGCCGTGCTCGGAGGGATCTCGTAAAGGCGAGAGATAACCATCTGCGAGTGAGGGCCATCGGCATAAGTCAGGCTTCGACGTGGAGCCGCGCGAACCGATACGCGCGCGTAGTATAATGCATAATAGCGTACACGTCGGCCGATGTGTACGTGCCCGGATTAAGGCCACCTTAACCGTGCCCGGCACGGCGCTGGTAGCGGAGCGGCTCTTAAACGTTATCGCGATGCATGCCGAACCTCCTCTCCGAACGGGCCACACTAATGTGTATACTTTGTGTTACACGTTAATCCTTTCCGTAGGGTATCATTAATTACGGCGGGCAAGTGCTGCGGGGCTCTTCTTGTCTAGTTTCGGCGTCGTGAGGTACTTAGGATATAAGCAGGCTGAGAGACGGTATCTATGTGCGCGCCCTGTATGCTTGCGTGGACGGACGTTTGGACGCGCTTTAATGTCTATTCAGGCGTTTTCAGGTGAATTCTCTAGAATGCGGTAGCGACAGGTGGCCAAGGTAGTTTCGTGGCTACGTGTGAGAGGGAGAGTATCGGTAATAACGAGTGCACAAAAACGCTCCGCTCGGTAATAGAGTCCCGGCGAGAACATCGTGGCTATTGTATACACACCCGCTATCCGTCCGGTTTTCTTCGATGGAATGAACAGCTGGAAAGTGCGTATGTGTGTGTAAACAGTATCAGGTTGCTCCTCTCGTTGATGGAGCGAACTGAAATGTTCGCATAACGTTGGAAACGGAGAATATAAAAACGCATCTTCGACACGGAAGCCAAACCCAGCGTTTCTCGGCACCGCGAATATATTTACCTCAGATACGTATAAACGGTTCTCGGGCGAGATAAATATTCGGCCAATTTTTCAGGTAGAGTAGACTTACTGAGAAACTTGAAGTTGAGATCGTTAACGTAATTTTAATGAATAAAATTGCATGAGTCGAATTGTTTCCATAACGAACATTATCGTGGCACAGAGTCGCTATGTGAATCGTGCGGACGCCCATTCCCGACTGGCATTTCTCTTCTCTTTCTCGGACTGACCCGTGCTTTCCGATCTATTTCCGCCGAGCAGCGTCAAAGGGTATCTCGTTCGCTTACGTGTGTAACCAAGCGACTCGGAAGCTTGTTCACCGTTACATCCGCTCTCGCGCGAAGTCGCAAGATTGTTGTCGGAGGAGGCAGGCCGCGGCGACGACGGCGGTGTGCGTGTAAATCCGTTCCCGTGGTTGGATCCGATTTCACGTTCGAGCGGATCAGCAGTGATCGACCGTAGGGAATCTCATGTGTTCCCGCGAGTACTCCCCCAAGTCACACTCAAAGAAAGAATTAGCTATAGAAGCTTAAATATAGCTAAGGCGTATCTCCGAAATAGTTCATATCGTTGGCTACCGCAGTTAAATTTATTGGCTGTTTGAATTTAGGCGTAGCAGGAAAATATATAAGCTAGGCCGCTCAATAATATTAAAATCGTATTCACATTCCTGCGACTAGAGATTTATTGTTTTTTGTTGTTTTAACAGAAGCTGTTCTTAACACAGCTAACATCAACTTTGGCAACGTATGCTGGTAATTTCAGCTAATAAAATTCCCCCCCCCCCCCCCNCCGCAGCGAACGCATTTTATTTTTAACGATCAACTTTCAGCGGCGAGAGAAAAATTCGAATAAGCTACTAAAACTCAGCTGATATTGTTAAGTCATTTCTTTGCGTGCGAGGCGAGACGCTCGAGCTGTACTCGTTTGAACCGTTAGCACTTCGGCCACCTCCCGCGGATGAGATGCGATAACAATGACCCCGAGGTTAACGGCGCGCTTCAGCTTTACGACGCGCCATGAATGAATATTAAATTGTCAAGAAACGCGCGGGCGCTCGCGTATCGACAACAATGCGCTTCTCAAGCGAGCCAACAAAAAAGAGAGAGAGAGAGAGAGAGAATACCTGACGTTTTTCACGCGGAAGACGTCTCGGCCAGAAACGGAGGCTTCGTTAAAAAAAAAAAAAAACAAATGACCCTCCATCACGCGCTCCAACCCTTAGCCCCCGTTGCCAATTGTGTCCCCGGTGTTCCGACGCGCTGAAAGATTCGAGTGCCGCGCGACACGACGAACAAGATCTCTCTCTCTCTCTCTCTTCCTCTTCCTCTCTTCACGCTCAATTACCCCATCGAGGAACGTCGAGGCTCTCTCCTCGAAGAAATTAGTCTTGGAGAAGCGTCGCAATCTGCAACTTTCGGCTCGCTGCGCCGCTCGAAGGAGAACCCGGCGAAAATAGAAATAGCGGGAAAGAGAGATCGGCTATTGACTTCCTTCCTTCGTGAAGTACGACAAGAAGGGTTGGAAGGAGGAATGTACATCGAGAAAGAGAGAGAGGGGAGGGAGAGGAGAGAGAGAGAGCGATCTGACGATCATCGCTCAGCGCGGAAGGAGAATGTTTCGCGCGGAAGAAAGCGCAGCCTCCAGCGGCGGCACGAGCATTACCTCCACCACCTCCCTCGCCGCCGCCGCAGATACCGCCACCACTGGCAGCAGCAGCAGCAGCAGTAGTAGTAGCAGCACCCCCGACGACAAGGGGATGAAGAAGAGCGTCGGTATCGAAGTGAGACGTGTATATATGTATATATAGAGGTGCGCGCACGTCGGCAAGTTCAGTCGTCCACCGCGTGCCGACCGGCGAGCATCGCGTAGCCATCCTCCCTCGGCGAATTCCTCGCTTTCCCTCGTTCTCGCGCGAAGGGCTCTCGACGGCCACGGTCACGTGTCTCACCCTGCCGGTTTCGTACGGTCGAACGCAAGTGCAGCCGTGCAAGTGCGGACACCCTCGCTCGGATGCAGTCTCCGGCGTGAGTCTCCGAGTAATTATCGGCGACGCTTCTCTTTCTTCCATCTTCCTCCTCCTCCTCTTCGTCATTCTCCGCTTGAGAAGATAGATCGTTTCTTCTGCGACCCAGGAAGCGCGACGCACCGCTCGAATATGGGAGTCGATCTTCGTCGGGTGCGCCGTAAGGATCTCGCACACGGTGAATCTTCGATCGGGATTGTTTCTTGCGATCCTCGGCGGTCCGGCGCGAGCTTGATACGTCCGGACGCGCGATCCGATGACGATGCTCACTGAGGGCGCATATCGTGCTGAGTACGAAGGGCGAAACTGCTCCTTGGTTCAGCTGCCGATGATTATGAGAGCCGGGATAATCGCGCGACGTCAGTCGGCGTGCGGAGCATGAAGTTCGTCGTTCCCTTCGAGTAGCGTCGGATGAGACCATCGGCTTGGGCGCAGTGAGATGTGAGTTCGCGATGGAGCTGCGGATCAGTATACTACTTTTGACGCTCCTACGCCTCGCCAGCACGCTGGAAAGTAAGTGACCCTCGCGACTTGCCGTCGGGCCGTTCGTTCGTCGGACTGTTGTCGTTTTGGAATTTTTTCATTTCCGGTAACACCAATCATCAATTCATTCTACCACATACAAGAACATTGGCGTTTCATGATTTTCGTCGTTTCTTAGATATCAGGTTTTGGATCTCTCAAGCCCGGTTGCGCTAAACTCCGCTTAAGCTAAACGACGATCAACTTACAGAGTTGCGATTGAAATGTCTGATTACTTTTTCTTCCCGATTTCTTCCGCGACCAAAATCTTGGCGACACTGTGAATTAATCGTTGCTTCAAGTGAGGTACTCAGACTTGAATTTAGAGTTAGATGTGAGTTTTTCAGCTAAACCGCTATCACAAAAATGTAGTGTCGCATACATTATGTAATTCGAGTAAAAAACGTCAAACGTATGTATAACTCTTCAGATTTGAGTGTCTCATGTGGAACAAGTTTCAAGTAACGGCTGTTAACACGGACTTAAAATTTCTTTCTTCCGAGAAATAAAAAGGAAATATACTTTTTTTTTTTATTTTTAAATAGGACAAAGTTAGTCTAATCAATGTTTCGACGATTAATATATCGAGGGTTAACGCGATATCGATGTGAGCATCATACTATTTCTGCGAAGAACAACGTCACGCGTACATGACTCGATCTATTTGATACATTCCTCTGCATGATGAAATGCATGCGTTAAACTACCTAAGACGTGATGTCATCTGCGGCGATGGATTTTTTTTTAACTTGAAGCGCTAGCAAATGCATTAGGTGTTCGTTGATGACATTTGTTAACTGTATTCCGAGCACCGACGAATCGAATCCGGCTTGTCCAGCGGCAGCAGCCTCAAACGGATAATTTGTAGGACGCAATCACAATCTTGCAACGGTCATTACTCAAAAACGAGGCAGCACACGTAGCGAAAAAAAAATAGGGGGAGAGAGAGAGAGAGAGAGAGAGAGAGAGGGGGGAGAAAAACAGAAAATCGGTTCGTTGAAAAATCGTTCGAAGTACCAACAGTTATTACGGCAACACGGAAGTTTGTCGGCGCGTTTTCGGAGCGAGCGAAAATTCATTTCGCCCGCTTCCGGCCGGAATGCATAGCTGTCCGAATCGCAGCGTAAATTTACGCCTCGCGCTTTCCTCCTCGCGAGTCCCTCGTTGCGGATCGTGACATGTTTCTCATGAACGTGACAGCGGGGGTAATCATCGTCCGCCCGCTTTACTGCGGTGAGTCAAACAAGCGACGTGCAGTTGCCACGGGTGTAATAAAGTTCCCGCGGGACTTAGGAGCGAGACGGGGAACACGAAGTGTAAAGATCCGAGCGCGCCTACTTCGGATTGATACACGGCGGTTTAAAAGCCGCCACGCATTGTTAATCTCGCTTCCAAATCCGCCTTCCAATCGCATCCGACGCCGTTCGTCTGAATATATATTGTAAATGCACGCGCTCGCGTCTCCGAGTGAACGGCGCGTGAAAGAACGTAAGTGGTAAAAAAGTTAAATTGTACGAGCGAGTAGACCAACGATCATATTTGATAATTGAAAAACATAAAGAGGATAGCACATGAAAAAATATAAGTAGCAAAATCTAGGCAGTGAGCGAATTGGTCAAATATACTCGACAATTATTAAGAATGTAAAACGCATTGGCATTATATGTGTATAGATATACATGTAGGGATTCTGAAGTTTCCTATTATTACAAATTTACTACGTTCCTTAGCAAAATAAACTTTACTGACAGACAATCTAGGTCTCTTGATCGCGACGACGATAACGACGGAATCCCCCCGATAGGCCAGGAAACGAGTCGCTGACAATTCGGATGAGACAATTTAATTCGATCGATTCGATGTGAAAAATTTAAGAACGCACATGGATAAAACGCCGCAAAGGGATTATTCTGTTGGATCAACCGCGGTTTGTGCCGGAATGATCAATTTCTTGTTGCGCAAAAAAAGGAATAAGTCACCGTTGTTCTCGTCCAGGTACGAAGGAAGAGGATGACGCCGAGGAGGACGACGAGGAGAGTTATCCTGTGGAGGACTACGATTACGGCGACTATGAGACAGCGACCATAACCAGCGATACCGATCTTATCGCCGGTCGTTCTCTGCCGATTTTCTTGGCGGAGCCCGTCGACACGTTCGTCGTCAAAGGGAAACCGGCGACGCTGCATTGCCGTGCCGCACACGCTCTTCAGGTATGCGCACGCGCTGCATTCGTAGAACGTAAGTTTCAATTTGCATCTTCTCCTTGTTCGATACTTTTTCCTACGTATATACGCGTATACTTACATACATGTGCATCGAGATCTCGTTCTCACTTCCCAGTCGCATCTTTTCTCACCGTTCGTATCTCGTTCGAGTTACTACACGGAAATAGTATTATATAGTTTCCTTTCACAGCAATCCTTTTCAATACCCAGTGCATTCCAGCGGTGCAGGAATAGACTGTCAATAGGGCTTATCTTATTAAGGACCGTAGCAAATTTTATTTAGAAACATATGATAAATTTTATGTGTGTGGTAGACTAGCTTCTGAAATATAAATGATACTTGTGAAAGGCGAGGATGATAAATTAACACATTGCAGGTTGGAGACGTGAATCGACGGCTTTAGTTTTTGAAGCATTGAGGAAACGTCGATTCACGGCTTAAAGAGGATGGAACGTTCTACGTTAGTAAATTCTGTTTAGTAGCCTTCCGTAAAGGATAATATTTTAATGAATATTATAATAAAAGCGTTACCGCTGTCTTCATCAATTACATGTTTCAGTACCACAGAAAATGTTACAACTATATATAGAGAGTAACGTAATAACTGTTACCATCTCGAGTATTTTTGAAAAATAAAAATATTTTATTGACTGGATGAAGATGAAAAAAGTTTACATTTTCAGAAGGTGTTTGAAGTGATGAGCATTGATATCAGTACAATACAATTTTTGTTAGATACATTTTCCTCCTATTTCCACATTTCGAAGATATTCAAGGTGATAGTGTTATTGCCTCACACTGTACGTGCGGTCCACGATGTGTTAAGACAAAATGTCGATATGTTTCTTTATCTTTACTATAAAATTATCTCCGCGCACAGTGTAACGTGAAAGTATCGTTGCACCTTGCACTATCCTTGCTAAAGATCTCGACACAGAATACCTCCCTTCTAATCCCTTTCTCTTTTTGTATCTTCTCTTTCTCTCTGTTCCCGTCCCGAGCGCGGCTCTCTTTGCCCTTTTCTCCTTCTTATTATCCACTTAGCCGGCGTTTAACGAAGACAACCTGTTTCCCGGGCGACACGCCTGCACATATGACTGTGTCCGGTCTTTTTCGCAGGTGTATTTTCGCTGCAATGGCGAGCGAGCCGAGCGCTCGCAGCAGCAGGATTTTGTCGACCCTCGTACCGGGACGAGGGTCGTCGAGGTCGAGTTGAACGTGACAAGGAACGAGGTCGAGGAGTACTTCGGGAGGGAGAGATTCAAGTGCGAGTGCGTGGCTTGGTCGGGACCAGGTCAAATTCGAGGGCAGCCCGCTACGGTTGAGGTCGCCTGTAAGTAAAGAGCCCTCCGCACACATTCTCTCTCTCGCTCTGTCTTTCTCTCTCTTTGCCATCCTACACCCCTGTCCTCCCTCGATTCCCTTTGAATGTTTAGTTTACCGACGCGACGAAAGGATTTTTCTCTCGTTGCGGTAATGACCATGTCGCTCGTTGCCACGTTGGTACGTGAAGCGCCCCGACTCGGGAGATTACGTCACTTTCGTTCACGTTAATACGAGAGGGGACGAGTAAAGCCTTTGAACGGACGTGTAACAACTATTTCATGCGCCGTCTTCGCAATTTGTGCGAGTTAATTGAAGATTCAAAACACACACACGCATGCGCGCGCGCGCGCGCTCATACGATATTATAATTGCCGGTGATTTTATCGTATTTACCGTCGATATACTGTATAATGGGCTCGATAATAGTTTCTCACTACTACCCGGCGACCAAACAGTCGCGCTTGCAATTGTGCGAAAATGTATCCGGTAAAGGTGTCGCGCTAATTAGCGTTTATCAGTATATAATTTCCACATCTCCCCCCTCCGTCCATCCTCCTATCCATCCCCCATTTACCTTTCGGTTATTTAATTATACCATTATTTCGTAACTTCATCGACGTGATTTCCGTAACTCGTTTGAAACTTCGGAGAGGTGATCGACGTAAAATTCCACCTCCCCTGACCTTCTCGCGGTAAACGCGAGGCCGGAAGATGGAACGAATTAAAGGGGCCGAAGCGGTTCTGCTTTCATCAAGTGTCCTGTGACGCGCAAATCGAGTACAAAATCTAATCGATATTCTATCGCAAACGAAACGAGAGACGCGTAACCTCCGAAATAGCGTTGCGTTGTTTTTTTCCTTTACTTCAGAGAGAGAGAGGGAGAGGGAGAGAGAGAGAGACGATCTCTGTTATTTATTGCACGACACTCGAAGGTTATCAGAGCCAAAATAAAGTTGCGTACATATTTATATATGTATGTGTGTGCACCATACACGCATGTATGCACATGACACACATATACATCGCGATAAGCCACATAGGGAAAAGTGTATTTTGATATTTCGCGTATGGGATTTCAATAACGATGCGATTGCATCGGAAGCGGCGGGGGGAGGGAGGGAGGGTCCGTAGAAGGTGCAGCGCAAGAGCAATTTTCATTTAGACATTTCGAGTCGCGCCACGCCATGCAAACACGCGTGGCAAACAGGATGCAAAATTAAATCGGTATTTGCTTGCAAACAGAAGCGGACGTGCTTTCGAAATTGAATGCGCGATGTCGATCGGATTGATGTGTACGATTCCACGGTGCTGTCTCGATTCGCCACGTGACGATCCTGAATGCAGTTCGATCAGAGAGAGAGAGAGAGGAAGAAAGAGAGAAAAAAATAACGTAGGACTGCACTTACGCGATCTTACCGCATTCTCTGCTTCGATAATTCATTTATCGGGCAGTGACGCGCAAACGAATCAAATCGCCGAATTCGTCGTGTTTAACGTTTTAATATCTCACGCCGATCGCGGGCGTTCGTCGGACCGCGTCTCTCGACGAGGCAGAAATTGAAGCAAGTGGGCTTCTATTAAAAGGATATAATAGAAAGCGCTCAAAGCGTCACGATAATCTCCAAATAGGGGCTCGTTATTTTAATAAAGTTGCTGCCAAATTTATTCATATCTGTCTATTTGGGAAGGATCTCTTAAAATTTGTCTGAAAATGACATCATTCACATCTCGACCCGATAAACGAAGCGATAAACGGTTTCTTCGATTTTCCATCCGCGCGCATTTCGAGTTTTGCGCGGACGTGATGCACACAACAAGGTAATATTTCTCAAGAGGTGTGAGCGAAATGAAATCACACGTCGGAGATCGCATGAGAACTTGACAGGCGGTGTATTTCCGCCCGGTAGGATCTCCGGTCGTATCGTTGGTGTAAGTCTCCGACGGAGATCCGGTACGCCCGTGGAAGGCCCGTAGCGCGCTTTGTGATAGCGCACCACGTATCATCCATCAGCCGGTCCGCGTATAGTGCGGCGCATTCAGCCGCTTTCAGCGGCGTAAACCGCCGAGTCGCGAGGCGGCAACCCATAACCCTTCGCCCTTCACGAGCGATATGAAAGCCTCGCTTTTCGACGCGGCGGATAGCCGCGAACGAGCGCATTTTCCTCCGCCTTCCCGTTGGCCCTCGCTGCAAAAAAGCTCCCTTTCCGCGCGCACCCTAATATCGCTGAGTGTCCCCCCCCTCTCGGCGCCGCTCTCGTCGTCGTCATCATCATAGCGCATGCACGGTGTTTCCCCGACGGATATTAAAAACTGGATCTGGTATCGTCGGGGGCGGACTGGCGCAGATCTGAAGAAGCACTTCCTGTCGCCGCCGTACTCGCTGTCGGTGGAGGTCGGCCGCAACGCCGAGCTGCGATGCTCGCCGCCGTTGGGCGTACCCACGCCCAAAGTGTATTGGCTGAGGAATGGCTCGCCCTTCGAGACGACGACCGCTTCCGGCGCCGCTTCTGAGGCGAACCCCAACGACGTGTCCGCGACCAGCTTTGTGCAATCCGCTGACGGGCATCTGCTGCTGGGCGAGGCCGAATTGAGACATCAGGGGAACTACTCCTGCGTCGCCGAGAACTTGGCCGCGAGGAGGGTTAGCGAGCCGGCGGTCCTCACGGTGTACGGTGAGCGATTCTTCCGCACCTGCGGGATCCCCGCGCCGAGAAATCGCCACGGAGGATCGGAACGATCAAAGAAACGCGATCGAGACGTGAGACGTAGAATTTGTGTAAGGCTGCCCCGCACTGAGAACGAAGTAGTAGTATATACTAGAAAATTTTTCTCGAATATATAAGACAAAGTAATTTCATCGTAACTATAAATTAATAACACATGGCTTAAACTAAGTGCATAAGTTTTATTTTGTTTGAAAAGTCGGAACATTTGGGATTTTAATTCTATTAGATTTTTAAATAAATTCATGGCAAGATTTTAGTTAACTTGCGATATATTTTCAAAAGAATTGAAGTACCATTTAACGTAACATTGATTTTGTCTCAATTTGTGACATGCATGCATGCTTATATTATTGACAGGTGACTAATTTACAGACAGGCTTAACTGCTGAGAGACAAAAATTATTATTCGAATATCCTAAATTGATACAGAATCATGTACGTCCTTGTTGCTGAACATTGGCAATTTACAGCTAAGAACTAATATTTATACTATTTGCTGAATTCTGTGATATCTCTTCCCGAACGATCGAATTTCCATCGTATTGTCACATTTGAATGGCGTAGCGCTCGGTCGAGCACTCTCTCCCTCGCGTCTTCTTGATCTGTTCGAGCCACGGGGCGTAACGAGGCGCTATTTGTTCCCGTTTTAATTTCACCGTCGGTAACTTCCTCCTCTTCTTTTTCCTCTTCTCGATCCATTCTCAGTGAACGGCGGGTGGTCGTCCTGGTCCGGCTGGTCGGAGTGTAGCGCTCGCTGCGGTAGAGGCGTACAAAAGAGGACAAGAACGTGTACAAATCCCGTTCCAATCAACGGCGGTCAAACGTGCCCAGGACCAGCCACACAAAGGGTAGAATGCAATCCTTCCTGTCCCGGTAGGTAGATTACAGAGACCGCTCGTACGCGCGACACTTGATATAATGCAACGCGACGTCGCGAATTTTAATGGAATCGCACTTGACGACTGCACGCACCCCACGTCGCTAAATGCTGAGCGGCTCGGGTGGTTGAAACGCGCGATCAAGATACTCACAGATGTACGGAAGGTTCCACCAATGTAGTCCCATTCTCTAAGCATAGTGACGTTGGAAATTTACAGGCGCGTTTATTTTTCAATATTTTTCCTCGAATCTTTCTCGTTCACAGTTATCGTTAATTATATTAAATATCTCTTTCGTTTCCTCGAGATAGGCTTTGCGTCAACTATTTAACTGTTGCTTCATCTTTTGAACGCTATCGTACGCGGAATTGTTACGTTACTTGTTCGCTACGTAATTTATGCATGCAATAGTATACAATTTAGCTTAAATAATAATAATAATAACAACACTGATAATAATGATGATGATATGATATAATATGGTATGTTAAACTGTCGAAGTCACAAATTAACCATAATATGTGACACATTGTGACAACTATAATGTACACGTGTACGTCTACACATAGGCACGGTGAGTTTTGACCTAGCGAATGTTAAAGCTTCATTGAACTCGTGTACACGAAACGCTCATTGAAACTCAGTGTACCCGTATATCCGTTCTCGCTCGCAAGTCCAGATAATCGCACTTTGATCGGGATTTTCAAACCGCCACCCCGTTGCTCTGCGCAGCGGTTGACGGCAGATGGTCAACCTGGTCCTCGTGGTCCGCATGCGGTCCCGATTGTTCGAGAGTAAGAAGGAGATCCTGCAACGAACCCCCGCCTAGCAACGGCGGTCGTCCCTGTCAAGGCAAGGACGTCATCGTCGAGTCCTGCTCCACGGATCGATGTAATGGTGAGCTCTCCAGCGGCGTTTCTCATTGTTCCTCGCGTGACTCGCGCGACTTCTTAACGATTTACTCGGGCAGCCTTTATCTCCGCGCACGCGTGTGATTGCTATTCGTAATATCCGATGACTTCGCACGCGCGATGATTCATCGGCAAAATCGGCCGCGTCTGGTGGGCGAGGCCAGAAATTTGCAAGGGGAGAAGAATTCGAAGGCGATCGCGATTCCCTCTCTGTCTCGCCCGAGTTCTGTAGGTACGATCGCCTCTATTATTAACCCTTTGAGTCCCGTCACATCCTTGAGGCTTATGCGGCATATAGTAAAGGTAGAAATATTTTGATCGATCTTATCTATGTCGTTCGATGTTATCAATATTCTAATCCTTCCGGAACATTACTTTCACCTATTTCATTAGAAGATAACATGAAATTTGTAAAATAAAAACCACGAAACAATATGTCTATTAGACCAGACCGAGACACGTTTCTCTGTTTGTTGCACGCAGCGCTCGGACAGGACGGGCCGAGGGTGTTCAAGGAAGGTAAAGAAACAACGGAAACGTAACTTCGACGTGTTTTGTTGTTGCGCTGAAAAGTGATTTCTCACCGTAGCGACTCGGGCGGTCGATCAGAGGAACATTCTCGCGTTGTGGATCACTTTGAGTTTAGCTGCGGTTATCTTGGCGTTGACCACTATTTTCTTCGTTCGCTTCATGCGCCGGAAGGAGCGGATGGAGGCATTGTACGGCGTCGCGAGGCTGGACTTTCGCCGTCCAGGCGATCTCGCCAAGTCCGTCGTCTCCAAGAACGAGCGCGCCGTCTTGGCTAATGACCGGCGTCTGGAGCACGTGATCGACGAGTCGAACGCCGCCCGGTTACCCAGGTATCCTAAATCGAGATAATAGGGGCACAGCTATGAATCAGCCTTCGGCTTATATCATTTCACGATGCGCAATATGCACACACCTATACATACAACACATTTGCAAACGTGTGCATACGCAGATCCTGCTCGGAGCATCATTACGACGTGCCACAATTGTCATTACCGTCGACAACGAGACCGTCCCCGAGTTCCTCCGTAACCAGGTCCTCCTGCAAGAATTCGCAACGAGGACGCGGCATGTCGGATAATGAGGAGGGCCGATCTTCCCGTAAGAGACTCTCCTATATTCGGCTTGAGAAACACGCGGACTCCTTAAGAGCGTAATCAATCTCGATGAATCGCTCGTCGTCTCCGCTGAACAATCCGCCGGGGCGAATAGTCAACAGTGTATAGGCTGCCTGACGATTACCTACGCAGGTGGAGCGCATTAAACTGAATGGAAAAGTCCTTTCGCAATCTTCTCGCAAAAGTTATCGAGGAATTAGCGACGGAGAATACTCAGTGAATGAGCGCGGGACGGCACATAATATCCAAAGCACTCATGTTTGTGCTACACATTATTAAGCTAATTATTATAATATTTAATATTAATAGAAACATGATGATTATTATTATTTTAATTACCTTTAATAACTACCGCGGAGTTTACAAGATGATAGAGTACTTTCCCGTCCAGTTGATCTCTGCATGCGCACAAGCGATTGATTAGATACTTAACGATCGATTCAAGCCTTTATTCACGCGTGTAGCTCGAGTTAGCGCTTTATACGTACAAGTAGGCTCGACGTGTCAAGCGAATCCGGAAAGCACCAACGAGGATGACGACGAGCAGGAGGACGACGATAGGCTGGAGGAGGACGAGCGATTAGCGGCGGAGGACGAGCGCGCCGGCGGTGGCTTCATCGTGCGCGCCTTGATCGACGAACAGGGCGCGCTTCTGGTCGTGCCGGAGGTGGGCGTCTCGATGTCCGTGCCGGAAGGCGCGATCTCGCGCGGTCGCCGGCACAGCCTGCACCTCGCGGTGCTCGGGGACAATTCGTTCAGGCCGAGCCTTCCGCCCGGACTCACTCTGCTGTCCGCCGTGGTGGCGTGCGGCCCACCAGGCGTCGACCTCGTCAAGCCGGTGATCCTCCAGTTCGAGCACTGCGCCGAGCTGAGGACCGGCAACTGGGAATTGAGCCTGTGGTCCGCGGAGATAGACCTGGAGACGCGCTCGACCATCTCCGCGAGCTCGTCCACCAGCTCGAGCGGCTCGCCCACCGCGACGGCGTGGCGCAAAGTGCTGATGTTGGGCGGCGACCCGACGAACCTGCCGGGGCAACCGTTCGCGCAACTCGACCACGCTGGTGTGTTCCTCGTCACGGAGACGCCGAGCGTGTACGCGGTGGCCGGCGAGAATTCCGTGGTCGCGCCGGGCTTGGCCGTGAAACGCCTTTGCATGGCGGTTTTCGTGTCGCGCGAGCGCGACCACATCAGGTGCCACGTGCTCGAGGACACCAAGGCGTCGTTCAAGCTCGTCAGCGAGCAAGTGAGCGATCATTTTGCCTTTATGTGTGTGTGTGTTTTGTCGAAATATTCGTTAGCGGAGAGAGTGCGCCCGTGAACGAATTTTTATTTCTCATCGTTGCTTCGGCGAGTAGCTCTTCGTGTGATGTGCCTGAGTGTCCTCACCTGTGAATTGATTGGTAGACTAGATAAACTAGGTTGGTTCGAATCTTTAGTTTTTAGTTCGTTTAAAAGGGATTTTAGTGGTTTTTCTGACAGTATGAAACGTAAAAATAAGAAATTTTAGTAAATACAAAAATTAAAATATAGCTTATATTTTCTGAACTGCAGCTAAAGAAATTTTTTACTGTGTCACTTTCTGTTTCAACACAAACGTAAAGTAAAGAAAGAAATGAAAATTCATAGCGGATATAATTTCTAATACGATATTTATTGACCAGTGTGTAATCGCCACAAGTTTATCTGAGAATCTTCGCCAACACTCCCACAGAATTCGTATTTTTCTATCGTAGAAAGTGGCTTTGTGGTTTATTATCGGAAATTTGAAGCACGAACTGAACTTTTTAATGAACTCGATGTACGAATTATCCAGCGTCTACAATCCTTCCGCAGGAACGTCGTCTAGGTAGCGCCTATATCGATCACGGTACTCTCGGATTTCGCGCCAGCGGTACCTCGCTTCGTGTCGATCTCGAGGATCGGGAGAGCGGCTTTGCGGAACGGCAAGAGGTACCATACCGGCGCATTTGGTCTTCTTCGAGGACCAGCATCCGGCGATCTTTCAGGATAGAAAAGACGGTCGGCGATCTCAGACTTGGCTTCGAGCTTCGCGCATGCCAGCGCGGCTTCGAAGATCAGGGCCTGATGTTGAGGATCGATCTCGATCTCGTGAAGAGGAACAACATGAGCGGAAAGAGGAACGGTAAAGCGGAATCGTCCGTTGTCCTGCGCGGGAAAACCTCGACGAGGTCTACGGAATCTGTCATACCGAGACCCTTCAGGTACCGTTCTTAGAAGTTCATCTCGCGAAACGATACTTTTACGCGTCGGACGAGTAGAAAAAGACAAAAGACTTCCGGTTATTATAGATTTTCTAAGACACTGAGAAAGCAATTATGCCAATGTCTGGACCCGCCGAGCGCGCGCGGCAACGACTGGCGGATGTTGGCGCAAAGACTGCAAGTTGACCGGTGAGTCTTCGGCTTGTGTCGGAGCGACTTTGAAATTAAATTCGAATTTGAAGGCGAGACGCGCCTATCTCTTAGCTCCTCGCGATATTCTGCGAAACGTAAACCGACGCTTTGATACGCAGATACGTCGACTACTTCGCGACGAAGGCGAGCCCGACCGAGCATATTCTGGACTTGTGGGAGGCCAGACACCGCGAGGCTACGGCTCTGGCGGATTTACTGAACCATTTAAGACTGATGGGGCGCGTCGACGCGGCCAATGTGCTCGAGAGTCGTCTGGGGCCATGGATCTAAAAGATTACGAAGGAGAAAAGGAACTCACACTGCCACTCTGCACAAACTGCACGCCGCGGATTTCTAACGCGACGGACAAGAGAGATTTTTGTACATAGGAATAGTCATTACATATACGGTATTAGCAAAGCGGACGTAAAAGAAAAGTATGTTGTATAAATATCGGCCATATTTGTACATACAAGTCGTTTACAACAAATATCTCATGCGACGCTCTATTCTTTACGTTACCCTCCGCCACAATTCCCGTTTTTTTCATCCGTTCCTTCGAAATATTTCGAACCGTTCGAAATTCGACCATCTCACGCTGCCTTCTTTCTCGCTGCCCCTTCCTTGCCTGTCGGAACTTTAATTATCTCCAAATTTTAATTATCGATATTAGCGTTAATATGAACGACGAGTATCACTTCAGTTACGTCGCGCCTTCAATTGCGCTCGATGACCGGCGCGAATTTCGTCTAATGAGACGTGGCTTAACGAGCAACATGACGGAGCGCCCGGCCGGTCGGAAATCACAGACGACATTCATGGCCGCGTTCGTGCCCAATTTGCACCTGAATGCCGATCGTCAGGTATCCGGCGGCTACTCGAGCGATCCGGGCGCGGAAGCTGCCGGAGGATCCAGTTGTGGTCGCATTTAGGCAGGTATTTAGGTGCCATTTGGACCTGGTATCGTATCGCGGCGCAAGCATTCGAGGAAGGCTCCTAGGTATCGCGTCCTGGGCCAAGGATGCGTAGGATGCTCGAAACAATGGGCATTATCCATCTCTGTATAGGAGTAAGGGTCGAGGGGTTTAGCAAGGTATAGGTATGCAAGTACGGATGGCAGAGCCAGCAGCCCCCTATATAGGTATGTACGTTTCCCTCTGTCCCCTCTGTTTCCCCTCATCGTTTCCATTAGTAGTCGCTCTCTCCTTCTCGCTCGCTCTTCGCTACGCGCTGTAGCCTCCTTGTTCCCTTCTTCCTCCCCTCTCCTCTTGGAAGGATGAGAGGAGGAGGGATGGTAGCATTTAATCACAGGGGCCCGCTGGTGGTAATTCCGCCGGACAATGCATGTTGACCCGAGTCGTCGGGGATGGCGACCAGCCACCCTTTAACGCTGCGCGATTCGCTAACCTCTCTCTCTCTCTACCTTGCTTCTCGCAGATTCTCGCTTTTTCACTCCTCTTCCGGCGCCAACGTTTCCTCTTTCGCTTCTTCCTGTCGAAAAGTACTCGCCGCGGAAAAGGAATGCGGGGGCCGACCGCCGCGGTAACAGCACTGAAACCTCGACGTGCTTTTTTGTGCTCGCTCGTACGATCCGGACGGGTGGGATTTGTGTTTCAGCGGGCAAACGGGAATAGATAAACGGGAGCGATACGTTAGCCGGACAGTATTTTAAAGAATCTCTCTCCGGTAAAATACACCCCTTCACGCGTAACGAGATACGAATAGCAGGATTTAGTCGACTGCAAGTAGCCTCTCCTCCGGTCGCGCTCCGATAGTATTAGTCGACGTTATTGCGCACCTTCAACATGTGTTTATCCGCTAAATGACTACTATCTCGGAAACAGCACGATATCACGTTTCGAGATGCACGATCGTCGACGATAAACGAGGAAACCTTCGTCGAGAATTCGCTCTCTCTCTCTCTCTCTCCTCCCACTCCCTTTCCCTCCCTCCCTCCCTCCCTCTATCCCTTTCTCTTCCTCTCTCCCAGCCTTCCCTCCCTCCCTTTCCCTCTCTCATCGGACGGATCCTTGAACGTCGCACAACGCGATTACGCGCGAGTTACCGACACGGTGCGTGCATAATCCAACGACCGCATAAATCGCGGATCCAGAATCGTATTAATTTCCCGGTTAATCGCGATTTGGGATCTACAGGCAATTACGAGAAGGTCCGGCCAATCAGATTGCGAGAGCTTTGCCCGCTTCCGTTTACGCACCGCGAGTCACGCATACGCATGTTATACGCATAGGGGGGGATCCCGCTCTCACCGTAACCGTACGAAAACACCCACCGCCGGAGGGTGGTTTATGAATCGGCCAGACGTATCGCGATCGAATGACGTAGAATCGGCTTCGCTGCGCGGCCGACGGTGTCATTAATTCATACCGTTCCGCGAGGTGACCAAATATGGTATTACCCCCGCCTCTATGGTGCTTGCGATTACGGATTGCACGACCGATCAGAGATTGAGATTTTTCATTTGACGGAGATGTCCAGAGGAGCATATCGGCCGATCTTAGGGGGCCGGTGTTTATCGTTGTCCAATTGAATTATCTGTAATGTTGGGTCGGTGAAACGCCCGTCCATTAATCGGGAAGAAACGAGTGGGTGTGAGAGAGCAGATGTACTAACAAGGAGCGCGGCATGAGTGATGTGTATTAGGTGCTTTTTTCGCTAAATCAGTGTGTATTTAGAACTTGAAAAGAGACAGATATACAGTTTAGTCTTGATGAAAGAGAGAGAAGTTCCCATTTAATGACGCACGGTGTCCCAACTCTTACTTGAGGAATTCTAATATCTTCGTGCGCGTTCATACTCATTTTTTGGGATTCGTTCGCGGATGTTCGTTCGTGCTCGTTCGCTTGGTTTGAACCCGTCTTAATAAAACGTGGTCGTAAAAAAGCGCGCATAAGTTTTCCGAGTGATGGTACGCTCGCTCGCTCGCTCGGTCGGTGTGCGTGTAAAGCGAAACCCGATGGTATATCGTCTTTCAAATAATTACTTTTCGTCGAAAGGAAATGAAGGAGGATCCGAGGAGAAGGATCCGACGAGAAGGATATTTACGGCGAAAGGAAAAGTTACCGTGCAGAAACGCAGTAACGAACGAAAGGAAGATCGTGAATGATGGGAAGGAGGCGGTCGAGATCTTATCGGCGAATACATACACACACATTCTCTCTCTCTCTCTCTCTCTTTCTCCCTGTAAATCGTAAATGACGAAAACTGAAATTACGGATAGCCACCAGCGCAAGACGAAGGATCGTCCAATAAATTCAGTAGCCTTTTAGTTGTGCTCGTCGCTCCTCGAGCCTTTTCTTACCGTTTAAACGAGGTAGAAATCTTTCCGCGGGCCGTATTAAACATTATCCGCGGGGCAGCAGCGCGCTCGAACTGACTTTTTATCGTGATTCGCATTCGTCATGTGTTTTTACATGTTATCATTATCATCTCGAAGCATATTTCCGAATAGTAAGAAAAAAACATTGTGCGCAGATTTTATCTCGTAGGAAGAATTATCGCGCGCGAAACGCCTGTTTAACGTTATATGCAAATATATAATAAATACGATGGAATAATTAAGCGCGCCGTGACGCGCTGTAGAGCCGGCGGAGTCACGTGAGTCGCTATAAAATAGCGCAATGGAATAGCGGGCAGAGGAATATTGCCATTCATCAAGTTAACTCGTTAGCGGCGCGACTGGCATTAAAAATATTCGTGAAACCGCTCGCGCAGGCGTGTCGACGGGAAAGTTTGCGACGGGCAAAAATTCCCGGGGGCGAAAACCACCGGCGAAACGGCGGCGCGCGGAAGGAAGAAGAGCATTTTTTCACTGTCGTTCGCTTGGATTTTTGTAGCGTTACCGAAACAAAAAGCCCGCCACATAGTTCCGAAACAATTTCGTCGTGGAATTCCACGACATCCACGGCGAGGAGGCAGTAAATTTCACGTGTATTTCGTATTTCGCGGACGACGACGGTACGTGCAGTCTGTCCAGAAACCGTTAATCGAAGAGGACGTAATTCAAATCTCGTTAATTAAATCATCGGTGATTATATACGATCGCATTGACGCAGAGCAGATGTTTATGCTTTCCGCAACATTTGATAAGTATCATTAAATTCGAAAGAATTAATTAATAAGGTAAATAAGGGTTTTTTTGTCGGGAGGGGGGATGTATGCCGAGTAAAATCCCCGAGCGTCATTATGTAATTGCTTTTAATTCTCGGTGTTGCAATTTCAACGGTCGCCAGCGTATTTGCATTTTTTTTTCTCCCGAATCCTTCGTTGTCGCCGAAGTGACGACGAAGTGTTTCGGGAGACTCGCGAATTTGTTCGCCACGTAATCCCGTCTCCTTGAATGAGCGGCGGTGAACAGCGTATTAAGGTGTCTTGATTTGTTCGTGTCGCCGTTCCGCACGTCTTCTCTTCGAGGACCAGAACGACGCGGCTATTCGACGACGGCATTTGCATGGGAACGCCCGGCTTTAATCTACGGCGGCGGCGGCGAGCTGCCGGCGGTGCTGAATTATGCCAGCGGGGTAATTTGCATAACCCTTGCAGGCTGGCCCAATAAATGACGATTCGCGGAAAATTGGCCCCCGGCCGCGCGCGCTCGCGCCCCTCGCCCCGAATTAAATCCGCCGCTTAATTAACCGAAGTTTACAGCGCGGACGAGAGTCGCAGCAATCTCCGTCCGCCACGGCTTAAGCCGAGAGTCCTGCTGTCGCGTAAAATCCTAAGGACATTCTGTTTGGCGAGACACGAGCGAGCGAGCGAGCGAGCGCGCGTATACGTTGCATATATTCGTACGTGTTACGACACGCTGATTCTCTTTCTAGTGCCTAATTAAATACGGAAGTCCCATCACATGGTGTATCTTATTCAATTAGATCGATCGAAGTTTCCAACGATAGCTACGTTCGAGCGGAAAGTAAAGTTCGAGAATGCGAAATGCGTATTAGAAGTACAATACGCGGATAGAAGGGAACTCGCAGGTTTTACTCGATAATTCAACGCGATGATGACGCGCGTCGGTCGACGCGGACTCATAGACTGAATCAAAAGATGATTATCCGGTGAACGCATACATCGGCAGCCGCGAATTACGATTCTCTCTCTTCAATTCATCGCACAGCTGCGTTGTCGTTCCTTCCCTCGCGACTGATGCTGCAAGGTGGCGCAATTTATCGCGTTAACAAATCACCCTTTTACCTCTCTTAATGTATGCACGGCTCGGCTTAAAGTATCTCGCGCGTGAGGTCGTCAGCGTGCTTCCTTCAACTTTCTCTCCGCCATTGCGGTCTCGGTATTTCCGTCAGCTCGAGAGATCGTCGCGAGGTCTGCGGGGGTCTGGAGGAGGAGGCGATATTAAAGAAGAAAAATAAAGAAATAATTAAAAAGTAAAAGGAAAGAAATATCTCGTGGCCTCTCTCTCGCTTCGTTTCAATATCCGCCGTTTGTGTGCCTACTTGCGCTATCTCGGGACATTTTGACGGTATTTTGCTTCCATCTTAATGTCATATTATTGCATTTTTATTGAGAGACTGGAAACACGATCATTTGATCACGTATTAAATGCTAAAGAATATATAATACTTGTTTATGCATCTTGCAACCAGTGTCGACTTATTGGCTTACATAAATTATATTTGAATATCAAAGAGCTCTCTATCTCTCTCTTTGAAACTCGTAACATACGTTAACGATAATATCTGTCGCGATAATCGTGGAAAAGCGCGGCTGCGCAGCATATTTTTGATCAGCGTTTACGGGACGCGCCATACTCATAATGCGATTCATTTCGCTTTCATTTCCATACGCCTCTGCCGCGGAATGACATTAATTATCAGGCATAAATTGTGTCAGTACGCGTCGCATTTTAACAGGTGGATTCATGCATAAACATGTCTCCGCTCTCCCACTCCGATCTACGATCCCAAATTGGTCGTGTAATTTTTAAAATGTAATATCGCCCAGTACATTGTATCGTCCGTCGTGGGTTTTCGTTGCTAATGACCCAATCATACCGCCCGTTGCCCCCCTCATCGCCGGACGATGCTTCGAATTAACAAATTGCCAGCACGCCGCTCCGCGTCGTTCCACAAATGCAATTTCGTACCGGTTTTCAACTTTAAAGTTCCGTGCGTGCGCATATTAATTCGCGACTCGCTCTTTCATGCTCGTCGCTTTATCAGCAACATTTCATACTCTTTTGAGCCGAATTTCGGGAATGGAAAGCTCGACCGTTGAATTCAAATAAGATCCGCGAATAATATTTTCGATTCTCTCTTTGTTGCAACGAGATCCCAAAGTGCCGTAAAAGTATAAGAAATTAAAACATTCGACGCGGATTTCATCATAAACACCTTAGTCATCACAGCATAATCTTCCGCAGCAAGTTGCGTTCTGCAAAATTTTTTTAATCGGAATAAACTATAATAGCTTAGCACGTGTGTATATGCGCGTGCATGGCCGAATTTAAGACAAATCGGCATCCCGAGTGATCTTCGAAAAAATTCGGGATGGCTGTCCTGGAAAAATCGGGATGCCCGGTCATCTTGTTTAAAACCCAATAACTATCACCATTGTCTGAGAGCTTTTTGCCGTGATTCTATTTCGTAGTTTTGCGCAGCAACGGTAGCTGACGGATAGGAAGACTTGAAGAAGAAACGAAAAAAGTTTCGTGATCTGATACTGATAGATGAAGGGAACGAACGAGCGAGCGAGACAAAAAGAGAGAAAAAGAGAGAGAGAGCGCCGACGAGCATCGAAAGAAACGCACACGGCGGATTCTGCGTCTCTCAGTGTCGCATTCTGGACGTTGACAGTGAAGAACCGCCCATCGCGCCGCGGAGATTAGTTCCGGTCTCTAAAGAATTGACCGTCGTTCTCGACACGAACGGCGAAGGGAGAACCGAGCGCGAGAGGAGGGAGCGAAGTGAGACGAAGCAAGAGAGGAGAAAAAAGTTCGATCGGAGATCGAAATGGGACGAGTCGCCCACGCGGCGTGACGGCGACGGTTTGTCGCGAGATTTGTCAAAAGACTATACCGCTCCGAATCCATCGTCCGTGTTACATTGCGAGGCGCGCCGAAAGAGAGGACAATAGGAGCGTTAAAGGTAGGTCGGTTCGTAAGCTTATTTTCTTAGGGATCTTTTTCAAATTTTAGCATAACATATCAATCGGAAACACGATCTACACACGTGTACAATGGAAGAAGGATCGAAGCTGAGATCATTGAAGTAAAAGGGCTGCGTCGTTTTACGCTCATAATAGTATCGTCACGAGCCGATTGCTTTAAAAGCGCAGTTTGCGAAATTGTGAGATGAAGCACACAGGGATGTCGTGCGCGCGCGAACGTGTGTATGTGTGTATGTGTGACTTCGAATTTCGTCTGCGCGGCACTTTGCGATGATCATACATAAATTGAAAATCACATATTAAATTCAAGTGGGGTAATTGATATGTGCCGAGCGTGTGCACATTAAATTTAATGAATGACTGCGTATCTATCCCTACGAGCGCATACTCCATTTACAACGCTGTAAACCGCAATGATGCCGATAATTCATCGCGGTTTCGCGAAATTTGTCGATGCGCGTATCGCTCGTCGATCACTCGCCGGAATGTTCGCATTAATCCCCGCGCGACTCCTCTGACGCGTGTAAAAAGATGCCTGCGGAGCGGGCACGAGCCTCGCAAATCTCCGCTCGAAAGCGACGCACAGCCCGTGGTTGTTTCCGTCCGTTGGTGCAAGGCATTACTCTCGAAAGAATTTTGTCTAATTTTATATAAATTCTGATCCCCTTGCGGCTAGTAACGGAATTTAGCTAAACTAAAATATTATTGTTAAGGGATTGAAATGTTTTTTATAGGCACAACCCTCAATGTCGACGCTGTTCAGGGATATATATAATTTTGGAAAGGTAACATAAACTACTTTAAAACACCAACTAGGGTATCATCGAAGGTACCTTCGAAAAATCTCGACCAAGATATCAGAGTACTCGTGAAAAAGACGAATAACATTTTTATTTTAATTAGAGTCGTCAGATGAGGAAATTGAATTTCTCGGGCGATTTGTCGATGCCAGCGGTCAACTTGGACTCGTTATTGCAACGAAGCCTAACCCATTGCTTATACTTGTATTATACTAGGAGAGGCCGAAGAGGAGGAACCTCGGCTCCCTCTCCCGCGACAAGGCGAGGCGAAAAATCGTGGTCTTTATCGTGCGCACGGACGGAGAGAGCGTTGAGCAACGTCCGTGTGCGCACGGCCACGTGCGAACTTAAGCGATGTCGTACACGGCGCACTATATGAGGGGGATCCTGGGGGGCGGCCGCTATAAATACAGCAATAAATCGCCACCATAAATCGCTGGTTTTGTTACCAGTCGGTATCGATATCGTCGTCGCCGCCGTCGTCGCTATCGGGATCCAGGCCTGGATCTCGGCCAACGGAGGAGAGGATGACAAGGAGGTGGAGGAAACGGACGAGAAGGACAAACGAACGAACACCCCCGTCACGTGTAGGACGAAGCGACGCATGGACGCGTTTCCATAAGAGGTCTGCGAGGAGGCAAGGTACAGAAAGGGTGCTCGATAACGCTCTTGTTGCCCGGAACGCGGACACGTCGCACGTGTATCGAGTTCTTCCTCGAGGACCCCAGCAAGATCGAGCCGTTCGATCTCTTCGGTAGATAGGAAGCGACTCGCTCCAGACCGCTCGACCCTCGGCGCCGTGGAGATCGCGCGCGTCAGACACAGGGTGTCTCATCCAAGTCTCTCCGTCACCTTCACGTTCACGAGATCCTGCCTAGACGAACTCGAGAGGCCGGTGACGGCAACGGAAAGTGTTAAGGTTTGCCGGAAGTCCAGCATTTGACGATGGTCTCGGAGAGGCGAGAGCGAGCTCCAATTCAACTTTTCCAGTTTTCTTTCGGGATTGAGAGGGGGTTTGTTAGAGCGAAGCATGCGAGAGGGAAGGCGTATTTTTCCGAAGGAAAGTGACGACGAGCTGCGAGTCCGTAAAATGTTGAGAAAAGTTGCCGCATGAAAGATATGGGGATGCGGAACGGTGAGCGTCAGTTACCCTTAAGTTTGACAGAACGGGACGCGCGTGAATTCGAGGGCGGAATCGTTTGGTCGAGAGAGAGAGAGAGCCAATCTCCAAGTCGAGATTTTGATGCTACTTTGACGCTATTAAGGATAGATTGCTCCTACTCAAATGACTTATAAACTAGTGAAACCTTATTTTGACAAGATTACATTTATTAAGGAGATTCCAACGAGAGGCTCTCAGATGAACACATTTTCCGCCGGAAATCTCGCTCATTTTCCACGCGCCCCTTCACGCTCACGCGGTTTGATCGAAAGTTCCGCGCGATCGTTTCGTACGTCGCTCCGTGTGACCACGTGCACTTCTCCAGGGAGACCTCGCGCTCCGTGTCAGCGCAGCGAACACCGTATTATCTCTTCAGTACGTGCCCGACGCGCTCCAGGCAGTTCGAGGTAGCTCGGTGTTATCGTGCTCCTTCGTCTCCCCTTCCCGGATTTGTACGCATGCTGCGTACCTACGTGCGTGCCTACCTGCATGCCTACCTGTGTGTGCGTGTATGTCTGTCTACCTGCGAGAGCTTGTCCGTAGGCGTGGTGAGCGAGACTTCCCGTGGATTACACGCTCCGCGCCGCGCCAGCTGTGCCTTCCGCCCGGCATCGCGGGAAAATCGAAGATGCGAACTGAAAAAGCTCGTCGGGAAACGAGCTACTCGCGCGCGAGCGAACGGCTGCAGCGGCGCGCGCGACCTCGCTTTATTTACGACGTTATTCCCGAGGAATCCGCGCGGCTCGGTACGGGCTCGGTGGCAATTTGGTCGCACGGCCGTGTTACCCGCTCGCCGGGCCGATGTAAATGCAAATACGAATGCATTTAAACCGGCCGCGAGCGCTCTCTCTCTCTCTCTCTCTCTCCTCTCTACCCTTCGTCCTCTCCATGCTCTATTTCCCCCCGTCATTCTTCCTCCTGGCATTCCCTCTCACTCTCTCCCTCTGTCATCCGCGAGCCCGGCTCGAATGAGCTCTGCGTAGCCGCGCGAGCGGCCGTAACCGTTAATCCGTGCCGCAACTAACCGCGCACGAATGTGTACGTAGTTACACGTACATGCTCGAGCAGTGGCGCAGCTCTCTCTCTCTCTCTCTTTCTCGGCTCGGATCTAATACCCTTCAGAGCCTCTACCCCGGAACCTGCGAGGCTGACGATGACGACAACGACCGAGAGACGTTACTGCTGCTGATGTCTCTTCTTCTTCATTATCTTCGCTCGTCGGAGATCCAGGCGCTTCGCGACAGAATCGCGAAGCGTGGCTAATTTCCAACGTGTACTTTGTCGCTCCAATTAGGTATTTTAATGCGACGTGCAGGACGTCGGACTGTCCGCTACCGTTGGTAGTCAGGCGCCATCCTATATTTGGATTCCGCCGGCGTTCGCGTCGCGGTGTCGTCGATGCCGCGCGGGATTCGCTCAACGCCAAGTCGATATTTTCGTGTTACTTAGAGATGGTTGAATTAACTGTTTAGTTAAACACGCTTTTATGGAAACAGAATTTCTTTTGTTGTTACAACCGAATATTCCCGTACTAAAAGTTTAACATTAGGCGAAAATTTCGACTCGGAATCCCTCTTCATGCTCTCTTCACCGGCGGATTGATTAGCGCGCTCTTCTCCGGCCAATTAGTCTCACGAAGTCTTTCCGAGGCGGAATTTTGCGGGAAGAGGAATACACCTCGCTCGCTCTGACCTGTCGCGCACGTGCGTGAAGAAAGAGAGAGCGAGCGAGGGCGCAGGTGTTCTTTCCGTCTGGCGAAAACTCACCCCGTCGTCGTACATACACGTGGCCGGCGAGGATGTGTGTCTGGGCGACGACAGGGTAAAGAAGCGCTCCTACACGCACTTACGTCACGTCCTTCCCCTTTGTGCTCTCGCGCCATCGGGCGCGCGAAGCCATTCGCCGTCTTATCAGCGGAGGTACGCGCGTCCAGATAAGGCACGTCGGACGTAGTGCGCGCCCAGCGGCATAAATTGTTTCGAGGACATTCGCCGATCTCGCGGGCGATTCGCGAACGACTGAGGAGCGACGAATGGGCCCCGTTTATACCCGTATATATACGCGTCGCTATGTAACCCCTCCCTTCCATGTACACGCCGATACATTGTGGCGCGGTGAGAGCGACTGTTATACTGTCGTTCGTTCGTTCTTTCGGGAGGGGGACAAACGTTTCCTTCCCTGTCGTTCTCTCCTCCGCCCTTCGGCGAAGCGCGAGAGAAAGTTTGATCGTCGGGACCGCAAGAAAGCACTTCCGCGCGACGCCGCTTTTCTTCCCCGGGAACGATCCGCCCTAATTTTCGAATATCTCGGACGTGCCTCTGTTCACGACGCCTCGTGAAATCGAGAAATATGAAGCGAGAGGGACGGAGAGAAAAGGACACACGCGATAAGATCTTTCGTGACGTTTGACGATCGAAACGACCGTCATTCGGACGTTGACGCGCATTGAGGGCATCCTGGAATCGTCGATCCCGTCTTGCCGCAAATTTGTTAGTATCGTATTCGTCATTGGCTGAACAGAACTGAGAATGCTGTTGCCCAATTACGTTTTCTCTAAAGAAAGTTTGAACTCGAGTTAAGATTTGGTCGACGTTGATATAAATTGGCGTTAACGCGTTTAAATATATTTTAAATACGAGATCCTCTCACGCATGAGTCTCTCTCTTTCTCCCGTGATTCTTACGCGGACGAAATTACGGCACGGTCGATCCCGCCAAGAAAACACCCGGAAATCCGAGCTTTTACCGAAGATCCCGACGTACGATTTAAACGGGAGAACGCGTCTCAAGCTCTTCGGTCTGCTTGGAACTGGTAGATACTAAGATGAAGAAGCGGTGGATGGAGCCGTAACCGCGCAGTTAAGAGAGCAACCTCCGACGCGTTACTTTCTCTTTGGTAAACCGCGGTCAACATTTCTCGGCGGGATCTCGTGCGCGCGACTTATCGGGGGGCAAACGTTATTAAGGAGCTTTCCGTCCACAGCGAAGGGCCGCGGAAAGGCCACAAAGGGAGAAGAATTCCGTCGAGGCCGGCTGGCAGGGCGTATTAGCCGCGGCTGAGAATTTTATTTCGCTCTGGCCGAAACAGGTGCCGAGAAAGAAAGAGAGCAAATGATGAGAGAAAGAAAAGCTGCCAAAGAGCAATGGAACGGGGGAGGGAGACATTGTCGACGACGGGTTGGTGGTTCGTTGGTCGATGTAATTTCAAACTTGCTTGCTGGCCCCGTGCATGAATGAATTCGGGGGAGGCGATCGGGGGGTCCACGAAAGCCCCTGGTTCTATTGGACCGACATATATATTTTGCCCAGACGCAGATCAGACCTTCGCTTGACCCTCCTCGAGTTTGTTCTTGGGACTGCGAGCCGTTTCTGACAGCGCTCTTGCCGTACGGTGGGAAGGAGAACTTTCAAGTGGCAGTATACAAAATCTTTCTTTCAATATTTTTCGTTTTACTTGGACGACTTCTCCTTTACTCGCGTAGTAGAGGTTAATGGATTGGCTCTTAGTGAGCTGAATAAGCTCTCCCGGCCGGAGAGAGTCGAGCGAACGGGCGAACTGACGAAGATGACTTGAAATATGCTGCGAGTACCGTCCGCTAAACATCAGCTACTTTCCCCTAGATCGATTGATTATCGAACGAGCGTTTATTAGTCACATATGCACCTAAGGTTTGTGTTAATTCTGACAATGTACCTCGCAAAATTAGGAAAGGATACGTCAAGTACATAAATATCTCTAAGTAGGATATTAACAAGATTATTATAAGATGAAAACAGTTTAAAAATCTATGCTCTGATCTAAGGTGTATTTAAGAAACAAAAGCACATCAGAAAGTTTTCAAGAAGTATTTCTCAGATATAGAGAGGAAATCGATTAAAGTCGCTGAGAAATTAGTTTCTGGATTCTTTTTTCGTAACAATAAATAACAGTAATCAGTAACAATGATTCAAGTAATGATGGTCCTTCCGTAAAATTTGGATTAATGTGTTGTAGATAATGTAGTAATCTATCTTTCCAGCTGCGGTAAATCAGCCGCATTGAATCAACCAAACCATCCTGAACATCCTTATGTATAAATCTTCCGAGCGCGCTACTCACAACGAAATATTCTCAACAGGTCGATCGGCAACATAAATGTGTAGCCGGCAAACAGAGTCGGCAGCCGAAATTTGCAATAAATAAATAATAGGAATCCGCGATATTCTGGATTTACGCTGATTCGGATCCACGAGTAAGGTTTTCGGAAGAGTGTCGATCGTCGCGCGAGTCGTTGACCCAAGGAAGGAACTCGCCTTCCCCGAAGACGGTGATTAACGAGCTGGAATTAGGCAAAGACCCTGATGAATAATTATGCGCTCTCCGCCCTTTAGCCGAGGAGGGGCCCTGCAGTACACGCGCGTCGAAAAAGAAGGACTCGCCAGGGACTCGACGGGACGGGAGGGAGCCGGATGAGCCCAAATCGAGATTAATCGACGTTGATTGAAAGAAGCTGCGGAGCACCCGCGGTTCTTCCAGAAGGTAAAAGAAAAGAAGGCGACGACGACGAGCGAGGAAGAGGAGGCGGAAGAAAGGGTGGCGAAGCAGGAAGAAGAAGAATAAGAAGAGGACGGACGGCGATGGACACCGGTCGGATTTCGCGAATTAACGGGCCGTGTCGATCCACGAAGGAAATTCGATGCCGGGCACTCTGGATCGCGCGGCGATCATTAATCAGCATACCGAGAGGAACGGTCGAACGGCCGAACTCTAAGAAGCGTGATGGATGGAGACATTATGAGCGCTTACGGGTCCATAAAACGTGCCCGATTCCCGAAGTGCATTCTCATGCTAGGCAAGATTTCTTCTTGTTGTCGTTTATCAACTTGTTACTCTCGTGCGCTTCTCCGTTTTTCCGTCGCGGCGGACGGCACGAGGCGCGCCGCCAAGTTTCCCGTGCTCTCGAGACAATGCTGTTCAGATTTCGAGTTCTCACACGAACTCGCGAAGGTTAGCGTCTCGTTCTGTGCCTCGTTTAAATTAATATTTCATCTCTCTCGTAGACATGCACATATTTTGCCGTGAATGTGGAATCGAGCGACAAGACGGTTGTTAACAATTACGTTCCCGATCGAGTCGAATTATTCGAGAGATGCATTGAATTTTATCCTCCCTTTTTTGTTAGCGCTTTTTTACCTTTTTCCAGGCTCGGTCGCAGCGCGTACCGAATAATACACGGCCATTAGATTGCCGTATATACAATGGCGCGCGCGAAAACAATTTCGCGGGTATGAAAAATGCTGGGAGGCACACGTGGCTCGTGCTCGAGGTTGAAGTTGCGAGTGGTATGAGAAATGATCAATCGGCGCGCGGGTAAAATCAAGGTGAGAAAGAGGGAAAGAGAGAGAGAGAGAGAGGAGGGGGGAGGGCAAAAGGAAAAAGAATAACGGCAGAGCGGCAGAGAGGGTAGTAAACATATCTCTCCGGAAGACACCTTGAACACGGAGAGATATACGAGCGCATTTTCGCTGAGTAGCACGCGAGCATGAATTGCTGCGAGTTCGAGGAACGTTTAGTACTCGCACGCCGGCGATTCCTATAAAACGGAGGACATGATTGAAATAAGATCATAAGACGGTCGTATACAGTGTCGTTCTACCGATACACTGGCACGCACATTCGAGAAATGCACAATGATGTAATATCCGCTCGAGTCGAAATTTTGATGCTAAATTTTCACGCTCATAAGGATAGTTTGCGTCCACTGGGATCAACCACAGACTAGTAATAATCTATCTGATCCTTATTAACTTCTCTCTTGAACCTTTAATTCAGATTTAATTTCAATGCTACCTACAGATTTAATTTCAATGCTACCTCGAACAATCTATTTTCACTAAAATAGCGAAAACGGGAATTTAAGTCATTATCTAGATCAGATTAGGAGTGAATTATATTATTAGAATTGAATCTATTTTCTATCTTAGCTTCTACTGTGTTGTAGAATCAAAGGTTTAACATAGGGCCAAGATATCCACACGGTTCAACTGTAATTTGAAAAAGCAGCTGCGTGTATGTAGCCGCGCGTATGAGCCGCGCTTTTATTCCCACGACGATCACGTTCGTATTGTCGGATTACTTATCAGACGTTAAATCAAATTACTTCTCGCTCCGCGCGCACAGCGAGATCGAACGACGAAGAGGATGCCGGGGAGTGTGTCGCTGGAATATGTTACGGATATAGCGTAGGAATGATCAATCGACGATGCAATAGTCGTGCGAAGGAGCAAGCGAGCAAGATGGCAAAGCGTACGGTAAACATATCTCTCATATTCGCGAGAAAGCACCTGAAAGCAGCGAGATATACGAGCGCACTTTCGCGGAGCAATGGGCAGAGCTTATACGGCGCGCGTATTGGCCGGCCTTTACGTTGCGTTCAGCTCCTACATCATCCCGCGATTCCGCAAATTTATTCCCACCCCACGGAGGGGGTTAAGTTACTGGGAAACGGATTTTATGACGGTTAGTCGGAGATACGTTTGCTACTTCTCGGACTTATTTCCATCCGCGCGCGGGAGGCATCTCCTAAACGGCCCAGCTGCGTAAGGCACGGAAATTCGATTGCCCCCGATTTTTATGTGTGTGTACGTCTTAAAAGCAAGCGAGCGGGCGCAAAGCTACGACACGCGTATTTATTTTGCTTTCTAGAGCAAACCAACTCTACGAGCGCGAGCATAAATTACACAGAATTTCTACTGCGGTGGTGTCGCGTCGGATACGATGTACTGCGAGCGAGCAAGCGAGCGAGAGAGCGAATGAGAGAGAAGAAGGAAGAGAGAAAGGGTTTTCGGATTTTATTAATTTACATTTTTTTTAATATACACAATTTCACGGGGTCGTCGTGCGCGCACATCTTAATCTCTTTCGTGAAAAAGGATCTCGTGATGTTTTAATTGAAGGAGCAACTCTTACAGAAAAGTATTATTTAATAATCACTGGGAAAAATATTAATAATTAATCACTGGTTAGTACTTCAATGATTTTTCGTGCGAATTACAGCAGGAATTAATCACTATAATTGTAGAAAATTGTCCGCAGCAAAAATTATGTCGATGCAAACGAGATGAAACAAACTAATATTTACCTATGTAATATTGGATATTTCCTATATATATACGTATATGCTGCATAATATCCTGTGTATGCACCGCATATACACTTCATATACATGAATTGAATACACAGGATGGTACATACTACGTATAAACAGTAATGGTTTTAATACGTATATACCTCACATGATATCAAATGTTTATTCCATGGATGTACATATTTTGATTAAAATCAATGTAATAAATCGAATAAAAACATACGATTTTCGTGATTCCCGACTCATCTTCAGTAAAAAATCGCTATTTGAAGAATCCTTTAGTGTACTCCAATAAACGTCGCCCGCTATTGCCGCGAAGATGAAGGCAGGCGGAAAACGAATCGTCCAAAATAACATCGATCTGTTGTCCCAACGGTGATGCCGTTCGTCGGAAACCGTCCGTATCAGATTTTAAGTTTTCCTCCCCTCTCTCTCTCTCTCTCTCTCTCTAGCGCTTCATTCTACATTTTATTGAATTACCAGTCAGGGACGAATTATCAACGAGCTGGAATTTCATCTAGCTTGTACTGATACTAGATTTTAACTCAGGCCAACTAGATACATTTCTACTCGAGCAGAGTGAGCGGTTCGCAAAGCTGAAAAGAGATTGTTCTTTATTATTCTTCAGATCTGTGGTCGATGTAATAGATTTATGCTTCCTGCACGCGGATGGTCACCCTTCAGCGATGTAAAAGAAATGCATATGTTTTCGTTAATATTTCAAAATACTGTACAGATAAAAGTCCCGGACTGACCCGGTATGAAAATTAAATACACAAGGATATTAAAATTAACGACTCGACGCGCAGAGGGTCTACTATTACATCTCTTGGCGTTTGCCGGCGCGCTGTCTACACTAATCCCGCCGCGTCTGATTTCTTATGCGCACAGGATTCGCTCGGCTAGAATAAAAGAATCACAATCCGAAAAGAGCCGGGATCCCAGGAGAAATCATTCCGAACACCTGCTCTTAGAGTGCCAATAACTGCGGGAGTACTGAGTCCTCTTTATTTTCTGAACTTCCAACAAGTGCGACAATGGAGAGCCGGAAGAAGAAAGCTTTTCTGCATTATTAAGCCACGTTTCTCGATGCTCTTTATTAAAAGGTGCTTTGAGGGATGCAACATACGCTGTTAAAATATTACCCGCGGCTCGGGTGAAATCCAATTTTACTTTCAAGCCGCGTGATTCACTTCGCGAGCATATTATCATTACGTATTTCCGGCTTATGAAATGTGCACATATTACGAACAACTGCGCGCTATCGTTTCTTCCTCGTTTTCCTTTAAGTCGGTGCGTATCGTGCTAATTCGTAATATCGTTTTAATTAAACTAAAGAGTTAATTTATTTCATTTAATAGAGAGAAATTTTCCTTTTGTTTTCCGAAGGTTTCCCAAACAATAAAACATCCTTTCGAGCACCTCGTGCCTTGGTAATGAAGTTTTCGATCAACGAACGATCCGCTGTAGAAACACGTGATTTCGTGCGATCTCGAGAATCGAGAGCAAAGATCGCGTAAAAACGACGCTTAGATACCAAGAGAATTATCGTTCGAGGACCCGAGGATTCGAGGGGGCCCGGTAGTCTGGAAATCTTCTGCCCGAAGAGATGAGCGCGCGGTTTACGGTGGACATAACAAAGGTCTCTTACAAGACGACTAACTTTCGGAACGCTCGGTATACTTAGCCGCGGCGCCCTCGACACGAGGTGTTCGACCTGGTGTTAAGGGATTTAAAAAAGTATGATCTCTCACGTTTCGTTGGACTTCCGTTTCAATTTCAACTTCTCTTGCTGAGGTCTCCGGCCAAGTAGCGGACGAACTAGTGAGAGAGAGAGAGAGAGTCCAACCCAAGGATTTCTATTATCCAGGGCGCGAAGTGGATAGTTGTAGTCGGGCTTTAAAGTTATACCCGCGATTTCTCCTTTCACAGGCGGGCGCAAACCGGAGACGCCTCAGAGCGCGCAGCATGATCCGAATGATCCTGTTCGTGGAGGGTTACGGACGACCACCATTTTCGAAGTCGCTCATGTAAACTTTCCGTCTCTTTCTCCCTTTTCTTTCTCATTCACCTCCCGACGGCGGAGTTAACGGCGGGTAGCGGCGTCGGGGCGACAACCGAGAGAGAAAGAGAAAACGAGATCGCGTCGCGGTATGCATACGAAATAGACGTTGAAGGCGATATTAAAGTAGTTCCTTTTGCGAAGCGAAGTGCTACTGCGGATAAATGGCCCGAAATGCTCGCAAACTTGGGCTTCGCGCGGCAAATTATTTTTCACCGCCATTTCATGCGCAAGCGAAACTGGCAAAGAGAGAGAGAGAGAGAGAGAGCACGCAGAACAATGCGAGGGAATGAAAGAGAAAAGGAAGAAAGATTTATCGACGCGGAGAAATGCCTCTCCTTTTCTCACTACCAAAAGCAAGAGTTGGCGCGTTCCTCGTAAAAAATCGTGCCTGCTACCTCGTGTCGAGCCCGGAAAAATCGAGAACCCGAGTCGAAATTTTGGCCTTGTGTTAAATCTTTAATAACGTAGTATGAATCAAGATAACAAAATAGGTTCAATTCTAATGATATAATTTGTTCCTACTTTGACCACAACGACGTCTTAAATTTCTGTTTACGCTGTTTACGCTGTATTTTTTAGACTACTTAAAATATTTATACGAATTTCATAACCGAGTCACCAAACGAAACGTTCCGAATGAGAATGTCTCTTTAAGAGTGCCGAGGTAGCATCAAGATTTTCGACTTTCGGGAAAATTCCTTACGCTCGGGAATTCCGAGGCGGCAGTTTGTATCCGGCAAAGTACTGCGAAAAGCGTACGCGTGCGCTCATTCGAGCTCGCGAACTATAATCAGCGCGAATCGATTCATTACGCCGTAAGGTAAACGTTCCCCCAATCGTTAATCGATGTACCGGCGGCGATTTACCCTCCCGTAGGTAGAACTAACTGACGGACTTCCGAAAGGATCGCTGGAAAATTAAGCCAGCACGGAGTTCCTCCTCAGCCTCGCCGACCCCCTTTCCCTTCCTACAGTCCCTTTGCATGCTCTTTCCGTAGGTGTACGGCGGACGGGAAAATCCAATTTAATCTCAGAACGTTATAAAGTTTCTTTCCCAATTCTTCGAGGACACGAGTGATTTAAGGTCCGTTGAAAGGGCGTGTTAACGAGCTTGAACGGCTCTTTTTATCGGCCCCCGCGTTTACAGTCGCTGACTTACCCCCCGCCCCGATTTACTCGCCGTACGATCCTATGAACTTCCAGAGCGGCGCGGTTCCGCCGCGCAGACAAGCTCCTTCGCCCCGGGGACTAAATTCGACGTCGGGGCACCTGAGCCTCGGAAATCGAAACGCGACTATCGGCGGAATGAAATCCTTTATATCGGCTCCTCCTACAAAAAGGATTATTGGTTGGTCGGTAAATAAATTACCGTATCTCAGTAATTTTATTTTAACTTTTATTTTAATTTTTTATTATTTTAATTCTTAATTACTAGCACTCAATGTGAAGTAATTAAATGATGATAACGACAGTGGTAACTGGATCTACTACAGAACTTTGCTGATAAATTATTTGTAGGTCTTTTTCAGCAATTAATTACTCATGTGAGTACTGCACCCAGTGATTAAAACTTGTATTTACAATGAAGCCTAGTACTTCAATACTGTTTTATATCAGTATCATCAGTATCTAGAAAATTTATTTGAATATACTACAACTCAGTGCGAGTGAAAAAGTCATCCGAATTCGAGTAACCCAACTTTGCGAATGAAATTTTCTTCCTACGCACTGAATTAACGACGAAGAGACGATGACGCACGATTGTCAAAAGAACAAAGGCGACAACGGCAGGGCGAAAATTAGCTCCGATTATACGCGTTCTCATGATTCTCAGAAGGAGAAAGATCTCGCCGTGAAGGAGAAACTCGCGGCGAAAGTATTAACGCATTTAGTTTAAGATGCGAAACGGCGGGAGCACGCGTCAGAGAGGATTCTCCGTCGGAGAACTTTAAATTCGCCGTCGGTAGCCTCCGCGGGGAAGGTTATTAGCGACTCGTCAACTCCTCTCATATTTCACTCGAGTGACGAAGAATTTTTACATTAAGGCCCGCTGTGCTTTGAGGCGACAATTAAAATATCTTGGAGGCATAGCCACGTCTGCGGCGTGTGCTGGCACACCCGAGAGACAGCGGGAACGAGTCGCGAATAACACGAGTAGAATTCTGCGCTCGGTCTTCAAAGAATACTTAAACGGCGGCTGATGGAGAGAAAGAAGGAAAGGAGGGGGGGAGGCGGTGCAATTAAACGAGAGACGCTATCCGAGATAGATTGCGACTTGACAAGCGCGATAAATGGTCATGCAACCACATGTTTCTCCAATTACATCTTCTTCGCCGTTGTTTTTCTTTTTCTAATTCAAACGAACGTAATAATCGGGAATAGCGATTCTCTACGTATCGATTCGTAGCGCTTGTAATGACTGCCGAAGTTATTTTGCATCGACGACAGCGAATAAGAAACGAAATTCACTTACATCTTCGCGTGTCACCTTTCCGAAAACACACGTCAGTTCACAAAAATCATTTGAAAGTACGCGCAAGTGTGTACGCCGCATAATGTGTACGTTCACAATGCGAATCATTATATACGTATACACGTTCAATGAATTCAAGGAGCCCAGGAGCCGTGCAAAGTTTCGATTTTTGCCGTTGCGAAATGGAAATGGCGGCGCGGCGGGAACGGACGGAATTCCCTCGGGGGGAAGATTCCCTCAAAGGACGGGGGAATTCGTTCGATAAATCGAAAGCTCAACGCCGTTCCTGCCGATTTGTCGGAAATAAGTCGATCCGCCGTGTCCCAGGTGTACGAGGGTTATCGGTGTTCGGCTATTCGCACTTGATTCGCCCCAAACGAAGATAAATGCAGCTCACCCACATTTCACCTATGACCTTTCTCTCTCTCTCCTTCTTTTTCTCTCTTTCTCTCGAAGCGCGAAATAGTTGCAAGCTCGGCTCTTTTTACAATCGAAACGCGTCGCGATCCTGTTTTTTCGAGTTTCGCATAGTAGGAAGGGAGACACTTACTTGTTATAAAATTTCATACGATATATTAAATTTTCCTACAACGTATCGTATATAAAATTTACTACAATGCGAACTTACAAACATTTTAAGATAAAGGTTAATCCTAAAATAAAAGTGTTAAAATCGGTTAAATATTATTATATAGATCAGCAGCTGAGTTTTGTTTAAAAAAAAAAAAGAAAGTGTCTTTCTTCCCACTATACGATGCAACGACGAGGTCATGACTGTCGTCGTTGTACATACGCGTGACAAAGCAGGTGCGATTATATTCGCTCGGCAGGCCGGTCGATCTCGGAAAAGCTCCGTCCACATAAGATTAATGTAATTACACCGATAAACGGTGCTACATCGCGTCCAGCGCGTGTACGATTCTGATCGCGTGTCACGTTGCCTTTTACGCGTTTTTCGTGCGAATGCCCCTCGAATATGAGAAAAAGCGTCGGCCGCGGTTAAAAACGCGCGCGTGCGGAACGTGACAATTTATTCCACGAATATTCGATGTGACATCCGCGAGCGGCTTCTCTCTCCTTCTGATCCTCCCCCCATCTCCGTCGCGCAATTTGTGTGCTTTACCGACGGTGTTTTGTACCGGGGGGGGAAAAGCCGACGGCACATTATATTCCGGACGCTTCGCTTCTTTGCGCTTCTACGGCGTGTACGGAGCACCGTGTAATTTATGCACCCCGAGCGAGCGCGTTCATAAAGCCCAAATATTTTAAAACAAGGGTAAAAGAGCGGAAAGCGCGCGGTGACGACGGCGGCCACGTTCTCTACGCGAAATGTTAGCCGGTAGTCGCGCGCTCGACTCCTCTGCGCAAGGCTCCCGTAAATTCGCTGTGAAAATCGGCAACTCCTTTTGCGCGACAAAGGAGCGGAAGGACGTATCTCGCTGGCGCTTCGTTTCTCTTACAAGTCGGGTTTAATGGCTTGTAAGATTACGGTCTTACGTGCTTCCCGATTTGGGAAAAGTCGCGACTCCGAGTGACTTTCATCAAACTTTGATTAGATTAATCAGTGAGTGATAATAAATATCACCAGCACCAATTTCTAGCTCTGCAACTTGTTCAACGATAATTGAACGGTTAATAATTTCTATATGTTTCAGCAAGATAGATCAGATAATACTTGACTGACGGCAATTTTAAATTGTCAGTCAGCTTAATCGGACTTTGGCGAAAGTCACCCTTAATGCGCGTCGCTTGAAAAGGTAAACACCGGCTTAAAGAGATAGCCCGTGATCCGAATAAATATTAACGTCATTGTGACGGATGCGCATGGGTTCGTCTCCGCACGATATTATCTCGCACTTACATCGAGTGCTACATGGCTGACTAAAAAATAAAATTTCCTCGAAGATAAAATAATAGAAAGAACAAGAAAAATGAAGAAATCATCTCTCTCTCTCTCTGTCTCTCTCATAGAGTTCGGACGATTTAGCGGATTTGCCGAAAATCCCATAACTGCCACGGTCCTCCGGTTCTTAGCGCGTTCACAAAAGAAGATATCAGAGTGAGAGCTCCACGGGATGGAACAAAGGCAGGAAGAGGGGAATGGGGAAGAGTAGCTACGCTCTCGTAATTGCAGTCGCGTTCAATACGAAGAATTCCATTTCTTCCTTTCCGCGATGCAAGAATTTAGATCCACGCTAAAGTGAATCGAACCAGGACATAAAAGGTTCGGGTTATGTTTGGTGTTCGAGCGCAAGGGAGAAGGAGAGAAAGAGCGAGGCAGCGAGAGATAGGAGAGGAGTGCACACGCGGGAAGAGAGCGCGGCAAGTCGTGCACACCCTGATTACACCATAAATCGAATCTCGGCCGACCGCGCGCGGAAGCTCGGATTAAATGAAATTCCTATGCCATCTCGTATATCTTTCCGGTTTGTAGTGGCGGTTGCTTCGAGCAACCGAGAGTCGCGTCAACGTACAAACGGTTCCCTCCCCCCTGCCCCGTATCTGAGGAGGCGTCCTCCTCGTAGACGTTTCGTGAAATATACACGAAGATTCGGGACGCGGATTATCTTACTCTTATTAAATGCTAAGTTGATTGATAACCGCACACCCCCCGTCCTTCTCCGCCCCTTCCGCCGGCGATCGGCGAACGTGCGCGCGCCGCGTTCCGCACGGAGAAACAATAAATCTCGAATGCAGCGGTTAAAATGCGAAATTGCCGGATACCCGATATTCCCGAAGGCTTAATATATGGGATTTTAAAATATTCCCGTCAGTCGCTCCGGATAAAGAATTGTGGATATTTTCACTGTAAATACGAGCGCGCGGATTTTAACATGACGGCGGCGAAAAATAGAACACGAGCCGCCGATGGCGCGCGGCCCGCGTCATATGGAAATGCAAATGTATATACACCGTGTTCCTCCATGGTTTTTGCGTTATTAGTCGAGCGCGAATCGCGTTCAACGTCTCGTCATAAGACATAATCAGCTTCATCTCTATTAAAAAAGAACGATAAAAACAGGACGCAAGACGCACTGATAAATTCAATATCGCGGAAACGCCGCGTCAAATCATCCCGGCGATGGAAAAGCATCTCGTGTCGCAGCGAGAAAGGGGGATAATAATAGCGTATTTGCGAAAAGTCACATTTTCGCCGGAATATGTACTTCTCTCCGCTCGGCTGCATCTACCCCGCGTTATTCCGCGATTATCGATACCCCGTTGACTGCCGCCATTGGCGACGATGTTTCTATTTCCGAGACGCTATCCGTTCCGACGTGCCGCGCGCGTTTCGTGACGCTACGTCGTCTCGTCTCTCGGCCGTAGAAAGGGAGATGGACAGATAAGAAGCGCGAAGCGGCAATAAAGGAAGGAGAAAGGGGATGATTCGCGAGCGAGGGGAAGGGGGTTACAGGGGAGAAAACGAACGAGGCGTGTAGGGTCTTTGAGCGGGCAGGCCGAAAGATCGACAAGGTCGATAGGATCGTTCAATCGCGGCTCGATTCAATCGATGCTCACGGTTGAATTGTCAGCTGGTCCCGTCGATTCATCGAACGATCGGGATCCAAGCGAACTCCCTGCAAGAACTCCACGCAAGTAGTCTCAGACGACTTAAGCAGTAACAAATTCGGAAATAGCGGCGTATTGACATTTTTTTTACCAGAGATGTATCATCAGTAATAATGCAGGGATTTTGGGAGGATATTCCAAACCGGCAGGAAGCCAACCGTTTGATGCTCCATTTTAATATTCGAGTAGAAAAATGAAATCTAGCATTGGGTCTCATCTCTCCGTTTCTTGTTGATTGTGCATTCGAGAACTTTGATAATTTATTTGTTCTTCATTAGCTGTGATTTTATAAGATCCTCCACTACTACAAACTAAAAAATCGCTATCGGGGCTCGATATCTCTTTTTCCGCGATTACAAACGCAATATAAACGTGTCCCTTTGCAATTATGTTAACTCGGTCGCGACGGAATTTCGACGTGAAGTCCCAGAATTGCCGGCAGATCGCGAGAGGGTGAATGATTCGTTCCGGAAAATCGCGGCTATCTCGCACGACTTTGTAATCGAAGATCTCGACTCGGCGGATTCCCAAACGAAACCGGCAGCACCGTAGTGGGTGGGGTGGTAATGGTGGTATCTGGCTTTGGAAAGTTTTTAACAAGCTTCTTCGCTCGTATTTTCCTCGACACCGAACCGGTGTTTACTTTGGTAAAGAAAGACTCGGCGACGCCGGTACCCGTAGATGGAAACGCGCCGTCGGTTGTTATTTGTCTTCGTCTCCCGGGTGAAGCGGAAGTTGAAGCGACGGCTTACCGGCGAAAAATGTACCTTCGAGATAAAATACGAGTGGCCGCTCGCTCGACCCGTTTGTTTTGCGCGCCTCGGAACGATGTTAATTAAATTGCTCGGAATCGCGCTGGTCTTATCGAGAATTAATATCAATTAAAAGCAACGGCCTGTCGTCAGCTGAGATTGATACGCTGCGCAAAACAACGACGCGGCTCGTTCGCTTTCAATTCAAATGGCTGGCTGCCACTCCCCTTCCTCTCTCCTCGAACTATTTCCCGATATGTCGTCGCTTCGTCTCGCGAGGGGGAAAGAGAGCGGTGATACGTCGTTAATACCTCTAATGTCTCTCTTTCGTTAATTGCGAGAGTGAATTGCTCCTGCGCTATCGACAGAATTAACTCGCAATTCCGAGTTTATTTCGGGATGGAAACATGTGGCTCACGTGAGGCGTAAAGGTGAGCCATTGCTAGAAATCGATGGCCTTCGGTACAGATATTGACTCGAATTTAGAATTCAATCGGTATTATTGCGTCTGGAGGACGAAGCTGGTGACGTGTTTGAAGAAACGCTCATACTTGAAAGTAATAGTCTCTCTCTCTCTCTCTCTCTCTCTCTCTCTTTCAATATCCAAATTAGTTCCGTGGACGTGGAGTCTAGCCTGGGGATATCGATATCCATTGGTCCGTTTACCTTGTCAATTACAGAATCCAATCCAATCTCGAGCGCGATACTCTTACGAATGAAGACACCGAGAGCCATTTTCATGCTGCGATTTTGCCGGGCGACCGCTCCCACGGAATCATGTCATGAACTTTGCTCGTTACAAGCGTCAGGGTGGACGCGAGAGGGATAGCACCGCGACGTTAATCCTTTGACAGTTCGAGAACGAATATTTGCCGAGCTAATGTCACGCGAGAGGGAACGGCGAAACAGTTGAAGGGGAAGGGAGGGGGAGACGCGGCAAGGTGGACGGTGAGGAGAGCAACGACGCGAAAAGGGAGGAAACGTGACGGTGACGACCCCTTGCGCGCGAGTGTCCGACCCTTTGTTTGAGCTCTGTCAACCGAGATACATTTTCCGTTTCGCGCCAAGGGTGCAAAAGCGATTGTTCGACGCCGGAGCTCCGTAACGCGTAAGAGCGTCGCTCTCTCTCAACTGCACTTACGCGCATCGTACTTCCCTTTCTCGTCGAGCGCGATGATTCTTCACGGCAACTGCCTGAACGAATGTCGCCCGAATTCGCGGGGCGAGGAGATATCATCCCCCGCCGCTCGAACGTTCGCTTTTAGCACGGACGTTTCTACGAACGTATTTCGAACGTCCTTCAGAGGTCCTGCGCTACGTGGGGAAATTGTTATTGAAAAAGGTAACTTGTCACAGCCAAGTTCGTACCAATCTTGGGAAATGATGCGTAAACCTCTTTATATTCACGATTGCGTTACGGAACATGCGCGCGTAATCCCGCAGCACTCGAGGATTCCTCGTCGCGTTAATCAGTGGCCGATTATCCGCTGGCGGTATCTCTGCCGCGCCGAAAGTAACGAGTCGCTATGAAATATTCATGACCACGGCAATAACGGCGCAAATCACCGGAGTTTGGTTCGCCAGGTGTGGGCGTAGGTGTCGCGCCCACCGTCACGCAGGTGTAATCCGTGCCGCTTAATCGCATCTGGAGTATGTCGGAAATCGGTTGTAACGGCAATCAGTATTAGCACTCCCCGATTATGTAAAGCTCGAGCGATTATGGAGATCGAATTAAGCTCGTGTCGCGCGCTTGCGCGCACTCAACGAGGCTGACACGCGTGTACGGGATGAGGGGGTGAAGGACGAAGAGGGGCAAGAGGGGTGTACGACCGTGAGTGCTTTTCGCGGAGGCAGCCTCGTGGCGGAGCAGCGGGGCTTGCAATCCCCGTAAATTAAAGGACAATCGAGCCGAGGTCACTCCCCATTGTTACTCGCTCTGGTTCCAACGGCACGGATCGGACAATGCGCATCCAGTGAGACTCGCCCTCGTATTTCATGTAACTGCCAAACGCTCGTGGCTTCCGACCCGAAAGAGAAGCGGAGACGGTGGACAGACAAATCTGCGCGTTAGAGGGGAAAAAGGAGAGAAACTAACGTCCAGCTCCGTGAAGATTTCAGCTATCGGAGTCACGGGATTGGCAGACGATCTTGCGGATCGACGGATTGTTCGAGCGATTCGTGAATCTCGCTCTGCGATCGTCGGCAAATATTGACGCGACGGTGTGATGCCTAAACTCAATCCAGCTCGTTTTTATTATGCGCTCAAAGTGCTCACCAGCACGTCGCTGTCATCGCTCGACCTGGCGTTTCGAAAGGCTTCTGCAAAGCGATGAAGTCGTAATTTCAAAGCGGACGCTACGTATCGTCATTCTTCACTCATACTCGCTTTTTCAAAAGAAGCGGGAAAACATGTAGACGCTTTCAGCGTCTCGCTCAATTTCTTGATGTGAAATGCCACTCAAAGTAAAACAGAGTGGTCACCGAGTCAATCAAATACGAATGATCAACTTACGGTGAAACAACGAAGTCTGAAGTTTAAGACATTATCAACGTCAAAGTAAGAGTGAATTGTACGGTTAGAATTGAAATTAAACCTATCCTGCTGTTTTGGCTCCAAAAGTCGGTGAAAAGTTCGGCTCAAGTGTCGCGCAGAGTCGTTTATTTTCGGAAATCTCACGGAACGAGAACCATCATCGAGAATCGAGCTTCTTAAGAGTCCGCGAGCAAGCGAGCGCCGATAATCGCGCGACAAAATAGTCGTGCAGCTCGTTACGCCGCGGAAGCTCGGCAAGTTCGGCAAGCACCTTTGGCACCACCGACTGTCACCTGCGCGAGTTCGCGTTTATACACACACACCTCCGCAAACCCTCCGTCGGTTCGTTGAATTAGACGCTCACGGCGGCGGAGGCGGGATCTCCGGAGATCTTCTTGGTTTACCTCGAGTCGTGACGACGGTTTGCTTTGAGTTACTAGCGCGCGCTTTGATCTTCGGCCTCGATAAGTCGCGAAAGGATCCCCTCCCTCCTTCGCCCGCCAATTGCTTCTGTAAACTTTCATCGAGTTCCCGGGCGCGATTGCTCGCGTGCTACTCCGGCCGGCCGGATCGATCTTACCGCGGTATTTAAAGTCAAACAAGCTTGTACAGATATGTAAATCGCGTTACGCTCGCCGAGTCTCCCCGATTAATTTCATGTATTTTAATTCCGGTCCGCTCGTAACTGCCCACGAAAAGCCAGTCGCCGCCGAGAGAAAGAAAAAGAGAGTGAGAACGTGTGTGTATATGTGTGTAAGATTTATATATAACCCCGATATAATTATACAATATATTATCACGATTAAATAAGGTAAAAATTAGGAAATTATTCTTCCGATATCCGTCCACTATGGAAGTTACATCCCCGCGCATTTGCAGAACGACAACCCCTACGGAACGCAGCCCCCGCGGCGCAGCAATGGGTAGCGGCGACGGTGACGACGGCTCTCTCGTGCCCTATTAAAATCCGTCAAACGCTTGGCGAGCAATTAAAGCTGCGGCGGGCAGCCGCGTCAAATAAATCAGGGATCAATAAATTAGCAGCGGTTAAAGCTTGAACCGGAGAGAGAAGGGAGAGGCTGACTTTATCTGGCATCGCGCCGCGCGGCGGTACCGACACCACGGGGGAAGCGGAAGCTGGCCCCAATAAAACACTTGCCGGCACGGCGCTCTTACGTTTACGTCTGCGTTTGCGCCCGCTCCTCCGTTCTCTAATTTGCATTTTAAATGTCGACGTCCCTACGTGGCGTATAGATAACGCCAAGGGACCGAAAACCACCCACGGTCGACGAACATTTCTCTTTCTCCCTCGCCCTTTCTCGTCAGCCACTTCGTCCTCGGATTCACCGGATGCGCCGCCGCCGGATACCTGGCGAGTACATTCTCTCGCGGAGATAAAAGTACCTGCCAGGTTGAAGGTAGAGGAGATCTCGTCTCGTACCACCTCGGCTGCGTTTACGAGCCTGTCTGCGAACATTCGCCAGACTGCTTCATACTTTTCGGAGTTTCCGCCTTTCCACGGGAATATCGTGGCGCTATCGCTGTCGCCGCTACCGGTCGGTCCGCCATTCTTTTTCTTTCACTAGGTAACGTGCGTTTCTCACCTGCTTGAAAGCCGGTTTACGGAGCGCTCTTCGGGACTTTCCTTTTCGGCGCGCCTCAATGCGAGGGTTGCTCCGGAAAAACATGTAATTATTTTCTGAAAGCGTTACTTCCGATCCTACTTGTTCGTCCAACGCGAGAAGACGAATCGGCTCCCGGCGAACGTTACACTCCTCTTTCCTCGTCATCCATTCTCTCACCTAGATGTAAACCAACAAAGCTTGCGCGAGCTGACACAATCGGGCTACCGCACTTACACGGCCAGCTGGGATAAAGAAGCGACGACACTTTCAGCGTAACAGAAACGTCATCGGACAGAGATACGTCGTCGTAACGTCGGCGCGCTGGCACTGTCTATCTGTCCTCGGCAGACAATACGAGGACAGACGTGGTCCAACCGCGCCCCTTTCATGTACCGCTGATTGATACCCTCGGTCCTGTCCGTCGCCGTGGGGATGCGACGGTAATGTCGTCCTCGTTGCCAGTCGCGTACGGCCACATTATCAACGCCAGGAACGAAAGAGAGAGGATTAGCCGAGCACACTCGACATCGGCGAAAATTCGTCAAATCGATGTCGATTCCGACGCCCCGGTGCTGAAGCGGAGATGTAAAGGTGTATAAGAACACCCGTCGTTATCACGATGTCGCGTGAAGCGAAATGCTCCGGCGTGTCATATATATTGTCGGACTTGACACGCGCGACGAACACACGCCGAGGCCGATTAATACGGAGAGGAGAAGGTTTCTCTGAAAAACGAGTGAAATGCAATGACATTACGCGTGCATAGATACTCTCTCTCTACGTGTGAAATATTTTAATTATATATATTTTTCTATTTTATGTGCATATGTTTATCTAAATATCATATGTCGTTGCATATCAATATCTTATTTTACCTTATACGTTTGTGTTCAATGCGAGCAAATTATTAACATCCAACTTGTCCTGATAATCGGTTTTCGTAACGATCAAGTTCCTGTGACGAAGAATACTTGCGATAGAAGTCACTCGCCTTCACAAACCTATATTTTTTTTATGAAGACACGACTAACATCTCTCGTATGACGAATATATAGTTCTAAATTATAAAAATGTATTTTTGGCGGAAAATAAAAGAGATTCATTTGCTTAGAAGTATTCGTATTGAAGATTCGTACCAGAAGCTTCGTATTATCGACATATCCTTAGCGCACTCCTCTTACAATACGTATTCCATGCACGCTCGTGCTCGCACTGAGGCGCTGAGGTCGAAACACTAAACAAAAAGTCCTTTGGAAAGACGCTATTATAAGTAATCTCCAGTGCAGATATTCTTTGAGTTTCCGCATTCAAACGAAACACACATGAGAATATTCCTAGTATTAAAATCACAAATTCGGTATACTTCATTACGATACGATGGGTCCGACAAGGAAAACGTACCATAAATATTAACATATAACAAATACGATTGTGCCATAGAGAGCCCATTTTATTTAACACATTGAAATTAATATTTATCGACAGATGATATTATATTTTTGAAGTAAGGAAATCTTTAGAAATATGAATATAAATATGCATATGTGAATATTTAAAGACAAGGCGACTCATTTTCATATGAAACCAGTACATGCATATCTGATGATTTTTCCTTACTTTAAATATGATTAATAATTCAGCTGTGATAAGATATCGGGAAATTAATATTTATCTATCAATAAATTCATATTAACTTTATAATATGGAACATTATAAATACCTTCACTATGGCAGAGTCATGCTTTTTAGGTAATAACACAGGTCACATTTCCTTTGTCGGAAGCATATATCATAATGAAGTATATCCAGTTTACGACGATTTTAATATTGGGAATGCTTCTCTGCACTCGTTTAAGCATAGAAGCTAAAGGAATATCCGATAAGGCGCTGGAGGATACTTCTTCTGATAATAACGTTTTTCCAAAGGACTTTCTGTTCGGTGTTTCGACTTCTGCGCCTCAGACGGAAGGTGCATGGAATGTAAGCGGTAAGAGACACTCAAAAATGAGAGATGCACTTTTTGGGCTAATAAACATTTCTATGTAGCTGAAGATACACTTTAATATTTTATAAATATCGTCAATATCAGGAACTTTTTTTTACTTTGTCATGCGTTTAGATATATTGTATATATCCTAAATATATTGTATAGACAGAGGACCGTCTGTGTTGGATGTCATGATTCATGCGGATCCGAGTTTACAACAGGACCGGAGTAATTTTGACGTAGCGACTGATTTTTATCATAAATACAAAGAGGATATACGTTTGGCCAAAAGTGTCGGTGTAAGCATTAAGATCCTCTTTACATCTCTTCGATATGAATATTTTTTAATACTTTTTAACTGTTTACTTACGAACAGAAAATATTCGTTTCACATATGTTGCGAATAAGAAAACGGCACTTATTGTAACATTTATTAGAAAATGTGACAATTCTTCCTCCACAGGCTCAAATGTTCAAGCTTTCCTTTTCGTGGTCAAGAATTTTGCCGAGTGGCTTTACGAATCATGTTAGTAAAGACGGTATACAATTCTATAAGAATGTACTTAATGAGATAGCAGCGAACGAAATGATTCCCATGGTTACGTTGTTCCACACGGACCTGCCGTATGATCTGCAAAGGATGGGAGGTTTATCTAATCCCCTGTTTATTGACTGGTTCGAGCAGTACGCTCGATTTGTCTTCGCCACTTTCGGTGACAAAGTACGTATATGTAGGAGAATCCGAATGCACTTGATTTTTTGGGATACTTGATTCCTAACCATAATTTCAACAATGGAAAGATTTATTTATTTTTCACGTTAGAAACAATATTTATTCCACTACGAAATAATAATTTTTATTACTTTTGCATTTTTTCTCAGTATAGTACATTTTTTTAAACGGTAGATATTGGTCGCTAAAATAAAAATAGCATGTATGTGACGGAATGATAATAAGCTAAGGCGTTATGTAAATTTATAATGATTCATTATTGACACATGCACTGTAATGAAGGTTGCCAAATGAATATTTTACCATCATGATTAAATTAAACGATAAGCATAACAACGAATATTTAGGTGAAGCACTGGACGACTATCAGCGATCTGAATCTGCATTGTTACTGTGGTTACGGCAACAGTTATATTCCGCAAGTAAACTTATCAGGAATCGCAGATTATATATGCGGACACAATGGTTTGCTGGCTCATACGAGAGTCTACCATCTATATGATCGTGTATTTCGTCCTAAACAGAACGGTAAGGAGGCTATCGCTCTGCGACAATTTTTCGCAAAGATACGTGACTTTAAGTTAGGTTCTTTTTAGCGCCGATTTTAAGTGATCCCTTAATTTTGTTGAAGAGTATATTACACTGTTCTAGGAAATTATCTCTTTCTTCAAATATCGAAATTTAAATTTTCCAGCACATTTTGGACCAAAAATGTATATAAAAATAAAAATATCCTGAAAAATAATATTATTCATATTTAAGTAATCATATTTTTGGCCGGTCTTAGGCGAAGTGGGATACACCGTTTATTATCAAGTGCCCCAACCCGAGGATCCATCCTCTGAAAGCGACGTGGCCATTACAGAAATTGACCATCAGAAGTTCAACAATTGGCTAATACATCCGATTTTCAGCAGCACCGGTGATTACCCACCTATAATGAAGGAATTAGTAGCTAATCACAGTCGTATACAGGGATTTTCTACATCGCGTCTGCCGAGCTTCACGGAGGAGCAGATTCGCCACATGCGTGGTGCTTCGGATTTCCTTGGGATACATTATCATACGTACGCACAAGTAACGTCAAAGACCAACGTCGATATTAACGTTGTGACTTATGATAATGACTTCGGGGTGGCGTATGCAGAAGGGTTTCCATCTCTCAGGGTATAATGCAACTATTTCGTTTATCATACTTCCTTGTAACATTTGCTTTATTAAGATACGAAAACGTTACTTTATTTCTATAAATTCTTTTCGGCAGCATACTATTTAAATTTGGCTGTTATTATTTGTTTGATGGTTGCTTTTCAATGATTGCTAGTCTATCGTAAACGTTTTCCAATCGAAATTATTATTAAGAAAATAAAATTTGCGAGTGTGAATGATACGATTTTCGCATTTAGGACGCACCATCAATGCTTGGGAAACTAATACAGCGCATAAACCAGGATTATCATCCTACAATTTACATTACCGAAAATGGTTTTCCTGAATCCGCTTTAGAGGACAAAGCTAAGGTAGCATACCTACAAGGGCACCTCGCAGAAGTGTTAAAAGCCATACGGAATGGCGTCGATATTCGAGGTTACCTGTTGTGGTCGTTGATGGATAGCGTTGAACTATATTTTGGTACTCAGTAAGTTCATTGAGTTATTCAAATGTAATCTTTGTCTAGATGTAAATTTATACAGATTTTACTTCGTAATATAAGGAATTATAGTATAATATAAGAAATTATAGTATTTGTGTTTTCCAGACTAAAATTTGGTCTTTTCCACGTCGATTTTAATCATCCGAATCTCACTAGAACTCCAAGACTGTCGTCTAAATTTATAACTGGTGTTTACCAAACGCGACGTCTGGATTAAGCAGCCTGATATTAAGCTCCGTTATGCATATTGAAAATAATTAATAATATATTATGTAATAAAATATGTAATAATTTATGACGTCTAAAAAATATATTGACATATTCACATATATACGTATATTATTTATATATGTACAGGATGTCCCATTTTAAGTAATGCGTTTTAATATCTCTTCTATAACGTGTTATAGACAAAAATTTTTCAGATAAAAATTGCATAGATTGAACGGGGATACATAATGAAAGTTCAAACTTGAATGACTTTTTCTATGTCAGGGTA
>NW_014556311.1:0-1594 GCF_001313825.1 Dinoponera quadriceps
ATCGCGTAACTGGATGTCGGCCTTGTGGTTGCTCGTTATACACCGTGTTCTTTGTATTTCTTCGTATTACTTACGCTACACATTCATTTTGCATCCTAATTTATAATTAGAGGAAAATATTCTCTTTGAGATGATATTTCCAGAAATATGTAATTAAGCAAAGTTATATACAAATGTGGCTTGTTATACTTTCCGTTCGCGTTTTATTAAGGGCTTTCAAGCAGACGTCCTTTTCCTCTGAGCTTTCGTCACGTCGCGCACGCACGCATGCACGCACGCACGCACGCACACATTTTGCCGCGATCGTTTTCGTCCGGTCAAATTCGTGCGAAAATGCCGGTCAAGATCGGCGATACGTTGAGGGTGGTGGGTTATATACAGACGACGATCGCAGAAAGGAACGGAAAGTGCTGGCGAGAAAACTCGCGTGGGAGGACTCATAATCAATTCAACGATTCCGTGTCGTTTAGCATTCCATCGACATTCCAGACATTCGACTACCGACAGGAAAGTGAGAGTCCTTCCCCACCCTTGCCTTCAGCACCACCGCAACTTCTCTCACCTTTTCTTATCCCTCTCGTCGATATTATGCTTGTTCCTCGTCAGCTGACTGTTGATCGGTTCTATCGCTTTCCATCATTCGCGACCGCGTGGCTGGCGCTCCTCGTCTTTTTCTACGCCTCGTCGAGCGAACTCCTCCTTTTCGGATTTCTAAGTCCTCGTCCTGGCACTCACCCTCTCACCCCCATATCGCCGTCGACATTGCGTGCATCAAGAGTGACGTCGAGGGCACATTGTCCGGATCTTCGTGGAGACCGGAATATCCCACAGCCACCTTCTGCGTCCTACCCTGTTGCTTTCGCCTCCTCCTCGGGGAAACCACCACGATGACACCGAGGAGGCAAGCGTCCACTCATGCGAGTGGCAATTCCGGCACGAAGTTCCGGACACGCGCAATTTTCACGTCGACCGGAGATCGATCTTAGGTTCTCTCAATTTCAACGATTGCACGACAAGTTGAGGCTTCCGAAATAATGTCGATGAGAGAGACCAAAGTAGGTTCACAGAGAGTGGTAGTGGCGGTTCGCTGACTGTTTTGTTTGCGTATTTGTTGTGAGAGGAAATTCGAAGAAAAGGAAACGCACAATGTTCCTTTCAGGACATGGCTGTTTATTCCTATGTTATGAAAAATACATTCTGCAATTATTTTTTACCGTTTCTCTCTTTCCTCGGAGAAAATATTGTGCCAAAAATTACCACAAAATTTCATGACGCTGGACCATATCAGAATTCTGACTGAACTTACGACGAGTATCGCAATCTCCAGTGATGTATATCGTGTGTACATATCACTAGAGATTACGACGCACGTCATATTTCCAGTCATAATTCCGACACGGTCCGCCATAACAAAATTTTGTGATGAATTTTACTATGATATTTTCTCGGTACGGTAAATACACAAACGAAGCGATTGATAAAATTGAAGAAGTCCAGATTTGTCTATCGTGCACACCTTCGCGGCGGTTTACCGAGCCGAACGCTCCGGCGACACGCGCGGTTGTATTTCGCGCTCGACGTCGCGCACCGTACC
>NW_014556312.1:0-233 GCF_001313825.1 Dinoponera quadriceps
GGCCACATGTAAAAAAGATGTTGAGAATTGGGTTAGGTCTTGTAAAGTGTGTGTTTCTAAAAAAGGTCCTTCTGATAAGGGGAAATCTCCTTTACAAATTTTTAATGTTGGTGCTCCTTTTGAACGTCTTCAGATGGATATTTTGCGTCCATTACCTTTAACTTCTTCTGGGAATAAGTATTTGTAGTCATTGTAGATTGTTTTACAAAGTGGGTAGAAGCTTTTCCTTTGAA
>NW_014556313.1:0-989 GCF_001313825.1 Dinoponera quadriceps
GATAGAAATTTTCGAATTTTTTTGAGTCGTTGTACTTTTTATGTACGTGATAACTACAATGAAAGGCGCACCACATGCCTAGTCCCGATATAATAATGTAGTGTCATAAGCATGGCAATGATTACAGACAGTAAAGAATAACCCATGTTTGGTAGATATGATGTCACCCTTAGTGCAATATCCACCGTTGCGTTCATGATTGGAGTACTGTTGAATACGATACGTTCTGTTCTGTTCTTTTTTTTCCATTGCGGTCTTATACAGCTTACTGTTTGCGGCAATATGGGTGGACAATTGCACAAATTAAAAAAAATTTTTATTGTAAATATAACACTACTCTTTGTCGACAATTTAAAAAAAACCGTTTTCATTATCATGTTTAGCTTCGAAGACAGGTACGTTTTTGTGATGCAACAGGACTATATGCATGCAGAATAGTGCCGACAATTTATAAATCCGTGGTCAGGAAACAGGAAAGTTTTTGCGTACTTCATTAATGTCAGTTTCTTCTGCATTTAAGTAATAATCATTAATCATTAAAGTACTAGATTGTAAAAAAACTAATGGCGCGTAAAGAGAAAGAAACACTGTGGCGTGCATGCACGTACCTATCGTCACAATCTCGCATGCACACCGCCCACACATATGAATTGTAAATCCGACCGTGCAACCCCCACGCGATACAACTTAGGTAATGTTAATACCGGCGGTAATGCAAATTTCAATTCCCATAACTTGNGTTTAGCTTCAAAGACAGGTACGTTTTTGTGATGCAACAGGACTATATGCATGCAGAATAGTGCCGACAATTTATAAATCCGTGGTCAGGAAACAGGAAAGTTTTTGCGTACTTCATTAATGTCAGTTTCTTCCGCATTTAAGTAATAATCATTAATCATTAAAGTACTAGATTGTAAAAAAACTAATGGCGCGTAAAGAGAAAGAAACACTGTGGCGTGCATGCACGTACCTATCGTCACAATCTCGCA
>NW_014556314.1:0-7858 GCF_001313825.1 Dinoponera quadriceps
GGAGGAGCTGAACAAGATCACAAAAAATGATTTTTTGAAGTACTTCGAGGATTGGAAAAAACGTTGGCACAAGTGTATAATATCTGATGGGGATTACTTTGAAGGAGACAAAATAGATATTCATGAATAAATAAATAATTTTTGAAAAAACTCCAAATTCACGATACTTTTTGAACAGACCTCGTACGTATATGAATGTGTTAATTGAAAGTATAGACGAAGATTTTAGTCATCGCTAATAAAAATGCTGTATTACGAATAAGACAAATTAATTTTTTGTAACAATTCTACCTCCACGTCGTCCGGATGGTAAATGAAAACGTTAAGAATCGCAAAAATCCATCATTTCAAAATTTGGTACTTGTTTACATAATTTTGTAAAATGCTCCAGAGTTTTTCTGAAATGTAAAGAACATTAAAATGGAATTTTATACTATAGTATAAAATACAATAATACTATAGTAATATTCTCTCTTCCGCAAACCAATATACGGTTTGATTACAATTAATAACGTGCATGTCACTAATAAGCAGTAACGGAATTTTATGCATAATTAGGAATACTCATTTAATTTTTCATTATAGAAATGACAAACAAACCAGCAGCTTATTATTTAAAAATTTATACAAATTTTTAATCATTTGGCTACAACATTCGTGGATATTGCCTATGATAGGAAGTGTTGTAGGTCCTGGTATATGATCAATAAGTCATCTCTTTTCTCCAGAACTGATGATGTAATGATGTAAAAACGCGAAAAAAAAGCATATTAATACTAAAGCAACGATTATTTTGTTGAAGTAATGGCTGGTTTAAAACTTGTTTCGTCCTCTTTCTAGCTCTTGAGTGCTACACTACGACACGAGAAGTAAAGTATTGCTTTATGAAATAGTAAATATGATCATCTCTATGCAAAAATATATACAGAATGTTTAATTTTATGATTCAATCGTATTATCTTGAAAAAAAAGTTTTTAAAATTTGTATGGTTTTAAATAGCGTATTAAACGAGGTCAAAAATGAGAATTTAATCTGTAAGCTTTAAGAAATTCACCAATTACAGTCGAATGTGAGGAGAATTATTAACTGTGCAACGGTCCGGAACATCACAAGGTGAAACCATGAATGAACGATATGCAAAGAACAAATTATACTAGAACGTGATATCACTAATTACACAGCCACACAAAAAAAAAATTTTGAGGCAGGGGGTTTGATTATGTTTACTGTATGTTTTTGGGGTCGCTGAATCCAAATCCGAGGTTTAACCCCTGGACGTCAGGGTTTGGTCATAACCTCAAAAAACACTTTAAAATTTATTAAAATGTCTAATCCTGATTATCCAAAACGATTGAAAACCTAAGAACCTGGTAACTCATCGACTCGCCAACTGAATTTATAACTCCATAACCCTTCATCTTTATTCTCTTTACGAAAATAAATTTTTGGCTCGTAAATGTGTGGGGGCTATACTCTGTCTCGCTTGCATGCGAGCTCTCTCCCCACCACTCCGCCGGCAAGCTAGCTTTTGTCTCTGTACGGGAGTTCAGTGGAGACTCGCCCGTCGTAAGAGCTGCCTCACGAAGTACGTTATTCTTTACCGCAATAAAGAGACTTTCTTATTCTATGTGCCGTGTACTTTGTTGGCGCATGCCATGAATCTTCCCGGGCTGTCCCTTCTAATCTCCACACTGGTGACCCCTAGTCAGCTAAAAAAAGCCTTTTTTCTGCTGACACACGCAACCTTGGTGCGGATTGTGCATTTCGCGATCGGTTAACAAAAAAAAAGTGTTCTTTTGCCGCGTTCGTGAACTTTCGTGAACTCTCGCACGTCTCTCACGCGCTTTGCGTACATACTTTTGTACATTTTTGCGGTGGTTTTAATCATGGTGCATCATTCGCCGATCAAGAAGCCTGACACAGGCCTGCCTCCCGACGAACAGCACCCGGACAGCCGCAGCAGCAATAACCTGCCTCCGCCTCCTTCACAACCGCAGGACCAGCAGCTCATCGGCTTCAGTTCGCCGCACCAGTGCCAACAACAGCAGCAAGCTCTGCAATCATCTCAACAAGGAACCGGTTCGGCCTCCTGGTCCCTGGGCCTTACGGGCCTTTCTGATCTAGCTGCAGCATCGGCTTCCTCGGAGGGCATCCCTCTCGACCCAGATACCCTACGTGAGAATAGTACTGCCGAAACAAGTTCTCAATCTTTCGCGGCCTCTCAACAACATTTCGACCTTGGCAACGCAGTGTTTTCGAACAATTCCGAGAACCGCTCGAGTTTCGCGGTATCCTCGAGCGGGCACATGTCTTACTCGCACACTCCGCTCGCAACCAATCCCAGCACAGCTCGGTATGACGTTGGTCACGCCTACCCCGCTTTCTCTCAGCCTTACACAGGCTTCATACACAGTGCGCACAGTAACCCGGGCGATCCGAATCACGGAACCGCGTGCGCCTCACCTACACTTTCTCACACTGTCAAGCCGCCAGGCTCTGCCTTACCGACCTTCGCTGGTCGTTCTCAGCTCGCCTTTTCCAACACGGCACCACCTCTCTACAACCAAGCGCATCCCTCCGCACAGCCGAATTTTCTTGCCGACTCGGGCATCGCTTCGTCTTTTTCTTTTCCTGCACCGCAGCGCTCACCCGGCGTGGTGGACATTCGACAGCCACCCTTCTGGACAACAAAGCCTGAGCTTTGGCTCGCTATGCTGGAGGCGCAGTTTGTCAGATACGGCATTTTAGATCAGCCGTCGCGTTTCCATCATTTACTGATGCATCTGTCGGAGGACCTCATCACCTTAGATATGGAAAAAATCATCAACTCTGCTCGCCCAGAGTCCATGTACACTGAGGTTAAGGAAGCGCTCCTCAAGTCCCATTCTGAGACGGCCGAGTAGAAGGTGCGCAGGCTCATTTCAGAGCTGCACCTCGAAAACGAACCTCCTTCGCAGTTCCTCCGACGCATGCAACGGCTCGCCAACAGTGAAATCGGTCCGTCCTTCGTCAAGCAAATTTGGCTGGACAGGCTGCCTCGCGACCTCAGAGTCGCGCTCGCTTCTTCAGGACACCTGCCAGTAGACAACCTTGCTGAGCTGGCGGACAAAATCTGGCATCTCCAGTCCAACAACAAGTCGCAGATCCTCGCTCTTTCTGCAAGCAACAAGCCTGCAGACGACGATACAGCGGCGCTCAGGACTTGTGTCTCCAATCTCACGCTTGAGATGCGGCAAACGAAACAGCAGCTCAACCAGCTACGCAATCAGTTTCAGCAGAAGAGGCCTCGCTCTTCTTCACGTAAGCGCCCTCTTATTCCAGATGCTGACGCAGACAAAGAGAATCGGGAGTCAGCTGACAGCAAGCAAGAGGAAGCGGCTTTCTCACAGAAACACAAGCATTGTTTTTACCATCGCAAATTTGGCGCCAAGGCTCGTTGGTGCCAAGACTCTTGCGAGTGGACAAAAATCTAATCGACCTGTCCCAATGTGCAGCGGTTTGGGACAGTCTATTCAGAGCCCCCCGACCTCGCTATTTCCTGACCGACACCAACAGCAGGATCAGATTTCTGCTGCACTCTGGCGCTGAAGTCTCCTGCGTTCTTGCCTCTTCGTCGGCTGCACCTCTATCTCAGCTGTCTGCTGTCAATGGCACTTCCATCTCTGTCTATGGCAGCAGTAAAATGACTTTGGACTTTGGTTTTGACAGGTCCTTCGAATGGAATCTTACCATAGTAGATCTACCATTTGGTATTCTGGGAGTGGACTTCCTTGGTCAATACAAGATCTTAATTGATCCGGAGACCTGCTCGGCCACACACAAACCTTCAGGTCAGAGTATATCTGCTGATTCCTCTCTCGCTCAAGTCTTCTGCCTTTCAGCTTCAAACAACGCTACGTGTGGCTTTTTATGTCAAAAGACATAACCAGATGGGCCAGCGCCTGCGAGCACTGTCAACGCTCGAAAATTGGTCGGCACGTACACCTGCAGCCCAAGTCGTTTCTAAATCCGGATCAGCGCTTTGATCATGTCCACATAGATTTGGTGGGTCCTCTGCCTCTAAATCCGGATCAGCGCTTTGATCATGTCCACATAGATTTGGTAGGTCCTCTGCCTCTTTGCCAGGGTCACACTTACCTGCTAACATTGGTGGATCGCTTCACTCGCTGGCCGGAGGCCGTTCCACTTAAAAACATCACTGCCACAAACGTGGCTACTCACTTTTACTCCAACTGAATTGCACGCTTTGGCTGTCCCAAATTTATCACAACAGACAGAGGCTCGCAGTTTGAGTCTGCTCTCTTCAACGCTCTCACTCAACTGCTGGGAGGTAAGCGCATCAGGACGACGCCCTACCACCCTGCTTCAAACGGCATCCTTGAGCGTTGGCATCGTGTCCTGAAAACAGCTCTGCGCTGTCATGACTCTTTGGAGTGGCTTGACAAGCTTCCTACGGTACTTTTGGGTCTTCGCTCAGTCTACAAAGAAGATCTCAAGGCTTCTCCTGCTGAATATCTCTACGGCTCCACTCTTCGTTTACCAGGAGAAAGAGCATCGATGAGCAGCATCCGGAGGCCCATGCCTTCTTCTTAGCTCCATTCAGAACACACATGCAGCAACTAAGACCGGTGCCTGCTTCCCACCATTGTAAACATAACACCTTTGTCTACAAGTCTCTCTTCACCTCATCGCATGTCTACTTGAGAAACCATGCAAAAAAACATACTCTTAATCAGGCATACTCTGGCCCTCACAAGGTAATCCAGAGGATCGATGACAGAGTCTTCAAAATTGACATCAACGGTCGCACCGTCAACGTCAGCGTGGAGAATTTAAAACCAGCTTTCTTGCTTCGCGAGGAGCTCTCTGCGACGCCTCCAGCATCTACGAACGACTCCGGTAGCTCTTCCTCTCCTGTGGCAGTTCAAGCTCCTTCGCAGCACCCTTCGCAGCAAGGTTCTGCTACCATCGCACACAGCATTCACCTCACCACAAATACAGAGCAACCTACGTTCACACCTGCGGCGCCTCAGCCTTCTCCACCAGTGCAGCAGACTCTACCTTCGCAGCACAACGCTGTCTCTCCGCAGGCATATCAACAACAGCAGCAGACCCCTTCTGTTACTTCTCCAGCAAAAAGAAAAACTAAATTTGTGCCTTCAATTCAGAAGAAGAAAACCAACACAAGTGTCAGTGCTGTGCAAAGTTCTATTAAGCATATTCGTTTCAATCCAAAGAAAAGACTTTTGTGATCTCAACCTATCTTCTTTTTTCTAGCTTAGGTATTTCTTTACTCCCATAGTAATATATTATTATATAAATGTTTATCTTGGTGATCCTAGTCAATCAGCCGGCTCTTAAGCAAAGCTCCATGTTAATTTAACGGCTATTTGTCTTTACTTCTGGTACTAATTCTTATTCAAAAAAAAAAAAAAATCTCATTTTGCTTTGTATCGAGTCAAAGCTGTAAGTTTACTTTTCATAGTTTTAAGACAATTTCTTTCGTATCTTTTCTTACATTTTTCGTGTTAAAAAAAAGAAAAAGAGAATCATTTTTTTAACACTGGTAGGGGAGTGTATGTGGGGGCTGTACTCTGTCTCGCTTGCATGCGAGCTCTCCCCCCACTACTCCGCCGGCAAGCTAGTTTTTGTCTCTGTACGGGAGTTCAGTGGAGACTCGCCCGTCGTAAGAGCTGCCTCACGAAGTACGTTATTCTTTACCGCAATAAAAAGACTTTCTTATTCTATGTGCCGTGTACTTTGTTGGCGCATGCTTTGAATCTTCCCGGGCTGTCCCTTCTAATCTCCACACTGGTGACCCCTAGTCAGCTAAAAATAGCCTTTTTTATTTATATATTTATTTATTTATTTATTTATTTATTTATTTATTCGTTCAACTGTAAACAGCCCTTTTAAGGGCTAAATGATGTATAAAATCCGTTCGTGCAATCTCCTCGCGGTATACATCGAGTAACGCTAATGCCGACGGTCTCATCTACGTTTACGAGCCAAAAATTTATTTTCGTAAAGAGAATAAAGATGAAGGGTTATGAAGTTATAAATTCAGTTNGATGAGTTACCAGGTTCTTAGGTTTTCAATCGTTTTGGATAATCGGGATTAGATATTTTAATAAGTTTTAAAGTGTTTTTTGAGGTTATAGCCAAACCCTGACGTCCAGGGGTTAAACCGACCTCGGATTTGGATTCAGCGACCCCAAAAACATACAGTAAATATAGTCAAACCCCCTGCCTCAAAAATTTTTTTTTTGTGTGGCTATGTTATCCTTAATGCAAGAGACGAATGAAGTTGTAACGACAACGATACATTCACGCGGTAACTAGCGGCCGTTGTTCCGACGCTCAGCAATTCGGTGCTCGCGAAAATTTGGGACGACCGGAGTAGAGACGCAAAATTAATACGCGAAGGCCCTCATGGACGCCCCACGCGACTCGCAACGAAAGACTTTCTCTTTCTCACACACACACACACACACACACACACACACACACACACCTGTAACTGAACCATGGCATCTTACCGCTCTTGCCATGGACTTCATCTCTCCTCAGGCTACAAACACTTCACACACTTTAAATCAAACATTTTCCATCTAATTGTCTCTCACGCGCGTTCTTGCTCGTTTCTTACTACGCAGTGTTCGCGATTCTCATCTGCGATTATCCTTCGCGCCTCTCGCGAATTTTTCCCGACCACACATGATTGCTAGACGACGGCTCTATTAACGGCTCGGCGACGGCTTTATTAACGGCTTTTTTCGTACCCCGAATTACTAAAGTTCTCCGGTATTTGAAATTGCTCTCCGTATAGCGATCGATTTGGAAGTTTCTAGGCCCAGGCTTCGGTTTCCACACGCACTCAAACATCATATTCTGCAACCAATAATAAAAAAAGACTCGAAATGCTTCGAAATTTACAAAAAAGAACTCCGGCCGGCATCTTTCTGGACAGAAGAAGTATGAGATATATTGGTTTTCCTCCCCGGTCGGACCCTTGTGATGAGCAATCAATTCTGCCATATCATAACATATTGTTTAAAATGGATTCTCTATGAATTTCTATTTACTTCTGTGCTATCCGGGTATTACGATATATAATATTTAGTAATAATGGTACAGAGAGATAGCGGATCATTCCAAATAATCACATAATTATTTTACAGTTTAGGAAGACGCAACACAAAACAGCTCGAGGAACTCTTGGCTATATTCGGTACATCGACGTACCGTGCCCGAAGACTTTAAATACGCATTTCACGTGAAAAATTTCCTTTCTTCGTTTATTTGATAAAAAACCAATTGGAAATATCTGTTATAGCTGTTATATCTATTATATCTGTTATATCCGTTATAACTGTAATTTTTTCAACTTTATTGTCTGTTGTGGAAATTTCATTTTAATATATCATTCGCCGCGTATCAAAAATATTTTTTCAAAAATAAAATATTTACATGCATATCATATGTATAAATTATTATAAAATTTCATAAATATAAAAGGTACAATTACATACAATGTATAAATAAATAAAACGAAAGCTAGGAATCCACGGATTATATATGTATTAACGTATGTCTTGGTGTCAAATATAGATCGTATCGTTAGTGATAGACGCTGATATAATATGCATGCAATTCAATGTTTTCAGAAGTCATAAAAAACAATTTCGAACATTCATCTTATTTTTAACAATCTAGAGATATGTCTTCTATCACGCATGCATAAATTTTGATCTAATCCCATATACGAGGTCTGTTCAAAAAGTATCGCAAATTTTATGTTTTTTCAAAAATTATTTATTTATTCATAAATATCTATTTTGTCTCCTTCAAAGTAAT
>NW_014556314.1:7931-14609 GCF_001313825.1 Dinoponera quadriceps
GATCTTGTTCAGCTCCTCCTTCGATGCCGTCTTTATCTCCTCAATCGTAGCGTAGCGTCGTCCTTTCATGTGCCTTTTCAGTTTCGGGAACGAGAAAAAGTCACAGGGGGCCGGGTCTGAGTAATACGGTGGCTGCGGCATCATTAGTGTGTTGTTTTTGGTCAAAAATTCGCGCACAAGCAACGATGTGTGAGCAGGGGCGTTGGTACGAATTTCGCGGCGACACGTCTCATGCCCAAATCATTAGTAAAAATCGAATAGCACGAGCCAATCGATATGTTTCGGTCCTCAGCAACTTCTCTAACGGTGATTCGATGATTGGCCAATACTATTTTCTTCTCTTCATCAATGTTTTCGTCTGTTGTTGACGTGCTCGGGCGTCCGGCACGCTCTTCGTCGTTCACATCTTCTCGGCCCTCTGAGAACATTTTGTACCACCGATAAACGTTGCTTCGGTCCAAGGTAGCTTCACCATATGCCACAGTCAACATTCGGAATGCGTCCGCGCACTTAATTTTGTTTTTCACACAAAATTTGATACAGATTCTTTGATCCATTTTTGGAATAAGCAAAAATCGATGATGAGTCAAAACACGTCCAAGCAAAACAGCTGTCAAAGATAAACTGAACATTCAAAATGGCCGAACTTGTCGGCATAAGTGAGGGACATGAGTACCAACATAACGCCACAAAAAAATCGAAAATCGAATATACGTAACCCACGGAAATTCAAAATTCGCGATACTTTTTGAACAGACCTCGTATATATATCGTACATCCAAATATATGAGATTTTACAAACATTTTGTAGAAAATTTTCTGTAAATGTGTCAAATAATAAGAAATAATTTTTGCTAACTTATTTATATGCATACGTACGTACACGTACACGCATTCATACATACATGGTTTGTCCGGAAAGTAATGTCAGTGATTTTTTTTTTACGCGACTGACCGTGAGAGGGCGCTCGGATCGGTTGGGAATGATAGAGGGGGAAGTCAGCTAACGAATGTTGAGTCACTTAGTCTTCTCCCGCCAACCGCATAGTAAAGATATGCGTTTCTGTGGAAGTCGTTTTGTGACCTCGTGCAAGTAAAAATGCTGCGCTCGTTAAAACAAAAGATGGCGATTAAGTTTTGCGTTAAACTTGGCAAGACCGCGGCGGAAACACTTCCAATGAACAAGACAGCTTTTAAAGAAGATGCTCTGTCGGATCGGCAAGTGCTCCGGTGGCACAAGGTTTTTTTGGAAGGCCAGGAAGAGGTCGACGACGAAACTTGCGCCGGACGGCCATCGACGAGCACCGCGGACGACAATGTGACGCGAGTGAAAGAACTTTTGAACACAGACCAATGATCGAATGTCCGTTTACTGTCACAGTTATTAGACATTCCAAAAACTATTGTTCATGAGATCATTAGGAACAATTTGAACATGCGGAAGGTGTGTGCAAAGATGGTCCTTCCTCGTCAGCAACTACCTGGCCAAAGCAGGGGTGCCAACGATTCCCCAGCCTCCGTACAGTGCGGACGTCGCTGCCCCCGACTTCTTTCTGTTTTCACGTCTGAAAGGACCCATGAAAGGAAAGCATTTCGAGACCATTGAGGGGATCCAAGCAGCTTGCCACGCGGCTTTAAAGGACATTCCGGAGAAGGCCTACCGTGGCGCATTCGATACCTGGAAAACTCGCTGAAGCCGATGTGTCAACGCAGGAGAAGCCTATTTTGAAGAATTTTGATTTGTTGTAACGAAAAGTTCAATAAATTTTTTTTAATCGACTCAATGGCATTACTGCGGACAAACCATACACTTGAAACCGTACACTTGAAAAGTTTTTCAATTGCTGTAATATATGTATTTGTTTTATTTACGTGAAAATCAAAATTATTCCATCTGAAATTTAAAAAATCTGAAATTATTTACCTTTAAATAAATAAAAAACATTTGATTCGTTCAATGTCAAGTTAAGTTAATTAGCCTTTTTTCTCCATGTATAATTTCTCGATTAATACTGCATTTAGATTCTGGAATATTTATCATTTAATGAAATACATATCATTTGTCACATTAAAAAAATGAATACATATAAATAAAATTAAATCGAGTTAAATAAAGTTTGAAGTTTCATTTATTCGATACAATTTTTATACAGGTATATATATTTATAAAATACAAATCCATGTCAATATATAATGTACACACATAAATACATAATATACAATACATATTATATACATATAAATTTTATGTTATCTATTGAATAAGTATTTTACTTAAAATACTGCGCTCTCTCGTAACGTTTTAAATTTTAACAACAGATTTTTATCAAGTTTAAATTAATCCTCATTGTTAGGAATAATTAGAAAGTTATTAATTTTTTCCTGAGTTAGATGTAACTCATTGATTTCAGATAAGTAAAATTACTTATCCATCACAGATAATCTTTTTTATCTCAAGTCGCACGGCAATGTTGCAACACCAATAAGTCACGGAACGGTTGCAACATTTAAAAAAATGACAAATTTTTTATGCTCAAGGTTCGCGTTAACGCAGCTCTACAGATAGCCTATCTAGAGTTTTCAGGCCAATCAAGCCTTCAATTAAGATAATTCAGAAACTAAAATTGTAATAAAAAGTTTAATAGCATTTTTCTTACGTAATGTTAATGCAAGCTTTTGATTGCAATGTAGATAAGTTAGCAAAAGCTTCTTCTTACATAATATGACAATCTGATTAAGATTGGTACAGTCAATCATGAGATCTCAAAATCTTACTCACGAAAAAGGTAATTTTTCTCGCCTGGTGAGATCAACTTCTCATATCACACGTATATATGCACACACGCAAAGTGAGTTTGTCTCAAGTCGTATTCGTAACTTTCACGTACATGTATGTTCAGATATTTGTAAGGTAGATAAACATAAGTTGTACGCATATGTTTCTCGATACCCATGTTTCTCGATACATTTTTAAGAGGTTCCATAACTGCTGTTCAATATACACATTTGAATATGTGCGATGTAGATGTATTCGATGAAGCTGACTTACCGTAGGTCTTCTACAATATTTTCAACGATTCAGTATCAAGAAATTTTGTTGACAACACCAAATTTGAGGCAATCTCTTTGTTTGCTAGTACTTCTTACTTATTCCCGTATAATTGATTAATACGATCATCAACGCGCGTGAAACATACCTTATATAGTCGTTTTAATATGTTTATATTTAAGCCGTATAATATGTACACATTATGCCGTTCTACAACAGCGTAAAATGATAATACATAAGTGGTAATGCATAAATTATAAATTAACGAACCAATCAGTCGATTATTCTTGAACTCTGAATCCAATTGACAAATTAGCTTACTACTTACGTTTTACTGTATTGCTATTTTACGCTAGAATATATTTTAGTCGTAGAATTGCCTTAGTAAGCACGTACAACACATTGCTTTTCCAGCCATTCGTATTTAATAATTAATGACATAACCTTTGGAGGAAAGTTATTATGACACATAATTCATTAATAAATAACATAATTAATAATTTAATATAATAAATATTTTATAACAAATTTAAATTGAAACATTTTCGCTGAATATAAAATTAGGATTGATTAATTCTGTTTTCTGTTCTAATTTACTGAACAATTATACTGCTCGAGTCAATATGACCCGACTTGTTCTATTAGTAATACAAATAAGTTTCCGCCGTTTTCAAAAGATGGCTCCACCGACAAGATTACTTTGAAATCGTCAGATGTAAAACATCATATAGAAAGTTTGGACACCTGGCAACAACATAACCTTAAAATACTATTGACTTTGTATAGGCAGTATACATTTTTTTCGTTCGAAAATGTCGAGTTTTGTACCGAATAAGCGTCATTTGCGGGAAGCTTTGATTTATTTCTTTCATTTAAAGAAATCTGTTGCTGAGGCGCATCGGTCGCTTGTAGAAGTTTACGGTGATGTTGCTTTAAATAAGAGAAGTTGTCGTGAATGGTTTCAAAAGTTTAAAAACGGCGAGTTTGACGTGGAAGATAAAGAACGCGAAGGAAGGCCAGTAAAGTTTGAAGACGCTGAGTTAGAGGCATTATTGGACCAAGACTCATGTCAAACTCAAGAGCAGCTCGCAGAAAACTTAGGAGTGACTCAAGAAGCGATTTCAAACCGTCTCAAGACCATTGGTATGGTACAAAAGCAAAGAAATTGGGTTCCGCATGAACTCAAACCCAGAGACGTCGAACGCCGTCTTTTCACGTGCGAACAACTTTTCCAAAGACAAAATCGGAAGGGTTTTTTGCATCGAATAGTGACGGGGGATGAAAAGTGGATCCACTACGACAACTCAAAGCGTAGGAAATCGTGAGGTAAGCTCGGCCATGCACCAACTTCAACGGCCAAACCGAATACAGGTATTCATGGCAAGAAGCTAATGTTGTGCATCTGGTGGGATCAGCTCGGAGTAATCTATTACGAGCTACTCCAGCCTAACGAAACTATCACTGGAGAACGTTATCAATAGCAACTGATGCAATTAAGCCAAGAATTGAAGCTTAAACGCCCCCAATATGCCAAAAGACATGACAAAGTGATTTTTCAGCACGACAACGCTCAGCCACATGTTGCAAAAGTCGTCAAGGATACTTTGGAAGCTTTACAATGGGATGTCTTACCCCACCCGCCGTATTCACCAGACATTGCTCCTTCGGACTACCACTTGTTCCGGTCGATGGCTCACGCCCTGGTCGAGCAGCACTTCACTTCTTACGAAGAAGCCAAAAATTGGGTCGATTCATGGGTAGCCTCAAAAGATGAAAAGTTTTTTCGACGTGGCATCCGAATGCTGCCAGAAAGATGGCAAAAAGTAGTAGCTAGTGACGGACAATATTTTGAATAAAATGTAACGTATATTTTTTTTACAATAAATTGATAATTTTTATAAAAAAACGGCGGAAATTTATTTGTATTACCAATATATATATACGAGGGTGAATCAAATATAAACCGGAATTATTTTTTTGTTTAATTGAAGCATCATAAAAAAATTAACATACATAACTATTTTTCTACATAATCCCCGGACTTCGAAACACATTTTTCCCAACGGGTAACCAGTTTTTTAATTCCGTTATCATAAAATGAAGGCGGCTGTGACAGCAGCCAATCGCTCACGAAGGATTCGACAGAAGCATCGTTGTCAAATCTTTGTCCTCCAAGTGCTTCTTTCAGTGGTCCAAACAAATGATAATCGCAGGGCGATAAGTCCGGACTGTAGGGAGAGTGTTCCAGTGTAGTCCAGACCAGTTCTTCAATTTTTTGATGAGTTAATGCAGTTGTATGGAGCCGGGAATTGTCGTGAAGCAGGATAACGTCTTGGATTGGAAATCCGCGTCTTTTCCGACGACATTCGCGTTTTACTTCGTCCAAAAGTTGACAGCAGTATGCGGCGTTCACAGTACGACGTTCATGAAGAAAATCGACTTGCAAAATACCTTTAAAGTCAAAAAATACGGTTGCAAGAACTTTTCCAGCTGAGAGTCGAGTTTTGGCTTTGACGGGTGTAGATTCACTTTTCTTTCGCCATTCCATACTGGCTTCTTTGGATTCCGGGGTATAGTGGCGCACCCAAGTTTCGTCGCAAGTCACAATTCGATGCAAAAAAGCTTCTCCTTCGGCCTGATAGCGTGTCAATAGCCATTCGCACAGCTCCAAACGGTGCCGTTTCTGATTTTCGGTGAGAAGACAAGGGGCCCATCTGGCGGACACTTTTCGAAACCCAAGGTGGTCAGTAATGATTGCCTGGGCACTGCCGAAGCTTATTCCGACCTCAGAAGCAATTTCAGCGACCGTTAATCGATAGTCATCCTCGATAAGGCTGCCAACCAAACGAATATTCTCCTCTGTTACGCTGGCCCTCGGGCGATGTCGGTGCCCCTCATTTTCAACAGTTTCTCGTCCTTCTACCAGGTGTAGAAGTATGAAACCGGAATTTCCCTATAGATGGTGCTAGCCATCAGTTTAGAGACCGTAAGACCGCTTCTGCAGCGCCATCATCTCCCTCTAACAGCTGATGAAGATTTTCAACACACAACAACCCAAGTTCCATACACCGGTATATTTTCCTATAACCTTAAACATGTCGAGTTTTGTGCCTACGATCTACGATTTGCGGACAGCATTGGTTTTTTGTTATCATTTGAAGAAAACTGCTGCAGAATCGCATCGAATGCTTGTCGAAGCTTACAGTGAACATGCTCTTGGTAAAACACAGTGTTTCGAGTGGTTGAAAAAATTCAAAAGTGGTGATTTTGACGTGAGAAACGAAGAGCGTGGGAAACCACCGAAAAAGTTCGCAGACAACGAATTGCAAGCTTTATTGGATGAAGATGATACTCGAACTCAATAAGAACTCGCGGATGAATTGAATGTGACGCAGAAAGCTGTCTCAATTCGTTTGAAAATATAGAAAAAGGCAACACAAAGTCATTTTGCTCCATGATAATGCCCCATCACACACAGCAAAACGGGTCAGGGAAACGATCGAGGCGTTCAGTTGGGAAATACTAACGCATGCGGCTTATTCTCCAGACTTGGCTCCGTCCGATTATCATCTATTCGCATCAATGGGACACGCTCTCGCTGAACAACGCTTCAATTCGTATGAAAATGT
>NW_014556314.1:14654-17954 GCF_001313825.1 Dinoponera quadriceps
AACTGCCGGAGAGGTGGGAAAAATGTATAAATAGGAATGGACATTATTTTGAATAAAATATTTTTTATCATTTTCAAACAACAGACGTGTAATTTTTACAAAAAAATTCCGGTTTCAAACTTCTGCACCTGGTAAAAATTGTTTGTGCCATTCGTACACTTGAGTCTTCTTGAGCGTATTGTCCCCGAATTGTGCTTCAAGTCTTCTCAATATGTCCGACGGTTTTACGCCTTCTGCAGTGAGAAATTTAATAATAATTCGTTGTGCAACGGACGAGGGCACCTCCCGCTCTGACATTGTGATACTGATTAACGAAGCGCTAATGAGAAGTGCCGTAAGGGAGAATCTCCTTCAGGCGTCCCCACCTATAACGCTCAGAAGTCTGACCTCTCTCCGTTCGCCTCACTGCGGGTATAAAAATAATTCCAGTTTATATTTGATTCACCCTCGTATATATATATATATATATATATTTATTTATTTATTATATCATTAATAAAAAATATAAATAATTTTTTTATAAAAACTTAAATGCATCATTAAATTAAGCGGACTTATTTTTTCCACCGGATTTGAGTCAATTCATCCAAAACATTTATTTACAACAAAATAATTATATTTATAAATAATATTGCAATAACGAAATACTGGAATAACGAGCAAAAATTATAATATTTCTTAGAAATAAAGTGAAATTATGACTGGTAATCGTGAAACCAACATAATATTGCGTCCAGAAAATCGTCCATCTCGAAAAATTGACAAGACAAGTAACGTAAAAATAAAAGCAAGTTTTTATATAAGAAGGATACATCCTTTTTCCATATCGTTTCTGTTTGGTTTCCTTGAGAGACATGAAAAATAAAGACACTCTTACATTCCTGATATGACACTTTATTGTGACATTTGCAAATATGTTTTGTGAGAACAAAGAGAACTGATGACTTTTTGAAATACCGTGACGTCCATCCAGCCACGTTTTGCTGTCGTACAATCTATTTTTTTCTATTTCATAGATAAAAACGTAGTGAAATACGACATAGCGGATTGCATTACCTTAAAATCAGAAGTTATATCAATATAATATATCATTTAATTCATTGTAAATTTAAACGTACCGTGCTGTACGTGGCCATCGACATAACGCACATGTTTCCTGCTGTAAGCGTAGACGGGATAAAACTCCTATAAAGAAGTATCCTTAGTAGATTTTTGCTTCTTACTGAGAATGTGTACCATCGCGAGTTATATCTGAAATAAACACTTGAGTCCCGTGGTATATTATAATAGTTATTCGTTTTTTGGATTCTTCGGGAACTGTTGAGAATCGTTCGAGACTATAAGCAGTAAACTCGAGTAAGATTGAATTGACTAACAAACCACCCCCCTTCAATGGCAGTCGAAATATTGAGAAATATCTGATTTTCTTACACACAATTGGGAAAACTGAATATAAATTATACTGTAGAACGGAGATAAAATTGCAAGCATAATTTTAATCCTTACGCTTTCTTGAATACTTCGGTACTTTGGTCTATTAGCAATTGTCCAGGATAACATAAACACACAAGATGAAGCAACGTTGCAAAGACTACGCATGTGTATCTTATTATTTCCGTACCATGGCCGAACTTGTTGATGAGCTATATCGTTTTGCAAAAAGACAATATTGTAAAATACATATTTATATTTAGGACATATGCGTACGCACCACCGTCGAAAAATTTAGAAATGCAATTCGAGTATAATATAATATTAAACATTTTGTAAAATAAAAATTTGCAAGTATGACTATTAACAAAAAGAATCATACAAAAATCCACTTGCCGCTTTGAATCCTGTTTTCTTTCGATGATAGAAACAATAATTGTTGACAGTAACACATAAAAAATCAATCGTAAATAATTATACGTGGTTTTTCTATCAAAAATGTCTCAAACGATGTCCATTAAGGCGATGCTGGTTAGCGATGTCAATCGCGTTTTCATAATTCATATTTTTCTTCTAAAAGTATGCATAGAATTGCAAATGCTTTTACAGTGAAAGTACAGACGTTAACGAATTTTATAAAGCAAAAAGTTACAATGAAAACAACAAAAAATTGTTTATTTAATATTGAAAATACGGCACTGCGTTATATTTACGCTTCATGTAAAAAATTTATAGTTCATGTATGTAAAATGAATTTGGTGCGAAATTCTAATGACTTTCAGAAACATTATAAGGCCTTAATAGGATTTCAATGGATAGTTTAAATAAAAAAACGAATTATGAATAAGCGACATGCGTGTAGCGTTTTTACAGGTCGCATGGTAAAAAAGAGCTTATTTTTAGTTCAGGCTTGTCGCGGCAGATGGCATTGTATTTTAAGTTCAGCTTGGCGTACCGAGCGAGAGAAAAAGAAAATAAGAGCGAGAAAGAAGAAAATAATTCCTTCATTATCTCACATTGACTCGGCTGATGCGATCGAGGCCAGTGATGCGATATTTTTTCCGGTCTAGCTAACGTTATTCCCTTCTCTCCTTCTATGTATCAAAGACGCTTCGTAACAACGCGCCAGAAATGTCAAAAATCGACGTGTGAGGGCAAGAAGAAGACACACACAAAGCGCATGCCGTGTACGCGTCGGTCCGACGGTCGAGCGCTATCGACTAGAAGGAGACAAACTATTGAGGTATTACAGTGGTTCGACACACTTAGAGCAAAGATATAATTATATTGAGACATAATGGAGTCTGGATATAGAAGAATATCGTACAAGGATTCTCAGCCTATGTGACGAGACGCTGCCGCGGCGAGTCGAGAGCTCAGACTAACCTAAACTATGAAAAGCGCTACGATCGCTAGCGCTGCTCTATCTAACGCTGTTTTTCGAGAAACAGTGAGCGCATGAAAATACAAAAGAGAAGAGCGCGCGCGAGGTTTGAAAGTCATAGAAAATCAACATAGACATATACGACGTCATGACTATCTGTCTCTTACTCTCTCGGGCGAGTTTGCAGCGATACGATTCACTCAGAATGAGTCATATTGATAGCGCCCGACTGTCGGGCCGAATACATACATGGCACATACGCGCTTTGTGTGCGTTTTCCTTTCATGCGCCTGAAATTTTATGGCATCTGCTTGTAGGAAAATATTTATAAATACCAGCAGTGCAATCGTCATGTAGATGACTTTGAGAAGCTTTATAAGAGCATTATAAAAGGATTTCAATGAATTGTTTTGTTAAACAAAAAGAGGAAAGTACAAATAAGTGACAGGCGTGTAAAATGTTGCGAAAACGGTACATTACTGTTA
>NW_014556315.1:0-937 GCF_001313825.1 Dinoponera quadriceps
TCGGCGTAGTGTATTACGAGCTATTAAAACCAACTGAAACAATCACAGGCGATCGGTATCGAACTCAATTAATGCGTTTGAGCCAAGCATTGAAAGACAAGCGGCCGCACTACGCCGAGAGACACGAGAAAGTGATTTTGCAGCATGACAATGCTCGACCCCATGTTGCAAAAATGGTCAAGACATAGTTGAAAACGTTGAAATGGGAAGGCCTACCCCACCCGCCGTACTCTCCAGACGTTGCACCTTCGGATTATCACTTGTTCCGATCAATGGCACACGGCCTGGCTGACCAACACTTCCAGTCTTATGAAGAAGTCGGAAAATGGATATATTCGTGGATTACCTCAAAAGATGACAATTTTTTTCGACGCGGGATTCGTGCATTGCTCAAAAGATGGGAGAAAGTAGTGGCCACTGATGGACAATACTTTGAGTCATAACTTTATCTCCATTTTTTTACAATAAAGCCTTAAATTAAAAAAAATCGGCAAGAGCAAAGTTGTACACCTAATATAATAAAGGATCACAATGCTCCACTGACACAAATCTTTAAACCAATACCGTTAAGGACACATTTTTTGAAATATTGAAGAAATCTACTAATGGTATTTTTATATTCAATTTCTCAGTAAAATAACGCTACTTTAAGAAATATCAACTTGAAGAATCATTTGTTCTTATTGAACCGGCTAAGTCCATGGACGTGAGTTATGTCGTCATGTCGGAGAAATTCGGATTAAGTCGACTAATGCGAATTAATTCGGAGTAAGTCTGTAAAATCTGTCATTGACTTCATTGACAATCGCCGTTGTTCATCACAATCTAATATTCATTATATTTCATCACATCACTTCGGATATTTTATGAACTAATAATATTGCTTAACTTATGTTGAATCAAATTCACAATTCAAATAAACTAGTTTTAATCGTCG
>NW_014556316.1:0-475 GCF_001313825.1 Dinoponera quadriceps
ATGCGAATTTTTAAGACACGAGGTAGCATATTTAGGTCACATTATAGGACCTGACGGTGTTCGCCCCGATCCTGGTAAAATAAGAGCCATTCACGAATTTCCTGTACCAGCTAATCAAAAAAATATAAAGCAGTTTTTAGGCCTCGCCGGATACTATAGAAGATTTATTTCAAATTTTTCAAAGATTGCAAAACCACTGAGAGACTTATTAAAGAAAGATGCGCCTTTCGCATGGTCAAAACCTCAGGTAGAAGCATTCGATAGTTTAAAAAAATCCCTTTGTTCAGATCCTATACTTCAATATCCAGATTTTAAACAACCTTTTAATTTGACAACCGATGCGTCCGGATACGCCATCGGAGGAGTTTTAAGTCAAGGCCCAATTGGAAAAGATTTGCCGATCGCGTACACATCGCGAGTCTTGAACACCGCAGAACAAAAGTACTCAACAATTGAAAAAGAATGTTTAGCCATC
>NW_014556317.1:0-427 GCF_001313825.1 Dinoponera quadriceps
TGCATCCGTTCACGATTTAACGTATGAAACGCAAGATTCCTTCGACATTTACGTTATTTCGTTTATTGCACGTAAACTCGCAAGTTTCGTCAGCGGATGGATTTCTTATACCTTTTCTCATAGAACTAGCGTATTTAGTGGAAAACATTCAAGCCGAAACGTGAATTTGCATTAGTTCACGTTTTCTGATGTAGTACCGAAAGAAACGCTCGCCGCCTGAAATTTGCGAGGCTGCCGCATGGAAATAACGTAATAAAGCTTAATATTTCAGTCACACTCGCCGGCTTGCATCCGTTCACGATTTAACGTTTGAAGCGCAAGATTCACACGTCAATCACGTTATATCGTCTATTACACGCAAACTCGCAAGTTTCGTCAGCGGATGGATTTCTTATACCTTTTCTCATGGAACTAGCGTATTTAGTCG
>NW_014556317.1:585-818 GCF_001313825.1 Dinoponera quadriceps
GCATTAGTTCACGTTTTCTGATGTAGAATCGAAAGAAACGCTCGCCGGCTGAAATCTGCGAGGCTGCCGCATGGAAATAACGTAATTAAGCTGAATATTTCAAGCACACTCCCCAGTTTGCATACGTTCGCGATTCAACGAATGAAACGCAAGATTCACTCGACATTCACGTTATTTCGTCTACTACACGCAAACTCGCAATTTCGTCAGCGGATATATTTCTTTTACCTTTT
>NW_014556318.1:0-3084 GCF_001313825.1 Dinoponera quadriceps
CAACGTCAGATGGCGCCTGGCAACACTTACTGCTACCAAGGCCAGAAATGAGTTTCGTGCCTGCCTTGCGAGTGAAAGGTTCATTCCGCATGCAACTCTCTTTCATGTAGAAGTTTTCTACAGCCCATCGCTTAGTGAGTGCGTATGACAGTTTCTTTGTGCTGCACAGCACCAGTTCTTGCTGTTTAGAGTCTTTTTTACAACACTTGCTTCTTCTCGATCGTATTGTACGGCCGCTAATACATTGCGTATTGGCTGTAAAGGGCCGTCCCGCGTCCTCCCGGGTCACGTGACTCGGCCCTTTAGCTCCACGAACAAGATCCGCCAGGATGGGAAAACAACAGAGAAAGAGAAAAAAGGAAGAGGAGTCCTCTTCTGTTTCAGACATGCAGGAGGATAGTAATCGCATACCTCCCCCTCCTCAAAACTCAGCCAAATTACACCATGCGGCCAAGATGAAAAAGGCCGAGGGGAAAAGAGACACTTCATCAATGCTACAGAACAGTCCGACCCCTCAAGGTCAGGATCCGGGTAAATAGGATAAATACGACGCAAACTGTAAAGCACCTTTCTACGTATTATTGAAACAGTCCCAACAACAAGAGAACCCCTCTTACAGATCCATGACATCCTTCCTGGACATCTCCCGCTTACTATATAAATTTAACGTTAAATATACGGAATGTAAGCCTCAGGAGAGGAACCTGTGGAGAATCTCCTTTATCTCCAGATCGTATGCCAACGACTCGGTCAATAACCCCTACTTAAAACAACTCGGTCTCACCGCCTTTATCCCCAGATTACTGCTAATTCGTAAAGGCATAATAAGAGGAATACCCATGGACGCCTCATTGGACGAAAGCACCAAGTGCATTAACCGCGAAAACCCTAAAATCCAGGTCGGCAGCGCTTTCCGGCTGGAAAGGAAGAACAAGGAGACTAATACATGAGTTGACTCGCCTACTGTCTGCGTTGAGTTCCGAGGACAAACCTTACAGGATACTATCCTCATTTGGAAGGCCAGAATTAACGTCTCGCCCTACATTCCGGCGGTCCGCCTTGGTTACAAATGCGGCCGCTTTGGACATACCACCAAGTTTTGTCAATCTGTGAAAAGATGCTTGGAATGTGGCGGAGGACATAGGAACTTTCTCGAATCTCCATGCAGGGAGAATAAGAGATGCATATACTGCGATGGGAATCATTCCACACGTGATCGGGACTGTATAGTATACTTAAAACGAGCTGCTATCACCAGATACGTGGCCATCGAGAACGTGTCTTTCTTCGAAGCCCAGAAATATATAGAATCCAACGGAACTGATACCTCGAGGGATTCTCCACCGCTTCTTACCAGGAGCAACTTCCCGGAACTTCCTGAGCAAATCAGCCCAAGGACCTGTTACTCGGAAGCACTGAAGAGCATTTTGCAGCCTATCTCCCCGTTCGCCAAACTGCTCGAGGACCCGCACAGTATGAAAGCTCTACTTCTAAAATTACTCAGGAGTATTGAACAGTTATGTAACAGGGGGAGGACAGACTCAATCAAAAGGGGAATAATCAGTAAGTCTTTAGATTACGTTTCGAACTCAACCCAAACCATTCCTAACCGTTGACAATGGCTCACCATCCCCCTCTCAAGATCAAGCTAACCCAGTGGAATTGTAGGAACGCACTCACAAGACTGATTGATATTAATCAATTTGCGAGAGAATCTGACATTCTTCTATTTTCAGAAACTTGGCTTTCGAACGAATCGAATTTCAATGTTAAACATTTCGAAACCGTCCGGAAGGACAGAAGGCTAAGGCAGGGCGGAGGTGTTGCAATATGCCTTCGCAAGGGCATCAAGTTTTCCTACCTAGACAACCTTTACGATTGCGACGGAGAATTGGAGACCTGTGGCGTCAGGCTCTACGCCGTTTCCGGGGACATCTCTCTGGTATCCTACAACAGATCCCCTTCAGGCCGCCTTATTCCCACCTCCAACTGGAGAAAATTTTTCAACCAATTCTTAAGTAGGACAATTATAGGAAAGGACTTTAACTCCCACCACCCCTGCTGGGGAAGTCTGAAATCCTGTCGGAACGGGGAGAATCTTATAAAGGGACTTGAATCTTCTGACCTAGTGGTTTCAAACACGGGCTCCCCCACATTTTTTAATGCCTCTCTCTCAATCAAATCCTCGCTAGACCTTACCATTTGTGACCCTATTTCCAATATTGATTTATCTTGGGAAGTAGATCTAGACCTTCATGGTAGCGACCACTTTCCCATTAATATCTCTTTCACTAGTACTCTCAGATACTACTCTCACTTTAGAGGTACTAAAAGGTTATACTCCAAATCCACGGACTGGAATAAATTCCGAAATAATATATCCCTTCACTTAGCCTCCGAACATTACGACAAGAACTCCTTTCCGGACATCCACACCCGTTACCTGGCCTTCTCAGAACTCATAAAGGACTCTATAACTATCTCGACTGGAGGCATCAAGAACTCTCTTAGATCAAAATCCACAATCCTTTACAAACCGAAACCCCTCCCTTCATCTCCTTGGTGGGACAAGGACTGCGAAAAACTCATCAGACTAAAGAAAGCCGCTTTATTAAAATACAAATTTACTAAAACTCGTACAGATTACATCAACTTCAGAATTTCGGAATCCAGATGCAAAGTAGGTTTAAAATACAAAAAAATTAACAATTTCAAACAGTTTTGCGAAAAACTCAACAAGGACTCTAATCCGAACTTTATATGGAATACGGTTAAAAGATTTAAGAATAGATATTACCACAGAAAACAGAGTTCTCTATATAGTCCCGCTAAAGAGTCCATCGTTAAAAACATGATCTCTGAGATCTGCCCTCTCCTGGACAAAGGTTCAGCCTCCTTCTCTTGATGACCATGCTTAAGATCCTTTCCTCGACCTCCCATTCACCCTCCTAGAACTGACCTACGTTATCAAAAACCTTAAAATCAAATCCAGCCCAGGCTTCGATTCTGTTGACTACGAGATCATATGCGCTTTACCACCCAATGGCCTAGAATATCTCTTGAACATTTACAACGATATCTTCT
>NW_014556319.1:0-1081 GCF_001313825.1 Dinoponera quadriceps
CGCTCAGAGATTAAGTCCGTTCGCGGCGTGTTGCTTTCGACGTCGTTACCTGTGGTCGAGGTGTTTCCTGATGACTGGACAACTGACGACGTTAGTCGACAGGGAACCCACGGTGAAACATCTACGTCTAGGCTCGCCGCGCAGCGGCCTTCGGTTCCGCTGCGGAATCGCGTAAACCCGGACGACGTTACCTCCGGCGGGCGCTGAGTCGCTCAGAGACGAAGTCCGAACGCGNTTAGACGACGTTACTTCCGGCCTAGGGGTTTCCTTGCGACCCGGACAACCAAACACGTGGGTCGACGGGGACCCTCCGAGGAAACATCCCCGTCGAGTCCCGCCGCGATGCGGCCTGCGGTTCCGCTGCGGAATCGCGTAAACCCGGACGATGTTACCTCCGGCGCGCGCTGAGTCACTCAGAGACGAAGTCCGAACGCGACATGTCGCTTTAGACGACGTTACCTTCGGCCGAGGTGTTTCCTGACGACCTGGACAACCGACCACGTGGGTCAATGCGTAACCTCCGGGAAAACATCCCCGTCGAGCCCCGCCGCGCTGCGGCCTGCGTTTCCGCTGCGGAATCGCAAAAACCCGGATGACGTTACCTCCGGCGGGCGCTGAGGCGGTCAGAGGCTAAGTCCAAACGCGGCCTGTTGCTTACCACGACGTTACCTCCGGCCAAGGGGTTTCCTGATGACCCGGACAGGCGACCACGTGGGTCAACGTGTAACCTCCGGGGAAACATCCCCGTCGCGTGCCACCGCGCTGCGTCCTGCGGTTCCGCTGCGGAATCGCGAAAACCCGGATGACGTTACCTCCGGCGGGCGCTGAGGCGGTCAGAGACTAAGGCCAAACGCGAAGTGTTGCTTTCGACGACGTTACCTCCGGCCGTGGGATTCCCTGGCGACCTGGACAACCGACGACATGGGTCGGCCTAGACCTTCCGGGGGATTGTCCCCGTTGTGTTTCGTACACGACGTGTTTTATCTTTAATCACCGCGGGTATGTCTTTCGCGAAGATCGCAGAGGAATTTTACAAATGAGGAATCTGTTACGCGCGAAATTCATCTTGAACGGGAAGAAG
>NW_014556320.1:0-2006 GCF_001313825.1 Dinoponera quadriceps
CCGAGGAACATTACGGTTTGAGCATGGTAATCTTAATACAGTAATGCACTTCCAGGCTATGTATAATTTCGAAAATTATTTCACAATAAAATTAATTATTTTGTTAGATTACCGAAGGTACAGTGCAGATTCGTTTCATTGAAGGTAATCATATCACGATGTTGGCAAACCACCAAGTTGCTTATGCCATTAATGAAGATATTTTATAGACAAATAANTAATCTTAACAAATTAAAATAATAATTTGAAATGGAAATTTTCACTATATTATTTTTTGGATAATAATAGAATTTTTATCAACATATTTGTGACTACAATTATGAAATCAGTCCATAAACTCTCGCCGATGTCGATGAATATCTATACGTATATCTTAGTATGATTTTATCAGCCGAATATTTTTAGTTTTTGTGTGTTGATTTTTTTACTTTGACATTTATTTATGACAAGACATAGATGTCAACACGTTTAGTACGATTGAAAATTGAGCTTGATACAGTGCATATTAGCCACTGCTTTTTAATTTGTTTTCAATAAAAGAAAAATGCTGCTGATACACAGAATCATTTATGAGATTTACGGTAAAAATATTATTATATCCGTCATGGTGGGGGAATACATAGTAAACCGGAAATATAATATTTGATTGCGGAGATGTAAGTCTTAAATTTCACAGAGATGCGTCTCAACAATCTTACGTATTATGAATATTACATCTTTTGCAATTTCTGTACTGTGCAGGGGCACGCAAGATAAAATAAAAGCGAGTCTGGCGTATCCGGTTCAGCGCGTTCTCGCTCTCACGCGCGCCTCTGAGCAGGCAACCCATACTAATATGCTATATATTGATGCAACCCTGTAATATTTTCTTCTGCTAAATATCAATTAACTATCCGTTTAATGGAATCTTGCAATAGACTGCTTCTACACTATGCACGACCAAACTTTCTATGTGTTTGTATAAGATCGTTTCACACCGCTCTCTTGTATATACAAGCTTAAGTACAAGAAAATAAAGTGGAAGAAGAAGACAAAAGGGAAGTATAACACAAGAATCATGTAAAGTCTGTTCAACAAGAAAATGTGGCTAATAATTTGAAAAGTATAAAAGAAAATTTAAATTGTGCTTTCTTTAAACGAAAATAGTAGACTTTTAGTAATGTGCAATTATTTAGTAATTATCAATTATTGTTTTACACCGTTTTTGTATACTTTCAACCATATTTTCGCCGAGTTCTGCAGGTAAAGAGCGCCTAAAAAATTGTTATTATTTTCGAGCATAGCTGCTCAAGAGTGAAGACGTGCTTTCTTTTAATTTTCATCTTAAGGTATGACCATACATTTTCGATGGGGTTTGCGTCTGGAGAGGATGCCGACCAATTCTTCGTAGTTATGCCATTTTTGGGCTTCCACGCAGTACATAGTCGACTACAATGTTTCGGGTCAATATCTTCTTGCAGTAATCATTTCGTTCTGTCATCACCAAAAAACCTTTTAGCAGACCTTAATAAATATTTTTGGTAAAATATATATTAACTATGTTAATAACTAAATAAATACATTTTGTAAACATCGTTTTATTAGAATATATAACGCAAAAATTATAAGCATACGGTTTTTTCGCTTCTGACATCACTAAAGTAGGGAAATATGGGTCACAGTGAGGGGTCAGGTGTCTTAAGATTATACGAATAATTTATGCAAGTTAGATATAGGCGGAAATGCGTCAGCTATACACACGATACACACACTTATGTATATCTTTTTTATTAATATTCATATACAAATCAAAGTAACAATGCACTATGTAGAATTCTACTTTAGTTAACTGCACGAAGAAAAATAATTCGCTGACACAATAAATTATAGGTTGTTGCAATGGAGTATGTCAATAATTACATGGATAGAAAAATGATTTTTAAGAATACTAATTGCCATTTGCTGAATTTTTTTGCTGATTCTGCAAATTATTTTGCTATAAGAACAAATTACTAAATGTAAAAAAA
>NW_014556321.1:0-22367 GCF_001313825.1 Dinoponera quadriceps
TGCATACGGGACCTACAGTTTTACGCAGGTTCCGAACGGCAGTTGGAGAAATGTCTTTCTTTAGCAAGAGATTATACTCTTGGAGGTCTCTTGCCAGGTACTCTTGCCAGGCCACCAATAGCAGCTACGAACGTAACAAAAATTCTTTTTCTTATTTGGACCTGTCGGGGAGCGAACAGTTGACATCTAGCACAGTAGACTGGTGCGCTGTCTATCATACCACGCTCGCGCTCAATTATTGTTTGCACATGCGTATTTTGACGTATATTAATTGTTATATTATATGTACTATATTTAGATAAAAAGTATCAGTCAAATGATAAGCATGTCCGATTTATTTTCATCGTATTCTTGTTTTCGTAATATTAACATTCTAGTAACATAAATTAAGTGGATTATGACGATAAACAGTTAATATAGGAAACTAGATATTGCTTTCATGTCCTAGTAAATCGTCTATAAATACGCAGCTGCTTATTCGTTGCAGGATAGTTTGCAGTTAACATCCTTTCGCACCGTATTTATTATCTCCTTGCGCAAAGTTAGAAGATCTAGCATGAAAACTTTGGTGATTATTGCAGGTGTGCTGGCTGTTATGGTAAGCATCGAACGACAAGTCAAATTTTTTGCGAATTCACGGTGTTATTCGCAATATATATATTTCAAAATACATTTTCTTCTCTCACTTGTTTAATTTAAAAAATTTGCGAAAAAATAAAACCTAAATCTTTGAACAGTTGAAATTTCGTTAAAAGTGTTAGATTAGATATGATAAATTTATGATAAAATTATAAAGAGACAGATATTTCATTAGATTATTAAGCAAAAATAAAATGACTTTTATATTTTTTGGTACGACTGGTCCTGTTAGACTGTGGTTAACGGTTTAAATGTCGAAAAGTTACGAAATTTCTATCAACAGTATGCAAAGTGCGACGAAGAATTGGGCGGAACGTCAGGTAAACATTGAAATTTAGGACATTTAAAGGAATAAGATAAAAAATAAAATAATCTTTTTTATGTGTCATAACGATGATTTCATAATGCCACATTAAGAAGGATTCAGGATGAGAATCATTTAATTTTTTTTAACAACGAAACATTTATCGTCCTATATTTTTAACCGCTTTTTGGGATTAATTGAAAGTTATTCAACAGTTTTGCGTTTTTGACATAAAAGTGAAGATTTCGCTGTAGATCATTTACTGCCGTTACTTAACCATTTCACAGGATTGAAACCTTATAAAAAATTTATTCCACATAACTTGTATGTCGCAGTTGAACTACATCCGGAGAAGATCCATTGTGCTCTAGTAAAGCTTGGCAAGGTATGTATACTTAGATTAAATATGCAAATGACAAAATAGTCTTAAAACGCAACGTGTGATTACGAGGTTACCAGGATTTCATAACGGTACACAATCGTTTCTAAACATTAAAGTTATCGCAGCAACAAATTCTTGATTTAACGTAACATTCATACTTTTTTGAACAATCAATAAATAATAACGTGCGTATATGTAGGCGGAAAATTCTAACTATTTTAGTTATTTTAGTTATATGGAATCTTAAGATTATCCTGCCGGTTAGTGACAGATAATAGCATTTTCTGTATTTAAACGGAGAAACTGTTTCAATAAAAGTTTAAAAAATGGATAGGAAATAGGGGAATAATAAAAATATATTAGATGTATGCAAAAGTTTTGTCTTTTTTTAAATTTCATTTGTTTATTATATAATACGATACATGATGATATGATACAGGGACTATCATTCTTCGAAATATTTTCTTTCATTTCCTATAATCTTTTGTCATCTCTCGGGCAACTGTAGGATTCTTTCGCGAAAGCGAAAGAAATGTATCGGTTTGGGAGCAATGAATTTATCGAGCCATTTCTGCCACATCTCGAAAACGTTGTCCTGCTAAAAAGTGCTGCATCGATCGAAATACGTGATGATCGAAATGCGCCAAGTCAGGAGAGTACGCTGCGTGAAGAAGAACTTCTCAGCTCAAGTTAATAATAATTTATTAAGTGGTCGTGCAACAAAGTGACTTTCCGAATTTCTTGCTCAGTGAATGATCTTTGAAACTATTGCTTGGTCAACTCCGAGCTGTTTTGCAAGTTCTATGTGTATTTAGGAGAAGTTTTCATTCAACAAATCAATCAAATTGTCCGCTTCATCTCTCGGCATTTTAGTGCGCGGACAATCATTAATGTCAAAATCACCGTTTTTAAAGCGATGAAAACAATATTTGCACGAATTGTGGGACACAATATTTTCCCCAAAAACAGAAAAAGTGAATTCACATGCTTTAGCAGCATTCATTCCTTGCTAGAATTCGTATCGAATGCAGCGTCGAATATAAAGTTTTTCGTTTTTCGCTTATCATATCAACTGTTATTTTTAAAGTCATATGCACCATTGGATCATGATGAGTAGCGTTTTAAACAGTTCAATATTAACCTGACAAAAATACAAAACGGCTGGAAAATATTTCAATTTAAAATAATTACATTAGAGGATTGATAAATGCAAGTATATATTCTTGAAATGTTATTAACGCTTTGCAGATTAAACTAATTGTGTCGCTTGTTAAGCAAAGTGCTTAAACTAATTGTTTCGCGAAAATATTGTTAGCAAATATTGGCCGTTCATTACAAAAAGAATGAATTTTTTAGATGAAATAAAATTAACTTTATACAAGAAAAAAAATTCTAGTTGTGTATTAAGAATTCTTTTAATGAAAAGTACGAAATAAGATTCAGGTACAAATAAGAAGATGTTATTTTACCAAATTCAATGGGGAAAATAATCAATATAATATATTTCAGATTGTGAAAGCGAATGGCGAGTTTGACAAAGAGGAAACCTTGAAATCAATTGAGGAGACCATCACCGACGCAAATAAATTGAAACAGGCCAAAATGTTATTCCACAAATGCTATAACGAAAGTAATAATTAATAAATAATTCTTAAAATTCCATTCTATTGTCATGTTGAAAAAAATAATTTTAATAATTACCAAATTCTCTTTATTCGCAGCGATTCAAGGCGGAAGCACCGGTAAAGAGCAGACTATGAAAATTGTCACGTGCGCTTCAGCAATTGTGGATCTTCTCGACAAATTAAATTAAACGTTGATCGGAAATTTTCTGCCGAATATATTATGCCATACGTTTTTATTATATTTTGTCCACGATTCCATATGTAACCTTTTCTATATATTGTTTTCTTGCAGTGTAATTGCTTGCAATTGTATGTTTATAATGGCAATTCAATAAAATTAGCTAATCCTAAAGAGACTTTCAGTGAAACTGAACAAATCCTGATTGTAGATAGTAGACATTAATCACGATCGAATAAATCCATTTCCAGAATTGTGATAAGTTGACACGTATAAACGAGGCATCAGAATGTTGATGACATTACAAATTCTTTATAAATATAGATTGCACTTTGAATGCAAAACAATCTATAAAACGCCTCTCTCAGAGTGCATCTAATATTTTCTGGCACACACTGAAGGATACTACAAGATGAAAACTTTAGTGACCATAGTGGGTATATTAACCGTTATGGTAAGTACCAAGCTATGTAGTAAAGAATTCATTGTGAACTCACGAAGTATTAACGGTGCCTTCGATGTTATTGTTATATTATTACTACTTTATTTAAATAAACACTCTTGGCTTTCGTTTTATTACCTTTGGCCTATATTGATTTCAGCACTATTTATTACCTTGGGTCTATATCGATTTCAGCGGTATTTATTGTATTTTCGCTTTGATAATATGATAATTTATTGCTTTACCGCCAGAGTTCTTATCTATAGATGTTACAGCCATAAGTTTCATTCGGGGTTATAGTAAGGCTCTTCATTTGCACAAATTATTCAAACAGTAAATTATTATTAATTAATTTATTTTCTTCCTGATGATATCGAAATCATCTGGAAAAAACTTTCAGTAATAATACAATTAAATTAGTTACTTCTTGCAAATAGAAAATTCATTTCCGTTATAAATCGATTAAAGTGGCTATTGCATTTTATTATTAAACCAAAACTAAGCTATCGTTTACATTTGGCCGTTGAATTCTTTCAGTCAGTAGTTTCTGGTTTTAACGTCAAACGATTATAAAAATTCAATCAGGTCTTTGCAGAGTGTAACGAAGAATTGGGCGGGTCACCAAGTTAGTATTACAATATGGAACATACAAAAGATAACATAACATGTAAAAAATTACATAAATATAATTAAGCTTTTTCCTTGCAACAACGATTTTATAATTGAATAGTCTGATAAAAGTAGCCAGAGATTTGCAATCTCGTTACTCCTTTCCTACTTTTCTGATAGAGGACACAATTATCGAGAGATTTAAATACTCATGCGTTGATAATCTTCGCTAACATCCTTTAATAAAGTATAAACTAAAGAGCTAAGTGGAAGTGTTCCCACAAAAAATTAGTGAACACTCACTCATGATGGGCACAATACTATTTTACTGATTTAATCAATGATATTTTCACTGATTTGACTTAGGATAATAAACTCAAGAGCTTTGAATTCTTTATTGAAGAAGCGACGATGATGCTATAGATTAGTTCCAATTAATTATAATACACATAGCCTTCAAAGTCTCACCTAACACATACATAGTTATCTCACAATTACATTTGCAACTTCCACGTTACAGCTGAGCCCCATATCGATATGATCAAATGCGCGATAATAAAGGACGGCGGGGTATGTATACATTTCTATTTAATAAATATTCAATATTTTGAATTTAATCGTGCTGCTCTGACATGCCTTACAAGTAAAAACAAAAGAGACGTCTAAAATTAACGTTATCGCGAACATTCTTTCTTAAAATGTTATTTATGTTATGTTGATTGCAATTAAGATAGATGTCTCTCGTCTACACTGTTCAAAAAATGTAGACGTAGGATAGAAGAGGTAAAAAATTATTTAGATAGAATATATAAAAACAAGGAATTCAGTCCGATTTTTTAAAAAGATTATGGATTCTTTAGTTGGGAATTCTGTGCGGAATCAGGTTTAAAGTATTATATAATGTTTTAAACATGGAATTCTAAGTGGGGAACTCAAGTAGATTCCACATTTAATCTGATAAACGTTTTCCTATAGATAGTTTCTAGTTACTATTTTATATTAAAAATTACAGAAAACCAACGAAAAACTTTAAGTACTTACGTTTTATAATTATAAATATTTACGAAGGTCTATTCAATGAAAAAATCATATTGCATGATATAATAACACGTACAAAATAATCGATTTCATCTGTTCCAGATTCTTGACGCAAATCACGAGTATAAAATAGAGTCAGCTATGAAGAGATTTGGGGATCTTATATCATACGCGGCAGATTGGAACAAGCGCAGGGAATATTGTCCAAGTGCCACCGTAATGGTAAACAATTTTATTTTCATCTTGGAAAATATTTATCCAACTACTCACAACCGGATTCTTTGTAATTTCAGCGGTTGCCAGTGGAGCTATCGGCGACGAACAAACGATGCAAATTATTAAATGCAGTTTATCAGCTGTATCTCTCGTTGACCAATTACAGTAAAAACTTAGTTTGTATAGATTTGTATAGTTTATATAGATTGCTTCTGAATATATTTGTAAAGTATCAGTATGTGGTTGTAAAGTTTCATATATAAAATACAGGAGTAATATGATTTCTTGAGATTTTCTGTATCACTTTGCTTTGATTTATCCTTCTTTGTTGACTCGTATATTGGTGCTAATGATTCAATAAAATATGATTGACGCTAGATAAACAATCACGCGAACAAAAATAAAAAGCTCACTTTCGAATCGTCTTACTGAAGAACTTAAAAAAAATGTGATTTAAATGAAAAAATTATTTGCTCATTTCGAGTAATGTTTATTTTATTTGTAACGTTTATTTTTAATGTATTATGTTTGTTTTTATATTTATAATAAATTTATTATTACTCAAAGTGGTTCTCTTGTGGTTCTTCCATCTTCTTTGATAAACATGTTGATTGTCTGTTATAAACATGCTATATGTGAGTTTCGTGTTTGACACCAACTTTTTACACAGTGCTATTTTTCATTAAAATTAAGTCATGAAGTTTTGACCAACTTATCTCTGTAATTTTCAAAAAAGTAATATTAAATTGGTCGAAAAGATTTATTATCGTCTTATTAAATTCATATATTGAATCGATATTCGATAATCGATGTTTAATAATAATTAAAGTTTATATTATTGTAAAAATTGTAATCTTCCAAAATTGCGTAATTTTAGTTTTTGTAATTTTGTAATGTATACTTTATATTTTATTTCACAATCACGATCGATCTTTTACATTAATTTAATAATTCTGCAAAGTCTCGTATTGACTATATCCTTTCTTTCTATTCAATCGAGCATCATCGGAGTCAGATTGCATATCATGTTATAGTTTTGATGTAGCAATCATTAAATAATCCGACCGAACAGGTTTGTACTAGCAGATCTCTATTCAGATAAATTTATCGCCGTTATTACTGACCTACTCGGACCACGCAAATGATGGTACAAACATTATAATTCCATGCCGTAAAAGAATTCGATAGTATTCAAGCTCTACATGATTTATATTTTCCAAAACGAATCGTTACACAATTAATAAGAACAAGCGTGGCCATTACACCCGGTAACTTCTTATCTTATTTGTCACAGATGTCGAATAAGTTAATTGACAAAATATAATAAGAACATGAAGGTTGTCAGTGCAAGTCTTTAATACGTTTCGTGCCGGACCGATTTTTAGAGACTTTCCGTTCAGGCCGCGTGGGGCATATACACCTCACACTTTTACGATTAAATAAACTTGTTTTTTGACGTATGCCTTATGGTTTTTCAATAATACAAGACCGTAATTATGAAAAAAATGGTGTAGAATTTAATGTGAATTAGACAACAAAGCAATAAATTTAATTTTTAAGGAGTTGTTTTAACAAACACACGGTCGAACACTTACTAGGCGAGTCACGTGCTCCTAAATAATAATTTAATTGGTCTAAATTGATATAAAATAAAATATTTTATTTTAAATACGTCTGATATTATTGTTTATGTTACAAAGTTGCTAAAAATCACAAAGGCATATTGCGATGAGCTTTGTTGAAACAAGGCAAACATAAATGTGGTTCATTTGAACAACTATCGCAGAATGTTAAAACTTTTATAGTGGAATTTCTTGTAGATTTTGAACCAAACATTTTAACGTTATTTCCATAACAAATTTTACAACGAATTTTAACTGAATTGAAGCTGCCTTCTTTTTTTTAATTTCATGGCGAGTTATTTTTGATGTTATGGGTACAGAATTATTATCATCGTAGGACATTAGATGCATAGCTAATTTTTTCTTAAATACGACACTTGATAGTTTATTGTAGGTAAGACTATTTAATATTAATTTCGGACCGGTACTGTCACAACATGGTTCTTTCATTTTCTTTCCTCAAAATATTATTTATCTCTTCTCCAGTAAAAAATCACCGAGTTAAATTGCCAAATTATATTATAAAATTATCTATATATTTTTCTTTAGGTTTTCAATTTAATTATTGTTTGAATTCTTTCCTTTAACTGCTATTCGGAGCATAGGGCACTTTTCCCTCTTGCATATGCATGTGGAGCGCACAGATTGTACGCATGCATACGGGACCTACAGTTTTACGCAGGTTCCGAACGGCAGTTGGAGAGAAGTGTTTCTTTGGCATGAGATTACACTTGGCGGTTTGCCAGGCCACCAAGAGGAGCTACGTGCGTAAGAAAAATTCTTTTTCTTATTTGGTTCTGCCGGGGCGCGAAACCGGGACCTCTATAGCATAGTAGACTGGTGCGCTGTCTATTATACCACGCTCGCGCTTAATTATTGTTTGCACATACGTCTTCTGACGTATATTAATTTCCATATTACATGTACTATATTTATATGGAAAGTATCAATCAAATGATAAACGTCGGATTTTTTTTCATGGTTTTATTCTTGTTTTCGTAATATTTACATTCTAATAATATAAAGTAAGAGGATTATGACAAAAAACAGTTTATATAGGAAACTAGATATTGCTTTCATGTCCTAGTAAATCGCCTATAAATACGCAGCTGCTTATTCGTTGCAGGATAGTTTGCAGTTAACATCCTTTCGTACCATATTTATTATCTCCTTGCGCAAACTTAAAAGATCTAGCATGAAGACTTTGGTGATTATTGCAGGTGTGCTGGCTGTTATGGTAAGCATCGAGCGACGAATCAAATTTTTTGCGAATTCACGGTGTTATTCGCAATATATATATTTCAAAATACGTTTTCTTCTCTCACTTGTTTAAGTTAAAAAATTTGCGAAAAAATCCAACGTAAATCTTTGAACAATTGAAATTTCGTTAAAAGTGTTAGATTAGATACGATAAAATTGTAAACCGACAGATATTTCATTAAATTATTAAGCAAAAATAAAATGACTTTTATATTTTTTGGTATGACTGGCCCTGTTAGACGATGGTTAACGGTTTTAAGGTCGAAAGTTTACGAAATTTCTATCAACATTATGCAAAATGCGAAGAAGAATTGGGCGGGACGCCAGGTAAGCAGTGAAATTTAGGACATTCAAAGGAATAAGATAAAAAATAAAATAATTTTTTTATATGTCATAACGATGATTTCATAATGCCACATTAAAAAGGATTCAACATGAGAATCATTTATTTTTTTTAACAAGAAAATATTTATCGTCCTATATTTTTAACGACTTTTTGGGGTTATTTGAGAGTTATGCAACAGTTTTGCGTTTTTGACATAAAGGCGAGGGTATCGCTGTAAATAATTGAATGCCGTTACTTAACCATTTCATAAACTTGAAACCTCACATAAAACTTATTTCATGTAACTTGTATGTCGCAGTTGAACGACGTCCGGAGAAGATCCATTGTGCTCTAGTAAAGTTTGGCAAGGTATGTATACTTAGATTAAATATGCAAACGACAAAATAGTCTTAACACGCAACGTATGATTACGAAGTTACCAGGATTTCATAAAGGTACACAATCGTTTCTAAACATTATAGTTATCGCAGTAACAAATTCTTGATTTAACGAAACATCCTTACTTCTTTGAACAATCAATAAATAATAACGTGCGTATATGTAGTTGGAAAATGCTAACTATTTTAGTTATTTTAGTTATATGGAATCTTAAGATTATCCTGCCGGTTAGTGACAGATAATAGAATTTTCTGAATTTAAACAGTGAAACTGTTTCAATAAATGTTTAAAAAATGGATAGAAAATGGGGGAATAATAAAAATATATTACGTGTATGCAAAAGTTTGTTCTTTTTTTTAAATTTTATTTGTTTATTATATAATACGATGCATGATGATATGATACAGTGACTATAAATCAATCTTCGAAATATTTTCTCTAATTTCCTATAATCCTCTGTCATCTCTCGGGCAACTGTCGGATTCTTTCGCGAAAGGAAGGTATCGGTTTGGAAGCAATGAATTTATCGAGTTATTTTCTGCCGCATCTCGAAAACGTTGTCCTGCTAAAAAGTGCTGCATCGACCGAAATACGTGATGGTCCGAATGCGCTAAGTCAGGAGAGTACGCTGCGTGAGGAAGAACTTCTCAGCTCAAGTTAATAATAATTTATTAAGTGGTCGTGCAGCAAAGTGACTTTCCGAATTCCTTGCTCAGTAAATGATCTTTGAAACTATTGCTTGTGCAACTCCGAACTGTTCCGCAAGTTCTATGTGCATTTGGGACAGGTTTTCATTCAACAAATCAATCAAATTGTCGGTTTCAATCTCTCGGCATTTCAGAGCGCGGACAATCATTCATGTCAAAATCACCGTTTTTAAAGCGATGAAAACAATATTTGCACGAATTGTGGGTCACAATATTTCCCCCAAGAACAGAAAAAGTGAATTCACATGATTTAGCAGCATTCATTCCTTGCTAAAATTCGTATCGAATGCAGCGCCGAATATAAAGTTTTTCGTTTTTCGCTTATCATATCAACTGTTATTTTTAAAGTCATATGCACAATTGGATTATGATGTGTAGAGTTTTAAACAGTTCAATATTAACCTGACAAAAATACAAAACGGCTGGAAAATATTTCAATTAAAAATAATTACATTAGAGGATTGATAAATGCAAGTATATATTCTGGAAATGTTATTAACGCTTTGCAGATTAAGGTGCTTAAACTAATTGTTTCGAGAAAATATTGTTAACAAATATTGAACCTTCATTACAAAAAAAAGTGAATTTTTTAGATGAAATAAAATTAACTTTATACAGGAAGAAAAATCCTAGTTTATGTATTAAAAATTCTTTTAATGAAAAAGTCGAAATAAGATTCAGGTACATATAAGAAGATGTTATTTTACCAAATTCAATGAGGAAAATAATCAGTATAATATATTTCAGATTGTGAAAGCGAATGGCGAGCTTGACAAAGAGGAAGCCTGGAAATCAATTGAGGCCACTATCTCCGACGCAAACAGATTGAAACAGGCCAATATGTTATTCGACAAATGCTTTAACGAAAGTAATAATTAATAAATAATTCTAAAAATTCCATTCTATTGTCATGTTGAAAAAAATAATTTTAATAATTACCAAATTCTCTTTACTCGCAGCGATTCCAAGCGAAAGCACCGGTAAAGAGCAGACTATGAAAATTATCACGTGCAGTGCGTCAATTAAGGATCTTCTCGACAAATTAAATTAAAAGTGTATCGGAAATTTTCTGCCGAATATATTATGCCATACGTTCTTATTATATTTTGTCCACGGTTCCCTATGTAACCTTTTCTATATACATACCGTATGTTATGTATCCTCCGTTTGATTTTACTTTAGAAACACACTGAACTAAATAATCATTAGCTTTAAATCAAACACTAATTGTTGCTTCAACAACACGCGAAGAAATGACTGAACGATACAAGATCTCTGCCGTTTGCACAAAAGCCAGTCGAAAAAAAAAGAAACTCAGTCTCTGCTGTTTGAATAAAAGACAGTCGAAAGAATATGACTGCCACACCGCGTGGGGTATGCACACCCCACACTACGATAAATGCGGTATACATCATATTAAGATGCCTTTACTTGACTTTACAATAAATTAAAAAGAAATACTTCGTTTTTCGTTGAGAATCCCAAACGGCCTGAAGGGAAAGTTCAGCGGGGGGCGTGTACGCTCCACGCGGCACGGAATGTGTTAATAAGTATCTAATAAGAACGTGAAAGTTATGTTTGCAGGGAAGTACGTGGAACGCACTTTCGCGAAACACAAAAATGCAAACCGGTCACCGAGCAAAGTTCACTTAACCTACTTGATTTTCTATTTAATATTAATTTCAGACCGGTACTGTCACAACATGGTTCATTCATTTTCTCCTCTCAAAATATGATTTATCTCTTGGCCAGAAAAAAATCACCTAGTTAAATTGCCAAATTATATTATATTATAAAATTATCTACATTCTTGTCTTTACGTTCTCAAATTAATTTTGTTTGAATTGAATGGAATTCTTCCCTTTAACTCCTATTCGGAGCATAGGGCACTTCTCCCATTTCCATATGCATTTGGTGCGCACAGATTGTACTCATGCATATGTGACCTACAGTTTTACACCAGTTCCGAACGGGAGTTGGAGAGAAGTGTTTCTTTGGCATGAGATTACACTTGGCGGTTTGCCAGGCCACCAAGAGGAGCTACGTGCGTAAGAAAAATTCTTTTTCTTATTTGGTTCTGCCGGGGCGCGAAACCGGGACCTCTATAGCATAGTAGACTGGTGCGCTGTCTATTATACCACGCTCGCGCTTAATTATTGTTTGCACATGCGTCTTCTGACGTATATATTAATTTCCATATTACATGTACTATATTTATATGGAAAGTATCAATCAAATGATAAACGTCGGATTTTTTTTCATGGTTTTATTCTTGTTTTCGTAATATTAACATTCTAGTAATATAAATTAAGTGGATTATGACGATAAACATTTATTATAGGAAACTAGATATTGCTTTCGTGTCCTAGAAAGTCTCCTATAAATACGCAGCTGCTTATTCGTTGCAGGATAGTTTGCAGTTAAAATCCTTTCGCACCATATTTATTATCTCCTTGCGCACACTTAGAAGATCTAGCATGAAGACTTTGGTGATTATCGCAGGTGTGCTTGCTGTTATGGTTAGCATCGAGCCACGAGTCAAATTTTTTGCGAATTCACGGTGTATTCGCAATATATATATTTCACAATACGTTTTCTTTTCTCACTTGTTTAAGTTAAAGAATTTGCGAAAAAATCGAACCTAAATATTTGAACGGTTGAAATTTCGTTAAAAGTATTATATTAGATCTGATAAAATTATAAACCGACAGATATTTCATTAGATTATTAAGGAAAAATGAAATCTCTTTTATATTTTTTGGTGTGACTGACCCGGTTAGACGGGGATTAACGGTTTCGATGTCAAAAATTCACGAAGTTTCAATCAATATTTTGCAAAATGCGAAGAAGAATTGGGCGGAAAGCCAGGTAAACATTGAAATTTAGGACATTAAAAGGAATAAGATAAAAAATAAAATAAATTTTTTTATGTGTCATAACGATGATTCCTTATGCCACATTAAGAAGGATTTTCAGCTTGAGAATCATTTTTTTTTTTAACAAGAAAACATTTATCCCCCTATATTTTTAACGACTTTTTATAGTTATTGAAAGTTATTCAACAGTTTTGCGTTTTTGACATAAAAGCGAGGGTATCGCTGTAAATAATTGACTGCCGTTACTTAACCATTTCATACAAAACTTGAAACCTCACATAAAACTTATTTCATGTAACTTGTATGTTGCAGTTGAACGACGTCCGGAGAAGATCCATTGTGCTCTAGTAAAGTTTGGCAATGTATGTATACTTAGATTAAATATGCAAACGACAAAATAGTCTTAACACGCAACGTATGATTACGAGGTTACCAGGATTTCATAAGGGTACATAATCGTTTCTAAACATTATAGTTATCGCAGTAACAAATTCTTGATTTAACGTAACATTCTTACTTCTTTGAACAATCAATAAATAAGTTAATAACGTGCGTATATGTAGTTGGAAAATGCTAACTATTTTAGTTATTTTAGTTATATGGAATCTTAAGATTATTCTGCCGGTTAGTGACAGATAATAGAATTTTCTGAATTTAAACAGTGAAACTGTTTCAATAAATGTTTAAAAAATGGATAGAAAATGGGGGAATAATAAAAATATATTACGTGTATGCAAAAGTTTGTTCTTTTTTTAAAATTTTATTTGTTTATTATATAATACGATGCATGATGATATGATACAGTGACTATAAATCAATCTTCGAAATATTTTCTCTAATTTCCTATAATCCTCTGTCATCTCTCGGGCAACTGTCGGATTCTTTCGCGAAAGGAAGGTATCGGTTTGGAAGCAATGAATTTATCGAGTTATTTTCTGCCGCATCTCGAAAACGTTGTCCTGCTAAAAAGTGCTGCATCGACCGAAATACGTGATGGTCCGAATGCGCTAAGTCAGGAGAGTACGCTGCGTGAGGAAGAACTTCTCAGCTCAAGTTAATAATAATTTATTAAGTGGTCGTGCAGCAAAGTGACTTTCCGAATTCCTTGCTCAGTAAATGATCTTTGAAACTATTGCTTGGTCAACTCCGAGCTGTTCTGCAAGTTCTATGTGCATTTAGGACAGGTTTTCATTCAACAAATCAATCAAATTGTCGGCTTCAATCTCTCGGCATTTCAGATCGCGGATAATCATTCATGTCAAAATCACCGTTTTTAAAGCGATGAAAACAATATTTGCACGAATTGTGGGTCACAATATTTTCCCCAAAAACAGAAAAAGTGAATTCACATGATTTAGCAGCATTCATTCCTTGCTAAAATTCGTATCGAATGCAGCGCCGAATATAAAGTTTTTCGTTTTTCGCTTATCATATCAACTGTTATTTTTAAAGTCANATCCGAATGCGCCAAGTCAGTAGAGTATGCTGCGTGAGGAAGAACTGCTCAGCTCAAGTTAATAATAATTTATTAAGTGGTCGTGCAGCAAAGTGACTTTCCGAATTCCTTGCTCAGTAAATGATCTTTGAAACTATTGCTTGGTCAACTCCGAGCTGTTCTGCAAGTTCTATGTGCATTTAGGACAGGTTTTCATTCAACAAATCAATCAAATTGTCGGCTTCAATCTCTCGGCATTTCAGATCGCGGATAATCATTCATGTCAAAATCACCGTTTTTAAAGCGATGAAAACAATATTTGCACGAATTGTGGGTCACAATATTTTCCCCAAAAACAGAAAAAGTGAATTCACATGATTTAGCAGCATTCATTCCTTGCTAAAATTCGTATCGAATGCAGCGCCGAATATAAAGTTTTTCGTTTTTCGCTTATCATATCAACTGTTATTTTTAAAGTCATATGCACAATTGGATTATGATGTGTAGAGTTTTAAACAGTTCAATATTAACCTGACAAAAATACAAAACGGCTGGAAAATATTTCAATTAAAAATAATTACATTAGAGGATTGATAAATGCAAGTATATATTCTGGAAATGTTATTAACGCTTTGCAGATTAAAGTGCTTAAACTAATTGTTTCGAGAAAATATTGTTAACAAATATTGGACCTTCATTACAAAAAAAAGTGAATTTTTTAGATGAAATAAAATTAACTTTATACAGGAAAAAAAATCCTAATTCATGTATTAGCATTCTTTTAATGAAAAGGTCGAAATAATATTCAGGTACATATAAGATGTTATTTTACCAAATTCAATGGGGAAAATAATCAGTATAATATATTTCAGATTGTGAAAGCGAATGGCGAGCTTGACGAAGTGGAAAGCTGGAAATTATTTGAGGACACCATCTCCGACGCAAACAAATTGGAACAGGCCAAAATGTTATTCTACAAATGCTATAACGAAAGTAATAATTATAAATAATTCTCAAAATTCCATTCTATTGTCATGTTGAAAAAAATAATTTTAATAATTACCAAATTCTCTTTACTCGCAGCGATTCAAAGCGGAAGCACCGGTAAAGAACAGGCTATGAAAATTATCACGTGCGCTTCGCCAAATTTGGATCTTCTCGACAAATTAAATTAAAAGTGGATCGGAAATTTTCTGCCAAATATATTGTGCCATACGTTCTTATTATATTTTGTCCACGATTCTCTATGTTACTTTTTTAATTCATTGTTTTCTTGCTGTGTAATTGCTTGCGATTGTATATTTATAATGGTAATTCAATAAAATAAGCTAATCCTAAAGAAATATTCAGTGAAATTGAACAAATCCTGATCGTAGACAGTAGACATTAATCGCGTTCGAATAAATACATTTCCCGAATTGTAACAAGTTGACACGTATAAACTTATGTATTGTTTCGTACTGATTGTCAGTCTTGAACGTAAGAATACCTGAACGAAGCATATTGTTGAGAGAATGAAACATTTCATACAATTCGCTAGGACTTTTGACGATTCTGACCAAGAAATACGCCGCATTGACTTTGACAAAGGATCAAGAAAACGCTTTATCTCTTATAAGGAATCGGTAAATCATTGATGTCTAACGTTTGTAGCAAAATATTAAAATTGCAACACTAGCATTCCTTTGCAAATCCGGATAACGGTAAGTGATAAGTAGTCGATTAACTTGTTTAGTACATTATCGTTTTTAAATATGCGATTATAACTCCGATGTAACGTAATCTACGACTAAATATACTTGTGAAGAGCATTTTTTACTTCTTTGGTTGTATTAAAAGCATCAAGTATGAAGAATTTGATGATTATTGCGGTTGTATTGATTATTACGGTAACTACCACTCAACAAGTATACTTCATTATGGCTTCATCAACTCCTTTATCTTAATACATTAAAACACATGATTGAACCAGTAAGGTTACAAAGTTATGTTTTTTTTAATATCCCATAAAATCTATTGTCTCTGTTTTCTTCTACAGTCAATATTTAACTAACAAGAACTTTATAAAAGTAACAGACGTACGTCAAGTATTAGATATGTTAGGCATGTTAATTAATTCAATGCTTTTAGATTTATACATTTTTAATAAGCATTTTAAATTTAAATATGTTTTTGTTCAATTGTGGTTCTAAAGAGCTACCATCTATGTTTACAAAGTATCATATAATATCATAGAATAAATATCAAATAAAATCAATTTCATTTCATAACCTTACTGGTTCAATCATGTGTTTTAATGTATTAAGATAAAGGAGTTGATGAAGCCATAATGAAGTATACTTGTTGAGTGGTAGTTACCGTAATAATCAATACAACCGCAATAATCATCAAATTCTTCATACTTGATGCTTTTAATACAACCAAAGAAGTAAAAAATGCTCTTCACAAGTATATTTAGTCGTAGATTACGTTACATCGGAGTTATAATCGCATATTTAAAAACGATAATGTACTAAACAAGTTAATCGACTACTTATCACTTACCGTTATCCGGATTTGCAAAGGAATGCTAGTGTTGCAATTTTAATATTTTGCTACAAATGTTAGACATCAGTAATATCAAATCAAATCAATAAAATCAAATCAAATCAATAAAATCTTTGAAAACAATAGTGTTCAGATATTACTATCGATGAAGCATTATTTCACATTGCATTTCTTGCGTATTAACTATAAAAAAATGTTACTAAATTCACATGAATGATTTGTTCGGCTCCTGGCGGAGACACAGTGAGTCATAAAAGTTGTAAAAATAATATCAGAATTTTCAAGAAGATTTCGAGAAGGTCTGTACTCAAAGATAACGCGAAACTTTACGGCAAAGACAAAAGGAATAAAAAATATTATTTTTAATACAAGATGAATAGTTATATCGTACCTGGCTTATTTTCTAAATAATCTTTTTTATAGGACACTTTATATAACCTCATCTGTGCAACGTTTAATTTTTCTTTGCTGACTTTTATAATGGTAACATTGGTAACATTGGACTTTTATAATGGTAACATTGGTAACATTGGACTTTTATAATGGTATATTTATAGTGGTAATTTAATAAAATGCATTTGTACTGAAAAAAACTTTCAACAAGACTAAATGAATTTCGATTGAAGAAAGTAGACAAACAATAAAGTATGTAATTAACTGAACAAATGTGGCGAAAGATGTGTTTGTTTTCAAATCGTTTATCGAAACATGACGAGTTAATATATGTGTGATCTCGTACAATAATTCGCACCAAGCTAATTCAATCGACGACTATAGACAACTAATCGCGTATAAAATTTCACAAATTTTATGTATGAATAGAATTGCTTCTCTTATGCAAAAGTACGTTAATTATATGTAAAATGGTATGTCTTACAATTTCAGAAAATTTCATTCTTAATGAACACAACATGTTATTATAGTTTATTTATTTTTGAAGGATGATATTAATATGAAATATTAAGACACATATAAATTTAGGTACTACATGTAAAAAAACATATGAACATTAAATTATTTAAATTATACTAAGTATTTTTTATTCTTTAACATTACATTAATTTACATTAAAAGTGTATTTTCAAGTCACTTTTAATTTTTTATAACATACCTCCTTTCTTTTTACAATGATTTTTTTTATTATAATAAAATTTAAAAAAAGTTTCTATATTCTATGGAAAACTTTGTAATTCTGTTTCCATTATTCTTCATGCGATGAACAATTCTTAATTTGGGAACACTTCCAACAATCTGTGTCATATTTTTTTAACATAACGCTTTGAAATAAATTTGTATTCATATATAAATTTTTCATTCAGGCATAAACAACTATCGTTATCGCACGTGTGACGTTAGTCTCTCCTGAAATATCAGTGAGTTATATATGTTTAACATTTATGGCAAAAATTTTAAAATTGTTTGTAATTTTATCAGCATTCTTTACGCTGTGAATCCAGATAACAGCAAATGATAGGTAGTAGATTAAAATTTATGTATAGCAAGTCGCCTTTAAATACGCGAATATAGCTCCGATGCAACATATGACTGAACACCTGACCATCAAAAGCACATTTCTTTCTTCGGTTATACTGAAAGTGTCAAGTATGAAGACGTTGATGATTATTGTGGCTGTATTGGCCATTATGGTAACTACCATTCAACATATACTTCATAATAATTTCATAAACTTCTTTACCTTAATCCATTAAAGCACATAACTACACTAGTAAGGTAGACAGAAAAAGTAAAAATTAAAAATAGGGCCAAAGTATGAACAAATATTTTTGAAATAAAAAGTGCATGTCAAAAATCAATTTTGCACAAAATTGTTATAAGAAAATTATTAAACATTAACAGTAGAAGGAAACCGATCAAACCTAGAAATTTTAAGGTAAAAGTTGTAAAAGAAACACATACAACATTTTCTTGTTTCGTCCTTAGTTTATACGAAGAAAAAATCAAACTCATCGTTTATTGAAATTCGTTCCAGTCTATGGTAAGACCAATAATGTTGCAATAAAACAATAATTAGAAATATGATTAGAACGTCAAAAGCATTTTTGAGAAAAGTACATCACAAAAAAAATTTGCAAAATTTCAATAAACCATGATATTTATAATTCCTTTTGTCAAAAACCTTACCAAGGTAAAAAGCATATGTAAAATATTAGATATATTAATTAATTCGATGTTATATACATTTTTAATAAATATTTTAAATTTTAATATTTTTCCGTTCAACTGTGACTCTGAAAAATTTTTAGTTGACTTAGTTCTAACCTTAAAAAGGTTACTCACGGTAGAGTCAGAATTATAAAGACATATTAACACATTAAGGGCGGGAGTCGTAGTACTACGATTTAGCTCGACTGCGGCTTAAAGGCGGGAGTCGTAGTAATACAATTTAGCTCGACTGTACCTTAAAGTTTTTATGATCACACAAAATATCGCCCGCCGTTAATGTATTAAAACCGAGAGCGAGAAGGAGAGAGATGGAGAGAAAGAGAGAAAAAGAGGGTGAGAGAGAAAGAGAGAGTGAGAAAAAGAATGAGGGGGGGGGGAGAAAGGGAGAGGGTGAGAGACAGGGAGGAAATGAGGCTTTTCCTAAATATATAAATACTTATATAATTTCCATAATATAATTTTTTCTTTGGAGGGATAAAATAATAATCATAGAACTTTCGGCTTCATACTATTTAAAGGAAACATTAAATTATCAGTTGACCGATATCGTGATGTAATCGATTATTATATCAAGTCGAAATAATATTTATATTTCAAATGTGATTAATCTTTACAGACAGTGGGTTACGGTTCCGACAGGGAGAGGATTAACAATATGCGTAAAATTTTAATGAAGTGCAGCAACAAATATGGTGGGTCGTTGCGTAAGTATCAAAAGTGAGAAAAATTGAGCGAATGCAGCCAAACAAAAATTAAATATCTGTGTTTTGTATCAATAATTACTCATAACAGAATATTTGTAAACAGATTACAACGGATTAACATTTGCGTTGTTTTTTTTCTTTTTGGATAAGGAAAAATAACGATAAGGACAAGCTTATCGTTTTGTATTGTTAACATTGGACTCGTTAAGCAGAAAGTTTATTTTGCAATTGTTGAAAGTTTTCTGAACGAATATTGGGTTATTTTTTTAAATGTAGAAGAATTATTCAATTTCTGTACACAAAACAAACATTTGTAAAATAAACGTTCTGATAAACGCAGCCAATATTTTGTGTCTTTCAATACCATACTCAAGTACTTTACGATACTGCTAGAGAAAGTAACGTTGTAACAAATTGAATGGCAATAATTATAGTATTTAACCAGAATTTGGATTTTCGCAATTGAATTACTAAAATTGTAATTTAAACTTTGCAGCTAAGCCCACTGTGGAAATGCTTTTGTGCGGGGCGGAAATGGAAGGTCGAGTACGTATATTCGTACTTAATGCTTATTGTACTATACTTTCGTCTATCTATCTATTTTCTAGATAATAACTTTACAAGACAATAATTTTACAAAATGACCTTAGTCCTATTTGCCAGCTTGATCAATTTTATGCGTATAGTTGTATAGTTCAGTACGTCTTACTTCCGCCTTAGATCCCCTTGTACAAGAATAAAAATAAAACTAAGATATAGTATTAATATAAGTAGATGCAAGCTAGTTTTACGAAAATTTATTGAAACTTTATAGATTTAAATTAAAATCTTTTTCATATAAAAGTGTCGATGGAAAGATTCTCTTACATGTTAAGAAAGGTCACTACAATAACTCAAAAGAAATACATAGTATTTATATTAATACATACAGCGCAAGAATTAGTATTCTCTTGTCAAAGTACACTTAGGACGTATCGACTATTTAAAAAAAGTTATTATTTAATAGATGTGAGGATAGACACAAAAAATGCATGTAATTTTTTAATTAACATTATATAGCATTAAATCGCCAATAATCTATTTCAGATGTTAAATAATAAAGGCGAATACAAGAAGAAAGAATTGATGCAAGTAGCGGTCGATTTTATCTCTGATAAAGTCAAAGGGAAAGAGGCACAAGCAAGATTAAACAAGTGTTACGACAATGGTAATCAATTTCATTGTTATCTCGAAGTTTAATTTTTACAACTAATACATTATGGTGTCATTACAGGCATTCGAAGCGGAAAGAAAGGCAAAGATCTGTCGAGGAATATCATCGCCTGCTTTTTACCAATTTGGAATTTATTCGAGTGTGGAAAAGTACACTAAAGGCTGCTTGCAGACATTTTTGCATATACTTTACAAAACCCTACTGTTATATTGTTTCCGTAATTCTTGATAAAATTTTATTATAAACACTTGAGAACAACGTTTGATTTTTCTGGTGAACTGTGTGTGTACATGATAATAATTCAATAAAATGGAGTTGACCTGAAAAGACATTAAACGAGACCAAGTAATTCCCGATCGACGAAGATAGACAGTAATTCACCGAGTAGATGTATCTAATGATATACAATCCTCCAAATCGTTCTCCGAAATATAACGTGTTTTTATACTCTCGTATTTCACATAATGTTAATCGGCAACCGTAATCCATCCCCTCATTTGTTCAATTTAATAAAATAAAAGTAAACAAAAATTCGCAGAAATCCATACATTCCAATTAAAGGAAGATCTCAGCATTACGATTTGGACATTGCGTTACTTAATGTCAAATGGAATATCATTCCGTTATGCCCCTAAAGGCAGATATCTAAAAAATTCGGTGGGTCATACCGAAATGCGTTTTCGCGCGCATATTATAAATATCTCATCTTATAGGATTATTCATAATCCGACAAAAAAGTGTACATATCATCTGTGTATAACTTCTACTATTATTCACGTAATGATCTTAAGAAGATATTAAGTTGAAGTGACAGAATGACGTTAAATTTTGATAGAACGTAATCATTACATTTTGATAAAAACATTTTGATAAAACGTGATCATTCCGCATTTCTGTCCGGATTTATAAAATTTTACAGTGATATAACAATGCAATAGATTACTTCTTAATATTTTCAAAATAATGTAATAATATTTCAAAGTCATATGTCAAACCGCGATATAATACAAATATTATAATGTGATATATCGCGTTTTAGTAACTCAGTAATATTCTCGTAATATTACAAATGCTGTGTGATATCATCATTCACGTTACAAGAAACGGTTTATTTTAGGGCTCTTCATAGATACATTTTATCGTTTAAAATTTAAAATAATCTCAGTTTAATTACATATAAACAGAGATAAAAATTATCTCTGTCTCACACGTGTGACGTTAGTCTCTCACGGCATATTGGTATGGCACATAAAACTAACAATGATAACGAAGGTATTAAAGTTATTTTCGCAACAGCGTTTATCGCATCTTTATAGCATCGTAAGTTGGAAAAAAAACGAATTATAGAAAAGTAAATTTAGAAAAGTAAATTTAGAAAAGTAAATTTAGAAAAGAAATATTTATAGTATTTGCAAGACAATAAATTGCGAAAAAATTGTAATGATAGTGTAAGGCAATGTACGTTTAACCTATGTTAACTGCATTTTCATCTGTTTAGTTTTGCTAAAATCACTCAGTATGAAGATTTTAATAATCATTGTGTTAGTTATTACGGTAATTAACCTATTGAAAATTCTCAGATAGATACCCAGAAATTCAGTGGAACTCATGTGAATCCACACAGGATATTATAAATTCGTAATAAAAATCCATGGTATGTCA
>NW_014556322.1:0-15947 GCF_001313825.1 Dinoponera quadriceps
GCAGAAGCGGTCTTACGGTTCCTAAACTGATGGCTAGCACCATCTATAGAGAAATTCCTGTTTCATACTTCTAAACCTTGTAAAGTGCGGGCAAATTCCTACGATGTAATCAATTGCTTACCGATGTTAGTTATGAGTTTACTATGTGTATTGTGAGGATGCAAATTTTTGCTCGTCACTCAGGCCGTGGCCTGACTAAGGATAAGCCGGAAACTCGCGCCTCCTCACGAGAGAAAAAGATAGAAATTAAAGAATTTGTCTGTTGTGCGCCGTTTTGCGCACGAGATGCGACCCGCAGCTACTATATTTTTTTAAGTGTAAAGTCACCCACAATAAACCCGTTCATTGGACATAAAAAGACTGGTAGAGTTGCCAGGAAGAGCCGAGGGCGAAAGGGAGCAAGGATACCGAAGGAGCGGCTAGAGTGACGCGCGGAAGGGGATCTTCTTTTCCCGGGCGGACGGCTGGCGACGGACAGCGGGATGGCTAAAAAAAGCGCAAGGCCTCGCGATCCGTTTACAGGGCATGCGATGGAGTATCCTGCGGAAAGGCGCCCAGGATTCCCTCGAACAATTGCGAACCTAATAATTGCCGAACGTCCCGGGAGAAAACAAGGATAAACAAGCTTCGAACTAACAACACCAGACGTGAAGCTCCCGCGAGCACCCTTGATACGCGTGATTTAGCCAGGAGAACAAATCGGATGTCGCACCGAACGGCGAGATAGTTACTTCTGACGGCTGCCTCCTCCGCTAAGTGACGAGCCCTGCTCGTCACTATGCGGTCCGACGGCGAACAAACTAGACATTCCAACGCGATAACGAGCAAGCGAAGCTGTCGGACCAGAGGGACGAGATACCGAGGAGGAGAGGCGAGCTTCTGGTGGCGAGTGGATGAGAAAGTGAACCTTTGTAAAGCCGCGGGTAGGGAAAGTATTAGAATTGCGTTGTAATTCCGAGTTAGTTGCCGTTGCTTCTCGGTGGCATAGGCGCAATAAGAGGACCGAATTGGAACTCGTTGGAGGTCCGGGCGCCCTAAAGGTTGGATCGCACGGACTTGCGAAATTGATAGTCCACGTCGCAGAGCGACAAGGGCCGTGCTCGAGAGAGTCTCGAGCGCAGGGATCCCGGAGACTCGGGATTCGATGACCTTCTCTAATCGTTGGTCGCACAGTCCTCGGTGAAGTATTGTCGGTATTATAAAGTATATTGAATATTGTGCCGTATTATGAATTCGTATGTTAGTTGTGGAAACTGCTTTTGGCGAACGAGCTAGTTCGGATATTGTATATAATCGGCCAGAAGAAGTAACTACTGTCGGGAAAGACCCGGCTCGCGCCCAACGAAAAATCCGGCGATATTCGCGTAACGACGTCGGGCAAGAGAGGTTTTCGATTAACGCAACGTGCGTTATTATAGCTGTCATCATGCGGCTCAGATCCGCCGCATAAAAACATCCCGCGGAACATCGCAGACGAGAGATCGTTCTCTTTTGATCGTGTTACGGAATCTCCCGTGGTATTGAATTTAGTTGCCCGTACTTGAAGAACTTAGGCTAATTAGCGAGTTGTTATTTCTATGTCACATTCGTTTATAATTGATTATTTATAGAATTGATTAGTTGTCTGTTCTTGGAATTCAATCGAATAAAATTGTTTTATTTAAATGTTAAACCGGTCTATATTTTATTATCTCTCCCATCTCCTCTCCGACGTGTCCGCGGAATCGAGGAAGAACGTGTAAGAACCACGACGTTCTACCACGCGGAACATCGAGGGATTTGACTCACAATTAGACAATTAAAAACTGAGTTAGCCGAGGTGGGTCCGTTGCCGCGCGAATGCGGGACCGAAGAAGTCCCGCAAACGACGCGGACGAGAATTGCGGTGACAATATTTAGAGTGATATATTTAGTATTCACGTTATCCAAAGTGTAAATGATAATAATACAGTATAATACATTAAATAATAAGATACATTAAAATACATTAGATAATAATACATTAAACAATGCAATTCCGCTTAAATTGACAGCCAATGGAATTACGAGTTATATTACTCATTATTGAATTGACTTCGAGCTGCAGTTCAAGTATCTTCTGATTCAAATCGAAAAGTATTGTTATATTATTTGTATTATTATTATTATTGTTAATTATTATTATTAATTTATTAGGTGTACAACTTTGCTCTCGCTGTTTTTTTTTTAATTTGAGGCTTTATTGTAAAAAAATGGAGATAAAGTTATGACTCAAAGTATTGTCCATCACTGGCCACTACTTTCTCTTATCTTTTAGGCAATGCACGAATCCCACGTCGAAAAAACTGGTCATCTTTTGAGGTAATCCACTAATCTATCCATTTTACAACTTCTTCATAAGATTGGAAGTGTTGGTCAGCCAGGCCGTGTGCCATTGATCGGAACAAGTGATAATCCAAAGGTGCAACGTCTGGAGAATACGGCGAGTGGGGTGGCACTTCCCATTTCAACGTTTTCAAGTATGTCTTGGCCACTTTTGCAACATGGGGTCAAGCATTGTCATGCTGCAAAATCACTTTCTCGTGTCTCTCGGCGTAGTGCGGCCGCTTGTCTTTCAATGCTCGGCTCAAACGCATCAATTGAGTTTGATACCGATCGCCTGTGATTATTTCAGTTGGTTTTAATAGCTCGTAATACACTACGCCGAGCTGATCCCACCAAATACAGAGCATTACCTTGGAGCCATGAATGTTTGGTTTGACCGTCGATGTGGAAGCATGGCTGGGAACTCCCCATGATTTTCTGCGTTTGGGGTTATTGTAATGAACCCATTTTTCATCTCCAGTCACAATGCGATGCAGAAATCCTGTTCGTCTNTTGCCTTTCAAGCAGCTGTTCACAAGCAAATAACCGAAGCCGTTCAACATCTCTGGCTTTAACTCGTAAGGCACCCTTGCTTTTGAATCATTCCCATGACTTTGAGGCACTTCGAAATGGCTTGTTGAGTCACTTCCAATGATTGTGCCAGTTCTTTCTGAGTTTGACACGAGTCTTCATCAAGTAATGCCTCCAATTCAGCATCTTCAAAAATCTTTCCTTTTTTACCGCTATGCCGGTTTTTGACGTGAAAATCACCGTTCGTGAAGCGTTGAAACCACTCACGTTCTTTCACTAATAACGATCTCACCATAGGTATTTGAGAGCATTTGATAAGCCTCAGCTGCAGATTTCTTCATATTAAAGCAGAAAAGTAAAACCTCCCGCAAATGACGAGAATTCGGCTCGTAAACTGACATCTTTAATCGACGATAACTTTATGGTATAGATACAAATCGACTAATGTAACTATTAGGTTATGTTGACAGATGCCCAAGTTAATTGTATGACGTATATGATCTATTTACTTTGACCACTAAGTTCCACTAAAGCCATCTATAGGGAAACGGCGGGAGCAAAGTTGTTCACCTAATAATATTATTTGTATTTACAAATATTTTGAGCTGAACATCACTTAACAATTTTGAGTATTAATCAGTTGTATTGTTCAATCATTCCGTCCTCTATGCATCCGCGACTCTGTTGACCAAATTGATCTACGTAAAATTCAACGAAGAATTTAACATTTGACCAATATCGTAAGCGTCCAACCGGGAGTGCCTTATCGCGTGAATTACCTAGTCGATCTGGACACTTATTTTGTTCCGATTTTCACACATACTACTTTGTGCGAACTGTCGTACATGTTATTTTTAGTCGCAATCGATGTCTTATACATAATATGTGTGTAATATTGCTGCGGTTTATTCGCGGTTTTAAGGTAAGAATCTGCATAACATAGCTCCACAAATAAAATTCACAAAATTACCCCTAGGATCTGACTATGTCTATCATATGTTTTTAGGGTCGCTGAATCCAAATTCGGGGTCCATTTAACCCCATAACGTCAGGATATTTCATAACCTCAAAAAAAGTCTCGAAATCCCAATAAATCCTCTATCCATTGATCACTTAATCCCAATAACTCCAGAACCGCTTAACATCTTAATCCCTTCATCCTTTAATTTCTTAAACCCATAACCCCTTAACCCCATACACTCAAAATGGTATAACCCGAAAACCCCAGAACCCAGTAAAAGAGATTTATGCGCGTTAAAGCTCTGAAACACAGTATGTTCGATCCGTATATGCTTCTTAAGCTTTAAACACACATTTTTCAAATATTATTGAAAATAATTATTGAAAATAATTATTGAAAAATGTGGGTTAAATGGACCCCGAATTTGGATTCAGCGACCCCAAAAACATATGATAGACATAGTCAGATCCCAGGGGTAATTTTGTGAATTTTTTTTGTGGAGCTGTGTAATGCATGTATGAAATTGAGATCCTAATGCTCGCTTTTCATCAGTCAATTTTTTATATATTGTAATGCCAAAATCTCAGTTTATTTATTTCTACATAAAACGATGTTTCAGATATCTCTTGGAAAGTATTATTACGTCCGTGTCTTAATGCCCGCGCTTTTAGCGCTCTGAACGTACAGCTGATTCTCTTGACAAAGACTCGTCAACAACAGATGATCAGCGTTGATCGAAAAACAATGGGTTTGAGAGATTCTCTCTGGGGCGGTAGAGTCGCCGTGACGTGCGCGTCGGTCTTTCGCGAGAGAGAGAGCTTGAGTCTGCGAGTTACGCGTGCTTTCTTGTAAATAGCAAATATATAATTGAAGTTGTTTCCTGCTTAACGCTGTCTCGTTTTATTTCCCCGCGCGAGCGTAACAATATATTCGAATTCGAGGACGATGTCGACGGTTTAAAGACAACATTCATGGAACGTTCAAAGAACAGCAACGCTTATTCAATCGTCGCTTACAGTATTCGTAGACACGCTGAAGTGTACAGTTAGTATATTTAATTGCATTACTTTTATAAATAGTTATATTAAATTAATAACATCTAAATTATATATGATAATAAATTAAGACTTTCCTATTATTTTGTGATGGCTAAGCAGCGCCTCGTTTCAAGCCGGCCCTCGCTACAGTACGCGGCAGTGCGAGGACGGGGCGCTGCGTAGCCACCACATCAACTTCTATATATTCTTATACATTCTTACTAGTTACGACAGATTCATTAATACTTTAGAATTGTTATTCAGGTTACCTTTCCTCATACACATGGATTCTGCCGTCACCATTATAAGCTGTGACCAGTTTTTACCCGACGCTTCGTCCTTTGGTGGTCAAATTGGTACGCAAACGACGCACAGGACCAAAAATCGGCACTCGATCGCTTTCTTTCCGCGAGAAGGCGCGGGCCCCCGGCTCCCCCTCGGTCAGGCCACCGCCTGAGTGACGGGCAATATTTTGCATCGTCACAAAGCATTGTAAGATATTTCAAATATACAAAAAATATCCAGTTTCAATATAGTGTGTTATAACAGGTGTTTACAGATGATAACAAATAAAACAAACATAAACTACTTTTTGAAGCACGGTTTTTTTTAGTGGTTCTTTCCTTAATACGTTCTTTCAGGACTGGCAAGGTGAGAAAATCATAAATCACAGTGAGAATGTGTAAGAGGCCGCCTACGTTTAATGCAATATTTGCTATACATTTGAGAATAGAGAATTAGTTCAAATTGATTGCTTGCTACACATAGATTATTCGAAAATTTTGACATGATATAATACAATTAATAGTATTATTCCTTAACATTTACAGATATAACTCGCAATGATACAATATGCCAAATTCTGCCAAAAACTCCTAATAATTATCATGTTAAGAAGTTTAAAACCGTCGCAAATAACTGCTGGCAAGATTATTGCAATATCCTACATAAATTTCAATGCGATGAGAACAATTACCGAACACATATACGTATGCATATGAATTGTATATTTATTAAACGTATAAACAAATTTTGTTCCAAAGTGTTGCATTTATAGTCATTATACTTTATGTTGCGACAATCTTTGCAATGAAACGTTCGAAAAGATGTTGATCATTTCAAATGTTGTCTGTCACCATTTCATTAATTAGTTCATGAGCTTTAATGAGAAAGATATATCGTATATATGTATCGTTATATATGTATGGCTTGCGTATCTGAGATTAAATATCTTTGTAATTTGTGAAAGCATTCTTAAATATCTCTGAATTATTTCAACCGATGTGAGTTAGGCTTGCTGAATCTAAATAACAGAAATTATATATGTAAACATCGATAATATTAAAAAATAGACTTGACATAAGCAGTTTTCTCCCGGATTTCGCCCAAAGAATGCCACAAAATCAACACCATGATTTTGTCAATATTAATGATCAATCGTACATACAAGCTCGAGCCTGGAGAACGTTTAGAAAGAAAAGTCATCTTTTTCATCCGTGTCTACCTACTTTTTATCACTACTAATTAAGCGAGTCCTTATGAATAAGAAATATACAACTTGCGATATATAGGGTAGGCTAAAAGTCTGAATACAATAAAATATCTGATAAATGAGGCAATTTTGAAAATAATGTTTTAAATAAATGTTATAAGGTTTAAAGAGTTCTATTTACTAATCTTATCAATCTGATCTTAGGAGGAGGCGTCAAGAACAAATGAAAATTAATTTCATTTTTCAATTGGCATCATATACTGGGTGCGTCAGCTAAATTCAGACAAAATAAACAATGTATTGGGTGTGGGAAAAAGTTCGTGGCGTTTTTTGTAAAATTCAAATGCTTTTCTTAGTGTATCAAAATTAAATTATTCAAACCAAATATGCTTCATTATTTTCGATAATATTTTACCATTTTATGGGACAGAGCCATAAAACCATCGCGAAAGAACTTCTATGGTTTCTGGTCGAAAAATTGTTTCAAGCCATTTTCACAGGCCACTTTTGAAGTCAGTTTTACATCATTAAGAGAGTTCTGCAGTTAAACAAATGACAGTCTGAAGGTGCTATATCAGGACTATACGGAGGATGCAAAACTTACCAGCCAAGCTCTCGCAATTTTTGCCGAGTCATCAAAGATATGTGTGGTCGAACGTTGTCAAAATGGAAGACGACACCCCTCCTATTGATCAATTCTGGGCGCTCCCTCTCAATTGCTTGTTGTTATCTCTCCAGTTCTTCACAGTAGAGTTTGGAATTAATTGTTTGACCGGGCGGTAACAGCTCATAATAAACGATTCCCTTTCAATCCCACCACACACACATCACCTTTTTCGTCGTCAATCCTGGTTTTGCGATTGTTTGCGCCTTCTTTCCTACCTTTGTCCACGATATTTTACGAGTTCAATTGTTGTACGTAACTCATTTTTCATCATTAGTTATTATTCTCTTCAGAAATGGCTCAATTTCATTCCGTTTTAGTAGCATAGCACAAATGTTAATTCGGCCCATCATGTTCTTAACACCTCATAAGAAACCCAAACATGGAGCTTCTTTTTGTATCCAGACTTGGATGTTAAATGATGTCGAAACTGTTTTGTATTCGATGTCTAGTTCCTTAGCAATCTCTACACTGCTCACATATTTATCACGCTCAACTTTTTGCGTGATTTCATCGGACTTTTCGGTAATTAGTCGACCGGAGCGAGGTTCATCTTTGTCATCAAAATTTTCAGTACGAAAGCGAGCGAACCATTTCCGTGCTGCTGATTTTGATAGAGTATCTTCACTGTAAACAGCACAAATTTTTTCACAAATCCTATGTAGCATTCTTTCCTTTATCGTAATGATACTGCAAAATGTAGCGAATTTTTTCTTTATTTATCTCCATTTTCTAAATAAAATTACTTTTGTTCCACTTCACCGATTTCAGTTTTTATCGGCTCAAAACAAAGGTTGAAATGTTACGCGTTGTTTAATGTTGTCGATACGATTAATAGTTACCGAATGCTGAGCATATAATGCCATCTAGTGCCAAACGCCACAAACTTTTTTTACCTAATATTCAACAAAAGTTTATTGGTCAAACGTACAAAATTACATAAAAACCTTTTTTCGTGTCATTTGTGGAACCGTTATAGACAAAAGTCACTCACTGTAACCACCATCAGCCGCAATTACTTCCTTGATCTTGAACCTGAAACGATTGTACGCTCTCTGTGACACCAGCTTGTCCATATTGAGGAATGCTGCTTCTGAGAAATGGTGGCTTAGAAAGATGTCATACTAGGATGTTTCGACTTGTTAATGATCCTTTCATTTACGTTCAACACGTAATAATCCAACGGATTTAAATCTGGGCTATTCAGAGGCCAAATCTCTTTGCTCCAAAATATATCGACGTTGTCCGACAGCAACTTTTGGACCAAATGACTAGTGTGAGCTACTGCGCCGTCTTGTAGGAAGATGTACGGTCTCCCGGAAGACACTGTTTTCATCCAAAGCAAAATACTCGCCAATTTCCTGAGGGACTGTCTTGGATCTTCTGTGATCAGTTCTTGGACCTTTTGGACAACATCCAGAGGTACTTGCCGACTTCTCCCTTGAATGGCTTTTTCTTGACGGGTTTGCGGAACCTTCTTTGGACTTCTCTGAAGCGTTATATTTAGCGGAAACTTTGTAAATTGTCAATCTCGGATATTTGAAGAACACAATTATTTTAGTCGGCGTACGTCTAGCGCGAAATTTTCTGTTTTCACTGCTCTTTGGTTATATTCCATGCTCGATCTTGACTGCTCAACTATTTTGAAGTTATGTTCGTTCAGAACATTGTTTTAGCTTATTTGGACATAAATACTTAGCACTGAAGTAAAATATAACGGGAAAATCAAATTAAATTTGTCCGGAAAAAGCTGACGCTCTCTGTAATTTTTTTAATACAAATCAATTCTTCTGTTTATTCTGAATATATAAGTAATAGAATATTATTATCAAACAGTGAACGGATAAAGTTGAACATTATAAAATATTTTATTTTTCGTCCTGGTATTATTTAACACAAGATATGAAATGTCTCATAAAGTATTTACTTTTTTATAACATCATATTAACATTTTTCTATATAATAATTTAAACGGAACCGTTAACTGATATTAATCATTGCACATTCGTGCATTTATTAATGTATTGAATTTTTTTAAAGGCTTTTCTATGTTTTGCTGATAACGATTGACTACATATGTAATTCTACGTACAAAAGTATTTAAGTGATATTATTGAAAAGTACTTAGTTCCAAAAGCTCCTGTCCTGACTAATTTTTAAAAGTGATGAAAAGAATACAACAGTGTTACTTTTCAATATAATTTACTTTAATTTCAACAAACTCTTCACATCTTTAAATTAACATTTATATGTCTTTAAAAAAATAGTTCGAACTTTTATCTGCAAAATGATAAAAAACTTCATCACGACTTCATTGTCGTCCAAATATATTTTTCCTCGAAGGTCTTGTTTCGATTTTCAGAGGAGATAGAGAAAAGGTGATTTAAAAAGTAACGTGGTTCGCATACTTATTGAGGGCGACAGCGACATCTATATATGTGATCATAAAGTGTTTATCCTGGGGATTAATATTGTATGGTCACAAGTTATTCTGACAGTAATTTGTTGTTTGACAGTTGTTTAAACAGAAGTGTTTTGAGTGACAGTTACAAATGGATAAAATTAGAATTCTTAGTGTGATCCTATTCTTTTTCCGGAAGGGAAAACAACGAAAGAAATTCATGAGAGAATTTCCCCTACATTGGGTGACTCATGTTCTTTCTATGAACTGTTTGACTTTGGGTAAAGTAATTCATGCGTGGCAGAACAAGATGCACCACATTCTGGAGCCTCGGAATCAGCTGTGATGCCAGGAATTTTCGATAAATCCATGTTATGGTTTTGGCCGACAGTCGAGTGAAAGTGCGCGAGTTAGCAGAGGCTACAGGCATCTTAAATGGGCGGGTTGGCTTCATTTTGCATAATGAATTGCACATAAAGAAACTTTGCAAGATGGGTGCTGCGTTTGCTCACGCCTGAGCAAAAACTGGCATGCAAACATTAGCCGACTTTTGCAAGTGTTTAAGAAGAATCCAGCGGATTTTTTGCGGCGTTTCATAATCATGAACGAAGCTTAAATTAACCACAATATCCCGAAAATGAAATAGCAGTTGAAACAGTGGACCGCACGGGGGGACCGGCTCCGAAAAAGGCGAAATATGTTTCATCCGCTGGAAAGGTAATGGTTTAATTTTTTTGGGATACGAAAGAATTCTCCTGATTGACTACTTCGAGAAAGGAAAAACTATTACTGGAAAATACTATGCATCACTTTTGGACCGATTAAAGGAAACGATCGCGAAGAAATGTCCAGGAATCGCCAAAAAAGCTGTTGTTCCACCATGACAACGCAACGGCTCATTCAAGCCGTCTTGTTGAGCAAAAATTGACTGAATTGTGATTTAAACTGCTTCCGCATCCATCCTATTCACCCGATATAGCTTACTCGGAATACCACCTGTTCTCGAAACTCAAGACATTCCTGGCTGGACAAAAATTTGGGTCGAATGAAAAGGTTATACGGGAAATAAACGAGTATTTTGAGGGCATCGCAGAAACCTACTTCCGCGAAGAAATAGAGAACCTGGAGAAACGTTGAAACAAATGCGTTGAATTTCAAGGGGACTATGTCGAAAAATAAACGACGTTACAAAAACTCAAATTGTTACGTTTAATATCAAACCAAATTACTTATCAAATCATTATTGTTATTACTTGGAGCTAAATTTAAGCTGTAGGGTTTTATCTAGGATGTTGAACTTCTTTGAAGGCATTGTCCTTCACTGTAACCATAGCAACAACAATCATATGGACTGGAGCATTGTTGTGCAGCAGGTGAACACCACGACTCAGCTTGCCTCTTTTCCTCTATGGCGTCTCGCCATCGGTACAGAAGTGAAGCATAATAATTCGCATTCGCGGTAGTATTTCTTTCCTTGAAGTCAATCAAGAGAATTCCATGGCAATTCCAAAAGATTGTTGCGTTAATCTTCGTAGTGAACTGAGAAACTTTGGCTTTTCTTGGCGGTGCTTCTCCTACTTATTACGGTATATTATATATTTGAATATGATGGGGAAATTTTCCCATAAACACTATCCAATTGTTCTTTTATTACACTTGGAGAAAGCTCTTCAATGGGCCTTTTTTAAAACTTTATCACAGCACGGTATTCAATTTTTGACATTTGTGCCATTGCGAATGCACGATTTATTTCAACAACAGTCTCCAACCAGCTAATACAGATAGAGAGTTGAATCTGATGCGTTATATACTCCATAGATAACACTATATGTCACGAACGTGTGGCGACCCCAGCCAATCAGATGTCCTTCAGCGCAACTAACCAGTCTACCAATTGCGATGAAAACAACGATTAATACCTCGTATCAAACTAGACTAAGAAAACAAACTTTCCCCACCAGAAATCGGTTTATTTACTCATTAATTTTTTGTTCTTCGTTCTTTTCGTTTTGTCTGTGTTTTGAATAAAAGGAACAAGTTATCGTCAAATACTTTTTGAGTATGTTTCTTTACGTGTAGCAACTTCCCTGACGAAATGACCCATAATGGCTGACAACAAAACTGGCGACACCAGTTCTTTCTATCACCTCGCAGCATCACAATCACAAAATGCTGATCGAACATTTAATTTCGAGAACGATCATCACCCCACACAACATCATAATACCGGCGATCAGACAGCTATTCAGACATCTATTCTGTTAATACTGATTCCGTCTTTTGCTATAGCAATTCTACAAGGTCATTAGTATTATATATATATATATATATTAGTATTATATATATATATATATATATATATATAATACTATATATATATATATAATACTATATATATATATATATATATAATCGTCCACGTACGCTAAAAATTAATTGCCTACCCCAGCTTCCAAGACTTTAAGGATACCATCAAACATCACGTTCCAACATGTTGGACCTAGCACAGAGTCCTGCGGGCAATCTCTGATGGCCTGCTTTGAGACCGTTACGTCCCCAAAGGAAAGAGAAACTTTTCTATTGCGGTAGTAGTCGACTAATACTTTGAAGATGTTGAGTCCTATCTTTAAATCCTGACAGTACAAGAGGCCACCAGACATTGTCAAATGCGCCCGAGATATCAAAGAGCAGCACAATGACGCATCTCTACTCAGATACATAGACAATCCGTCGCAGCTCCACGACAGCGTCCTCCGTCGACTTTCCGTGTGTGAAGCCGAACTGCCGATCGGAGATCTTCCCCGGCGAAAATAACGTCTGGTTGAGTCGTTTCAAAAGAAGTTTCTCGAAGAGTTTCCCTATTACAGAGAGGAAAGTAATCGGCCGACAGGATTTAGGGTCCTCCACGTCCTTGTCTTCGCCCTTCGGGAAGACTCTGAGCTAGCTCTCCTTCCAGATTGAGGGTAAGACGCCCTACTGAAGGCACCCATTGAAAAGCCTGACGAACTAACCGGGGATTGCCTTGTGGGCGGCCTTCAGTGCTGAGACCTCGATGAGATTCAGCCTGGCGCCTTATTGTTTGCCAAATATCTGACAACTGCTGCGACTTTTCTGCACTCGTGAAGAGAGTGTCATCGGCAGTGTCAGTCACATTGTGTGCGCTATCTCTGATTTCACGCTGCTGCAGCGTGTCCTTGTTCTCCCGGTCGTCCAGCAGGTGCACGTCGAACAGACAAGCAGCGGTCTTCTCTAGAGTGACGGTCGAGGAGTTTCCGCCACAGAGAATGCTCAGCACTTAGTCAACCCGGAGCTTATCGGCCTGATGTTTATACACAAATCCTTCCCCCAGTGGCCGTAGCACTGTGCCTGCTCTTCTGCGTGTACGCCTACGGTACGGGAATGACGACCCCGAGGTACCCAGTCAGATGCTGACTCGTGTTGCTACGCAATGCAACGGCTTCTGAGGTTCTGAGTCCCTTCGGGGACATCGCATGATGACAGAATCCTCTAAATATGAGAAGGCTACGGCCTTCCGGGATTAGTACTTTGTCTACGTCATTGGCATGAGAAAACCTCCGTTTCTGATGATTTGTAAACACCCACTTTCGAACGACTTTCTGTCTCAAAGCCTGAAGGCATGCCGGAGCACTACTCCCCTTGCGTAAAGGAATGACGACAGAATCTTGAACAGATATGAGAGAGGGCTCTCAATGATTAAAAAGCCCGTCGAACACTTCGTCACACCGTTCTATCGTCGGCATGAAGAAGCTGCTAGCGGCTTCTCATGATGATGCGATTGTCGACGACATGGTGGGCACGAGGAGGCCGCACCTACGGCCTCCGATGATTAAACGTTCAAAGAGTGTTCACCTGCCAACGACTGTCACGTATTATGAGGACGCTTCGACGGCCCATGATTACACAAGACATCATACAGAGACGAAGGAAAAGCCCTGTCATTTCGAAGCAATCTTGCGCTGCACCAATGGTACATTCGCACTGACATTCGCTGGAAACCTGTAACGGTTAGTGAAAACTCTTAATTGACCCGGCTAGGTCGGGCGGCTAACCCATTAACCAAAGTGAAGTCCGGCATATGCGCAAGCATAAGCTGAGATGAATCAAACATCCACGGAAAAAGATTGGTAGACCACGGGTTCGGGGCACAAACCTACCTTCTCCTACCGGAAGATGCCCCGTCGTTGCGGTAGGAAATGAATCGGTTTGCTTGAGTGGAACTGGGTTCACCTTCGGCCCCAGTATAGTAGATAAGGTTACGGTGGATTAGAGGCTACTCAGACCGTACCACTGGCGTCGTTGTGGCTGGCAGTCGGTGCTCACTGTGTGTCTTCGGGCCGGTGGGCGTCACCAACGGATTCGATGGGCAAGGACCCACGAACTGTAAGGGTGAACTAGACAGTGATAGACGTTAGTCGCGTATAGCCTAATGGCTGAGGTCGCAGGCCGCGGCACGCTACGCGTGCTGTCGGCTCATACTAGCTATACACAAATCCTCCGAGTTGCCTTGCTGACAAATTTCCGCCAACTCTCGAGTTTTACCTTCCTCACCTTCCTAGTGTACTCTCGCAAAAAAGGGCGATAGACACGCAGTTTAACAGAGCGTGTCGGTTCTATCCTTTCGTGCTGCTGTGCCCGTGTCTCCCTATAGACGATTTTCTTTTTAATTGCCAGACTTTTTGTCCACAACAATTTGGATTTTGTAAATTGTCTTTTCCTCGGCAATGTCTCTTTATAGGCGTCCGTGATGGCGCCCGTATGGACCTCTGCGAACTTTACCACGTACTCCGCAGACGTCAAACCAAGGACCTCAAGCCTCGGTCCAGACAGATCGACGAGGCTCTCAACGAACTTTTCCCAGTCGGCCCGATTAGTATCGGACCAAGCTTTCGTAGCTTGCTGCTCCTCGCCTCTGACTTTTGGCACCATCAGCCTGATGTCCACAGAATTGTAGTCATTGGTTGTCCAGTCGCATCAAACCTTCCACTCGCCGACAAACTGGCTCATGGATGGTTACAACAGGGTTACGTCGATGCGCAACGATCCCCACGCCCTCCAGTAGGCGGACGGCAGTCCAACAACATTGAGGACTTTGTATCAGCGGGCCCGGATAAAGCCCTGATCTCAACCGATACAGCAACGTCAGCACTAATGACACAACAAACTCAACCTGAAATCGCAAATGGTACGCGATTTGTCAAACCTTTAAGAACCTATTCAAGAAAATCTGTTCCTTTCGCTAATACATGTGGCCAACTTATTGGAAAGGGGATGAATGTAGCGAACCCAGCCAATCAGCTGTCGTCCAAGGTAACTAACCAGCCTATTAAAAGAAAGTCGCGACAAAAACAATAATTCGTACCTCGTATTAAACTTGATTAGGGAAATAGTCTTTCTCCGCCAGAAATCAGTTTATCTACTTGCTTAATCTGTGTTCCTTGTTCACTTCGTTCTCTTCGTGTTCTAAATAAAGGGAACAAGTTATAGTAAAGCATATTTTGAGTGTTTCTTTATGTGTGGCAACTTCCCCGACAAAACTATCTATAAAACTATCTAAAACTATCTAAAACTATCTATAAACGATATACGAGGGTGGATCAAATATAAACGAGCCTTTTGCAAAAAAAAAACCATATATAAGGTCTAATAAAAAGTGATCCATTATTTTTGTATCAAATTAGAGTCTTTATTTAACATAGTCACAATGATCCGATTTAGGTCAAATATGCACCGTTTTGTTCGATAACTTGTTGCTATTTCGAAGGTAATTTCATTATGCCTCTCTCATAGAAACCCTCGTCTCTATTGGCAAAAAACTGGGAAAGTCGATTTTCACAAGCTTCTCTTGAGGTAAATTTTTCACCAGCAAAAAAATTCGTCTTAGACAGGAACAGGTGGTAATCACTTGGTGCCAGGTCCGGACTATAAGGTGGATGCAAAAGAACCTCCCAACCAAGCTTCCGGAGCTTCTGGCGAGTCACTATCGATGAGAGTGGCCTGGCGTTATCCTGATGGAACACAATTCCTCTCCTATTGGCCAAAGCTGGCCGCTTCTGGGCGATTGCTTCCTTCAGACGGTCCAATTGTTGACAGTACAGGTCCGAATTAAGAGTTTGGCCGTAGGGGAGCAGCTCATAGTAGATAATTCCCTGCCAATCCCACCAAATACACAGCAAAATCTTACTGACAGTCAACCCTGGCTTAGCCACCGTTTGAGCCGGCTCATCGCGATTCGACCACGATCGTTTTCGCTTGACGTTGTCGTAATTGACCCACTTTTCATCACCAGTAACCATCCACTTCAGAAATGGATCAATTTTGTTGCGATTCAGCAGCGATTCACAGATGGAAATTCGATCCATGAGGTTTTTTTGCGTTAACTCGTGTGGCACCCACACATCGAGCTTCTTTTTGAATCCAGCCTCATTTAAATGGTTTCAAACGGTTTTCTGTGCAATGTTTAGTTCCTTGGCAATCGAAACGGTGCTTACATGACGGTC